>NC_089038.1:1809827-2118793 GCF_034140825.1 Oryza sativa Japonica Group | reverse complement strand
TGGAGTGCCATTCAGGCTCTACACCTGGTAGAGCACGAGGAGGACAATATAACATGGAAGCTTACTAACCACGGCGAATACACGACATCAACGGCATATAACGCACAACTCCTTGGAACCACCGCTACCAACTTCAACAGGCTAAACTGGAAAGCCTGGGCGCTGCGTAAGTGCAAGACCTTTGCCTGGCTAATCATCCAAAATAGAGTCTGGACTTCTGACAGGCTAGCGACAAGAGATTGACTAAACGGTTCCATCTGCCCCTTACGTCGCCGGACCCATGGAACAGCCCTGCACCTCCTCGCGGAATGTAGATACACAAGAAGAGTCTGGGCGGAACTAGCGGAGTGGGCAGCGTGCGAGCGACTACAATCTAGCCAATGGCGGCAAACTTCGATGGTGCTAGATTGGTGGGAGGCTACCGTAAATATACAAGAGACACCTAAGAAGGCACTCCGCACTTTGGTGTTGTTGGTCGCCTGGGAGATATGGAACAAAAGGAATTGCATAACCTTCCAACAGAAGGAGATTTCAGCTACCTCCCTGTTAGCCAAGATCAAGAAAGAGGCTAAAACTTGGGCCTTAGCAGGAGCGAAAAGTCTTAATAATTGGCTTTCTTTTAGTTAGCTCGGATGGAAGGTCCTCAGCTTCTTTTTTTTCCTTTCGTTTTGTAAAGTTTTCCTTCTCTGTTCAATGAAAGTGGCACTAGTCAATTTGTTAAAAAAAAAGGTTTCTCTTTCCGTTTCGTGTGTTTTCGATTCTATACGATTGAAAAAACATGCTACTTTATTTTTTTCCCAACTGTTTTTCCTATTGAGCATTTCAAAAGGGGCCTAAGAGCCTGGCTATTCTGAATAACGCATGCTTGCTTGATTGTCGCAAGTAAACATAGTAGAATCCCATTTTGTAGTACTCCAATTAACAGAGTGTTAACTAGGCCGGAGCCTCTAGCTAGTTAATTAATTAGCTAAATGGTAAATTTCCAGCATAGAGATGTCAAGATGCTGTATGGGTTATTCCAACATTGGATCACGTGTATATCACGCGCACAGCAGGCAGCTGCAGATTAAAATTACAGTAAGCCAACAAAAATTAGTACACCATTGTTTAAGATTGATGCAGGGAAATTAGAGTACTAATAGCTTTTTACAGTGCCAATTAACCGTGTGCCAACCTTGAGGTTTACATTCCGGTTAACTACTAGAGCACTCACTGAATGGTGGGCCTCATCATTTACATTAATCTCTCATAGGACCCACATGTCAGCGAGTAATTACCAGTGGCTTTGCTTGTTTAATTAGTAAAGAAAATCATATAGATTCGCGCTAGTGTTGAGTTGGATGATGAGGAGCGACCCGCACACGACATGGGGCATCTCTCCACAGTGACAGCCTTCATTGCGTGCAGCCACTAGTTATTAGTTAATTAATTAATTAACGTGATAAGTAAACAGAGTTAGTGGTAGAAATTAAGAAGCATCACTCTAATTAAGCTGGTCAGGGCTAGCTGGTTAAAATGAGGCAAGCATTTTTCTATTACTTTCCACATTCACAATTCAGTCCCTCTAATTTATCTGCATCTATATGTACTTCACCTGCACTACATAATTGGAGCTGCTATAATTCTAGAGAAGAACAAGAAGATCAAATCTATCTTGTTTCAATCGATTCCAATTGTTAAATTGTCAATTCAAATCATGGTTTCAATTAATCCTATGTGCATTGTATGAACAAATCCTCATATATACATCTATTAGTAGATTACAAGTAGTATCATGTTTGGACTTGCAAAGAAATCTTGAGTAATCCAGGATGTTCTGCTAAACACATACATGCATATTTAACAATGTGATCAAACTGTCATAAAGTAAAAGAAAAATTAATGTTAAAATCAGAATGAAGGTGGTGTAAGTGTGACTTCTGAGAGGTGTTTAATACTTTAACAACTTTACCACGTTGGCTGATGATATCTTATTCCTAACCGAGTACTACTACTCTCTAGCCTCTACTCTTAATTAACCGAGTACTTGAATTAACAGTGTTCATACAAGCTAGAGTCTAAACCCCAGCTCTCGTTGTCTAATCTACACAAATTAAATATTAATTAGCAGCTAGCTAGTCTCGGCTTAGGGCAAGTACTATAATAGATGTAATTGTTACCTCCAAATTTATTTATGGCATTCACCAATAAATTAAGATGCAAGATATACAATAGGTCACCCCTAATACACAAATATCAATGCCTTTAGTACTCTCACATCTTTCTTGGAGCTTGTGTGGAGGCTACCTCTTGATTTAGGGGTGGTTCATCATCTCTCTCCTTACTTCTCTCCTCCACCTCATCACCCAATCCTATGTGTCATTTTTAGGGGCAGCACATGAACCATTATAGCACTTGCCCTTAGATGGCTCAATGGTAAGCTTGGTCTTGGGCTTTGAGCTTGTGGCTACCTATTTAAATTGGCACCATGTTAGGGTGCAGCTACCAGTCAATTGTAACCTAGAAAGGCATCTCAAAGTGTTTTTGATTCATTTGAATGTTGGGTTTCTTTTGAGGTATGGTGTCAAGCAGAAGGCATTGGTATGCATCAAAGGATTAGGATGACTTGTGGTGGGGTTAATTCTCCTCCTCACTGTCCCCAAAATATAGGGCCCATCACTGTTAAGAATAATAGAGATGAAGTAAGGAATAACCTAGTTTGATGTTCCATTTCTTTTTGTAAGGATAAATGTATCTAATATGTTTGATCGATGTTCCATTAATTGTAGAGTATGTTGATCGAGGTACTAGAATATAAAGGACATCATGTAAGGTTTTACAAATTAAATGAGCATCCTCAATCACGATGGCAAGGTTGTCATTCATCAAACAATTTATATATCTCAATATAAACTTTTGTATGAGAGTGCATCAAAGAAGAAAAGAACCATCTTTAAGAATGTGTACGAAAAGAAACTACTAATATGGAGTGAGGACAAAGAGACTTATCTATCTATTAAATTAATTTAATTTGGTCAGCAGAACTTTGTGAAAGGAAATATTGCAATGGTAAGAAAATTTGAAAATAATTAGTGGATAGGGAAGTAAGTAAATAAAGGATATGCCGGATTCACAAAACATAAATCATATAGAATATCATAAAAGCATATAAATTTGGATCGTTGATTCTTTAGTACTCTTTTGGATGATGATTCTTATTGCATCCGTTGTGCATCTTACAACGAATTATCAAGTCCATACGTGCATGTGAACTCTCTATCTTGTTGGCGCATGAATTGTCTATCCCCAATGGTTTTTGCGAACCCTGGTCGTCACAGTTTTAAATTAGTTACACACTCTTAACGGTTTGTGTTTCCACAAACATATGTATAGTAATGAAAACAGCAAACAAGACCCAGAGTTGTATGGCGAAAATCCAGAAATGGCCAAAATTGGTGGCAACAATGACCCCAAAAAACTAATTTTTCCTCTAAAGTCCAATCAATGACTCCTGGTACAAGTAATAGGAAACAAGCCAGCTGGCCAACTTCATGTCAAACTGTCAATATAGGTTTAGGCCAAAGTTGAGCGTGGTTGTTTCAAAAAAAAAAAGGAAAAATAGTTTAGTGTGGTTGGTTGTATTGTCACTTGATTGGCTATGGGTCAAAGCTAGTTCCTGGTTTTGGGGAGTTAAAGAGCAAGTCCACATTGGAAAGTTTGGGATGGGGACCCATTTGACGGCCAGATGATCTCCTGGATAGCGACAAGACAATGCATGGTGTGGTGTCTCTTCATATGGTTCTGCACTCGTGTGCATTTAAGACATTATGATTGGGTTGAAATAGCTGTGTACCTTAGAGAAAACCTTTCTGTTTTCTTAACTTTTTCAGATAACTATTAAATGTAAAAATTGTCTAAACTTATTTTGGAAATAAATCTTTTGACCACATCCCTTTGAATATGCAGGCACCTAAACCTCTCTATATTCCATACAGTTCTACTCCATCCGTCCTAAAATAACTTCACTCTTTATCAACTAGTTTGACCCAAATAACCTCATCCTTTAAGCAATTATCGCATTAGAAATTTGTGAAAGTGAGCAATAAATGCATTACGATTTATAAAAGTGACAGACAATTGCATATTGAAGTTTGTTAGAGTAAAGGGCATTCTAGGTTTTATTTTTTTTACCTTTGTATTGGTATGTGTAGGATGTGTGTTAAAATTAAAGTTATTTTGGGACAAGTACACTGTTACAACACTATGATGTGCTGAAAGGTTCAAATCTAGACCTAATATCTATGTGAGGATTTATATTTTTCATATATATTTTTTTAAAAAAAATGAAAATTCAATAAATATGTTTATGTTGACGAAAACATGCCCAATCTTATAAAAATTCAATTATGGTCATAGTTTCGTCCAAAACTTGTGGCTATGGTTCATGTTTGCAAAGCTTTGCATCGATGCTGTGGAAGTGTGGAGAGATGAGCATGTTCATGGTTTCAAGTTTCAACAGGCCATAAGGTCAAAATGTCAAATATAGTACAACGATGTACATTTAAAATAATCACTAACATGTTTTTTAATTATGGTTAAGGTATCAAAGCTATATGCAAATATAATCACTCGGTATATATGACGAGCACAAAACTTATCACCCAACTACTTCTATAAAAGTGCATTTTAGTACTAATGCTAACACTGTATATATGAACCATAGCCACAAACATGCAAATATAAGACACTAAATGCAAAATATTATAAATAATGGTTACAAAGACCATCAAATGTTGCAAATATACGAAGTTTTCTGCAACGGACGCAATGTTTCATCATTTCCTACGTCCTCAGCATTTTTATTCTAATTAATGAAGCACATAAGAAGTTCCAAACTTCAAGAACTGATCTAAACTTGCAGCAGAAAGAATCATGATCGGTTGTGGGTAACACAAGGAGGGATGTGAAGACATGCTCCATGTAGAAATTAAACTGTTAAAACCCCAAGAACTGGATCATGCAGTGCATGTGGATGCAGGAAAAAGTACAAACCGATCGAGCTGTAAAAATTCTCTTACCGGATGTCACTAAATTACTAGCTTGCTCTGCAGCCCTGCAGGCACAAAGCTAGCAGGTTTAGTGGTAAAAACAAGAATTCTAGATCCCAATGCAATGGCTGTTTGTTTAGGCTCAAGTCGTTTCTCAGATTTAATTTACTTAATTACCACAAGATAGGTGTAATAGACATCTGTATTTTTTTTACTGCCTGAATTATTTAGTACTACACACTAGTAGTATTTAGTTTACACAGAACATGGTGGGTAGAGACTAATATATGAAGTATGATATGATTCACTCTTAGCTGTAGTTTACTTGGGTAATTACATGCATCTATAGAACAAAGGCACTACTCCTATGTTTTAGAGGTAAATGGAGATGGAAGAAAGTAACTAGAGATGCCCATGAACTTGTGCTGGTAAAAAAAAGAGTAGTAGAAAACTTAAAGAACGCCCTAAAAAGCATCTCAGCATGCAGTGACCATGCTGTATAATCACCAGCCACACTGCACACCATCCATCCCGGTCAGCTGCTGCTGCTTTTGAAGCGAGTTTAAAGGTTAAAACACTGGCCTCTCTCCAGACGGATTAACTATACACGCATCCCAAGGTTAATTAGGACGTCACATGCTGTTAGATTCCATCTCACACCGCTTAACCCACTTAAGTTTATCTTACCATTCCATCTCCATCTCTTTTTCAACGTGTATTATGTACTATACAAAGCTACAAGCAAGTAGCTAGGCTCGTAGCCACGTGGAACCGCCGCCAAAAGATCCAAATTTCTTTGTGCCTATTAGCAAAACATTAGTATGCATGATTATATTAATTTCTGAATTGGGCATAGGTCTTAATTTTGTTTTGTAGGCTGGGTGATACTGATGTTCATGATAGATGTAAAATCTGTTTAGTTTTATCCTTTTCAATTAAAAGTTCTAATTCCTGGGATGTACACCAACTAGAGCTGTACACGGACATTACACGTAAAACTAAAACCTGTATTTCTAGCATGGCGGTCAATAATTACAGTTAAGGGCAAAGAGTGCCTAAACCAGTGGATGTATATATTACATATATGCTCCTTTGATAAAGGTACCATCAATCTCATTGGTAGAATGGAGTAGAAATCACCTAGTATTGTTTAGATGGCTGTCTACACTGTGATTTCAATTATCTGAGAATTTAAATGATGTGGTGACTGGATTTCATATAAACAGTGGTTTCCACTGTAAAGTTACCCCTACTATCTTACCCTGGAAGCGCTGGTATTTTACGGATATTTCTAGCTGTTATCTAAAGAACTCGTGTAACAGGATAAGAACTTTACTGGAAGTACTAGAACAAACCATAGAGAAAACTGCCGTTCGCTGCAGAAGATAAAAGGCTCGGTAAATAGCGTACTAGTACAAGATAGACCGCTTAGTGCAAAGAGAAATTATTCTTCGTATATTTACAAACAGGAATTTAGGAAACCAGGATACATACTGCCAAGAAAGCCCTACTTGTAATCTTGTATGCATCTCCATCACTGATCAAGTAGCCAGCTGTTAAGCAAGTCCAGTGTTAGTCGGATCAGATGTCCTAGAAATACATATAGTAAACATTTCAGTGCATTTTTTTTATGCTAGTACTACGAGCAGAAGTCTAGCTACAATGAGATTCCAGTAAACCTAGGAAACCAAGAAATTTGATATAGGGATGACTGAACAGAAGGGTGAAACTGCAAATTGTCAACAAACCTGAATATGGCTTCAAAAGTCCACCTGAGTCTATGACCCATCCATTTCCACGACCACAGGAGCAAACTGCATTCAGATGAAAAGAATGTTTTCACTCTGAGTGCAGCAAAGAAATGCTATCACTCGATCATGAATCGTGATCCAAATTTACCTCATCATCTTCATCAATTAGATTCACCGTATTGTTGTCAAGATCCCATCCAAATGTGGTCTCCAGAAGTGATTTTAGTTTTCGAGTCTGAATATATGGAGGTAAACATTAGAAACATCTTTTGATATTATTCCAACATTACACAATAATAAAGCTGAAATAAATTTTCTACAGAAATAATGAGGCTGGCTGCTCAATGGATTGAATTTGCAGCATACTTTGTCTGCAACGTACTCTAGTTATGAATAAAATAAAAAAACATTTTTCTCTGATATTACTCTCCTCTGTTCATATAAACGGCAACCACAGACCAATCATTCAAGTGCACGAAAATATAACTCCCTCAAAATAACTGGTCAAAGGTCCATAATTTGTGGTTTTGTGGATATTAAACCAGGAATTTGAAGTAACCAAAATACTAGTCCAGCTAGGGTATTTTCAGAGAAAGTATGAAGTTCTAAACTCAGTCTAAATGTGGTAATTCAAGCATGGGCTACAGAATTGCTTATGTGGTATGTGTAAATGTGAGAGAGAAGGTATAGGAATGCCCACCCATGACAGAAGGTCACCATCAACAACTGTAGCTTCAAGTATCACCGCAAAGAAATCCTGACAATAGCAGAACAAGCTATTCAGCTTCTAGCTGTGCTTCTAAGCAAACTGTTTCTTACTCCATAATTCAAATATGCGATAAGAAATCATGCTTGGTCATGATTAAATATAATGATTCCAAAATAAATCATGAAGTCAAATGAACTGAACAATATATTCACACATTTTCCAGATATGCAAATTCACCTCTACCTTGATGAGTTTACTATTATTATAGGTGTTTAATAGTCCTCGAGTTTAAAAATGTACGAATGTTAGGGTCCTCTGCATTACGAGTCCCAAATGGACGATCAAACTTAAGTTAGCAATGAATAGGCACACTGCGCTGCTGCTTACTGTCTTCACAACAATAAAAAACAGTAAACATGTAACTAATTGAATCCAGGATATGTCTGCTAACTATACACAGTGAAGCTAAAATCGTTTTACTTCAGGTCCAAGCAGTGCATTCATTGCAATTGCTAAGGACCCATTTAAATGCAATTATGGAGTAATCAATATAAGGGTGAAATACAGTTTCAAATGAAAAGAGCAGTGATAGAGGAGAGATGAGGTTTTACTAACTGTTGGGACATATCTGGTAGGAGCTAACTAAAATACGAAAAATGACTCGATCAGTAGCCAGTGTTGGACAGTGGTGACTTGTTGTGGTTGTTTCAAGATGTACAATCTGATCTAGAGATCAATATTACCATTACTTGATTTTTCGTATTTGACACAATTAAAAATTATATAATGTTTTTTCTTAGTCATACAACTAGTTTTAGGAAATATTTACCTTAAACAGTAAGCATATATCTTGTAACCAAGAAGATTTTGTAGGGTTATCAACAAAAGATGGTAATAAGTACCTTAGAAAGACGATAGAGAAATATGTCTCTTGAAAACCATGCTTCATCTAAGAACAGAGAATTCCCCATTTCCTCACCACTTCTATTATCCTGTGTGTGCTGAAAGCCATGCTTGAGTTGATAGTAAATTGCCCTAATAAACTGAAGCAGCACAAAATGACAAGGAAATGGTTGATTAGTCATTATCATTTCAGACCATCTTTGCCCTGATAAATTCAGTAAAACGTGCCCATATATGAACAGTAGAATAAGGGCAAATGATACCTTTACAAACAAGTTAGTCCTTGTATGAAGAGGCTGTCAAAAGGAGGAAAAATTAAAAAAAAAAACTTATAAGTTCATGAATATACTTGTGCCATCATTTCTTATGACTTATGAGGTATGATTTAACTCGGACAGTGGTATGTGCATTATAAATTTGTAGTAGTACTATATAGTGCAATAAATCCTCAAGAAGGTAATTATAAACTGTCATGTCAGTGCATCCGTTCGCTTCATTGTTCCACACTCCCAGCCTCAAGACACCAAGTAAATTCAGTTTGTTAACATTGACGGAAAGCATTCATGTCTTGAAGCATGTGCTCAGCTTCATCAAGATGTACCCTAAGATGACAGTTTTAACCAACAGAATCTGGTTACTACAGATAATGATGAGTTGTTGAAACTTTTAGACAGCATATTCATGGAATTTGGTTGAACCAATGCTTACAGAAGCACGGTAGCTTCTTCATCAAAATGTGTCCTGAGCAGTTTAATCAACCTATTACATGTCTCACTTCAAAAAAGAAATGGAACCTCTAGCCATCTGGGTACAAGCGAAGCTCTATTTTTGCAGAATGCAGATGCAAGCAGCCACCAAAAAAATGCTCAATGACACTATTTTGTGCACTCTGATTTTTCTGTTTTGATAGAAATTAGTTAGCATGTTTAAATAAAGAGTAGCACTATTGAGTAGGCAGTACACCATCGATGAAGCAAAACATGTACATTCTATCCATCAATTTGTGAAGATGCAGTAAAAGTGCTGCTTAATATTAACAGAAAGTTGAGATAAATTAGTACTTACAGCTTCACTACAGCTCAAAAGAAGACTAACTAATGCTTTCCATTGCATAAAAGCCTCCAGTGACTGCCCCATCTAAATAACTCAAAAATGTTAAGAGAATTATGATTTATTGAATGTCTTTAAAGAAGTTGGTTTTTTTCAGTAGTACCATAAATGCTATGAAAGCAAACTGCAGCTCTCCCAAGAGTAAATCCTCTTGGCCTTGGTAATTCTTGGCCAAAACACTCTCCAGCAAGCATGTCTGAGAAGTATAATAGCTTCATCAGCAAATAATAATACAATTTTTCGATTTGGTGCAATTTACATGAGGCATGTGTGAAAGGAATCAATCCAAGCAATCCACCATTAGTAGAAATTACTATGCCTAATGTAGAAACTAGAGCATGAGAGCATATCTAACATGAAGCCCAGAATATTACTTTGTCCAGATTTAATGCAGTTAGCTCATCCCCAGAGATGTTACTATGCTTAATTGAAGCAGGGATAGTTGTATAGTAGCATCCTCTCCGCTCAGACTGCACAGGAGCATTCTTTGCAAATTTTCCATCTTTTAGTTGGTCCATTAAACGTCTCTCCATGTCTGTTTGCGGAGCTTTATCCATCCATGATGACTCCCATGCAATTGTAATTTCTCCACCAATTGGCTCTGGAGATATCAAATATAAATCAAATATGTAATAAATGTGCCGACTTCCAAACCAATATGAGAAACAAGAAGGAATCTTGCATACCAAGACGTTCAATGACACTTTGTGGCAAGTAGCTTGAGAGTTGTTTCCAATCTCCAAATGAATCCAAATTATATGGTCCAAGCTGACTGTCAAACTCGAAATGTCTTACTGCTTCAGAATATCTGATTTCCTACCAAAAAGTAAACTTCAGTTTCCTAAACGAAAAACCAACTGGGCATATCTGTTATGTGTATTTTTGTCAAGTCATAGTGAATTTTGCAGAAGCACAAGTCTGTGGAATATGTACAAGTTAGGGGTATTAGACAAATTTAATTTTACCTGATTCATGTAATGTACACTGTTTCTCACTAACAACAGTGGCAATCCATAGAAAAACAAGTTCAAACTTCAAACATAGGTTGAGTGCATTTTGTCTAGTCCTTTTTTTAGGGAATTGTCTAGTCTAATTTCCACTGTCATTTATGGTGCAAGTATGAGAGAGCTGCAATTCCAATTTTAAGCAATGTATCTTATACCTCATTATAAACTGATTTAGTTATTCACAAGTTGCCATGTCTGTCTTCATAATGTACAATCACAATACAATTGATACTTGGCATACTTTACAGTTTAACAGCGCATGAAGGAAATATGAAAATTACAGGATTTAAAAGAACTTGAAGCTACTATACCAACATTCAGCAAAATGCACTCTTTTATCTTCTGAAATAGTGGCTTTTCAAGACACTTCCATCTCAGTTCAGTGCAATGTAGCCTTTATAAGAACTAGAAAGGGACAGGTGCTTCTATGCTCCACATACTTTAATTTGCACCGGTTTCAAAGCAATATTAACATTGCACGCATCGGAGGATCACTTGGATCCTAGTACTGGAAGTGGATCAATTGGTTGAAATATAATGCTTTTTGTTTCAAATGGTCCATTAGCAACATATAAAAGCAGATTTCCTGGTTTTCAGTTAGCAGCCAAACAGAATGCCTAGCAATTGAAGGATCAAGACATTCATCAAAGGAAACAAAGCAATGGAGGACCAATCAATAGTCCGTATGTCTACACTGATAACCATTACAAAAGTTACTAGAAAAATATAAAGTGATATAATAGATTAAAGACAATTCTATCAATCAGATATGTCACCTCCTCTTCTGGTAGTTTTATTAATCTCTCCTCCTGTGCATGCCACTTCCGAACAATCACCTGGAAATAGCATACAGAAAATGGTACTGTAAACATGCAAGTTACTGCCATCATCAGAATCCCCCCCCCCCCAAAAAAAAAAAATCAAACTTTGACTTCCTTCAAAATTTTAAGTACAGTTGAGAATATTAATCGTCATTCACTGTGACAACAATCACAACATTCATTTTCATCTCTTGCTTCAGTACATCTTACAAGTGAGTTCTTCTTTGTTGGCTTTTCTTCTGTTCATTCTATAGACCAAATTAGATTTTTTTTCTTTTAGCCAGGCATACATATCTATATATATACAATACATGCAAGTTTATCCATTATTTGAAAATGAGTGGTTAGATCCACGCATTCATGTAACTACACTTCAGCAAATCATATCAACAGTATCTTATTTGCTAAGATGAAAATAAAAAAGAGAATAACATACGGTAGTAATGCAACTGTAGTAAAAATAAATACAATACTACTTTATTTAGCAGGACAGGGTTCTACATTTTGAATTCACCGCCCTATCTGATTTTCCGTGGCTAGCACTGATAAAAGAAATATTAGCTATTCACAGAATAATAAATGTAGTGGATATGTTGATGGTTCATCCTTCCAACCCCCATTTTCAGTAAAACTGACATGTTCACATACAACAGAGTAGCACAAAACAAAACCCAGGATGCAGAATTCAGCATTAACCCTAGAATGGATAATATCTGGTGCCATATTATCTCTGCGGGCAATTTAAACTTGATTTGGGGCATCATGAAAGAGTACCTCAGATGGGTGAGTAGTAAGAAAGAATCCGACAGTAGGTGCGAACTCATTTGCGTGCCTGAAAGGATCACAGATTGTGGAAGAATAATCAATATGTGGCTTCTCATGTAAGTTGTTTTGGCCATAACTGAAAGACACAGACCATGCAGGCGAAATGGAACAGAATGCGTAAAACAGGCACAAGTGGTTTCATCATCTTAACATGGTTTTCTGAATGCCATAACTCCAGATCAAGTAATCAAACGTGCTGCTACTGATATATATCAAGACCGGTTTACAAATGTTAATCAAGATCGGTACCAGTGATTTCAAGTCGTCTAGTCGGGACTAGTCGTAAGGGCACCGACTAGTCGACTAATCGCGATTAGTCGCAACTAGTCATAGATTAGTCGGTGACTATAGGCTAGGGATATGCAGGATAATGTACAGATGTTTATAAGTATTAATTACCATAGTATACTAGTATAGTATAGTACAAACTAAGGATAATCAGATTTTCACAGTTGACAGTTCACACTTGACATAAGGTCTTAAAGTTAAATCATTTACCTGTCCTAGTTGCAATAAGTCCTTCATCTTTTCTCCCCTCTCTCTCGTGACTAGATCTAGATGGCTGGTTAGGGTTAGATGAGGGGTACAGGCCTTCTTGGGCTGGGCAAAAGGCCTGCCACTGAAGTGTAAAGTCCAACACATATTTTTAGCCCTAACAGACTAGTCATCCACGACTAATTTGATCGACTCTCATGACTAGTCGTGATTAGTCGGACGATAAGTTTTCTGGTCAAACTAATCGCTTCAAAGTTCATGATCGAGGTCAGGGTAGCGATAAGGATAACTAATCATGATTAGTCGCGACTAATCGGACGACTTGAAAACACTGATCAGTACACAAACTGTTGTGACCCAAAGAAGCACTAGGTAGTTAATTACGCTTCGCTAAGATTGTCTTGTCAAAATGGAAGGTAGAATCGAGCTATCCGATCCAATTGATGATGCTACACTAGTACACTAGCAAGGTTCTTTTAATAATTTTTTTAAAAAAAAATCAACCTTACATGCATATCACTCAGCACTTGCTGGCTAAACAACTCTGCACAAGTTGACTGACGGTGTGATAAATCTAAGAAATAGAGAAATGGGATGACGCAATGCAACCTGTTGGGGGAGCAGTAGTAGAGGAAATGCGGCCCCGGAGGCACCATCTTGATCCCCTTGAACTTGGGCCCGACGGAGAACACCTGAACCGAATCGAATCAAAAGCAGCAGCACGCAAGAATTAGCCTAGCGAGGAGAAAAGGTGGGGTTTAGGGTTTAGGGAAACCAACCTGGGTGTCGACGCCGAGGAGGGTGCGCTGGGGCACGTCGAGGAGGAGGAGCGTGGCGCCCTTCCGCACCAGCTCCGTCGCCGCCTCCGGGTCCACCGCCGCCGCCGCGCCGCCGCCGCTCGACATGGTGCCGCCCAGAAGAGAATGAAGGACCCAGAAAAGAAAAATCGAAACGAAACCTGGTCGGGCGGGTGGATCTTCTGCGGCTGGACTCAACTCGTGTACTCAAGCGCCGATTAGTTGCCGTGTATTGGTCCGTTAACTTGTGAGAGAGCATCTAATGCACTCACCTCCCCCTTAAATAAGCAGGCAGGTTTAAAAAAGTCACACAATATTGATCAATTTGCTTCTTCAAATAAAAGAGTACTTCAAAATCATGGTGTTGTTGGAGGAGATGGAGGAGGAAGATGGCCTTCAGATTCTTCCTCATCAGTAGGAGGGCATCGGTTGGAACAAATGGGAGAGAGCAATCCAGAAGAGATGTGAAGGATTCATAAATGGCGATGCAGAGAGAGGAGACACAGCAACGAGCTCACGTAGAAGTGAGGGAGGAAGAGGCAATGGAGACGAATCAAGAGCTAGAAGCAGAGCTTCTCGCCGGGATAGGGGAGGTGAGGTTCAAGCTAGAGCTCAAGCGGCTGATTCAGGGAGATGCTATCTCTCTAAGTATGGCTCTTCCTTTGCAAATTCTCATCTGGCAACTAATAGAAATGTACTCCCTGGTGGCGTTAGGGTACTAGCAGTGCTATGGAAGAAAATGACAAGCTCTTTTATCAAGAAGTGGATGATCGAGCTCAATCAGAAGGAAGCAAGTCTCAGTTTCTCCACAGAGTCAAGTCGCACCTGACTTTAGGTATGGCTTATTTGGCTGGGGCTCAAGCTGCTAGGAATTATGGTTCTCCTGCTACGATCGGGGGATGTTGTTCTGTTTCTGGGCATGATGTGGCTAGCGTTCCTCGAGGAAAACTTTTGCAAACTCAGCCTCAAGATCAGCTTCTTGCACATGGGGATTACTTGGGATTGGAGAAAGGTCGGCTCACTTCTCAAGGGCAGTTGGCGCCAGCCCACAAGGTGCCACAGGCACCATGACTTTCTTGAGCTGGAACTGCCGAGGTATGGGAGGACACCTCGGCAGGAGGAAGATGCAGTACCTCCGTAGTTTGATCAGCTCCACTCTCGCTCAGGTAATATTTATTTCTGAAACAAAAAATGATTCTTTCACTTCCTCTGATCTCACTGATGCTTTTCATGTAGATAATAGCTATATAGTTCCTGTTGTCCATGCTTCTGGTGGTTTGTGGCTTTTGTGGAATAATGAAGTGGACCTCACTGCGATGAGTAGTTGTGCCAATTATATAGTAGCTGTAGGTGTTTCATATCCCTAGTGGCACGATGTTTAATCTTTTGTATATATATGGTGATCCTACTCATCTTAGTTCTAGCAGAATTTGGCAGGAGGTTAGTACTTTTGTTAATCAAAGTAGCCATCGTGCCACCATCTGTATGGGACACTTGAATGATATTATGAACCTTGGGAGAAATATGGTAATGCTCCCCCTAATTTTAATCGCATCTCTATGTTTTATAATCATTTGAGACATGTTGGTTTGATGGATATGGGTTAAATATATTATTAACACCAGAATAACGGATTGATGATTTTATCAATGAGGGTAATAACGTCATAATCATGGAACGGGGTTGTGATACTTAGCCTGAGACGGTCAATATCGGTGTGAGAGGAGGAATGCTTCACGCAAGTAGAGACTTCGGTGACGTGATTCTCATATGAGGGTATCACTGCGACTAACAAATAAGAGTAATATGAGGGTATCATTTTTACTTGGTGTTAATTTGTACATTAATCCTTAAAACAGCTAACTTTCTGGCATTGAGGGAGTAGTTAAGTTGGTATTTTGACTTTTGTGGTTTATAAGCCAATAGCTTAAAACCCACAAGGTCAAGAGTAGTTTCCTAACTCCACTTCACATAATAAGCCAAGAAAAGCAACTCAAATCTAGCTTTCAGTCCATTAATGTAGTAGTAACCTATAGCTTTAGAAGGGAAAAAAAGCCTTTAGAGCAAGTTTTATGTAGAGGTGGATACTACATCTAATTTTAGCCGTGTTATCTACTCTTCACTACACATACCCTTATAATAAGGGTTAATTGGATCCATGCCACTGCAAATATGTCAATTCGGAAAAATGCCACTACTATTCGCGATATCGGCTACGTGCCACTGGAATTTGGCGAAATTGGAACCATGCCATTCCATCGCATTTTCCGTTAAAAATCCATGTTAGAATCCAACTGCGCATGGGACCCACCTCCCTCCCCTCTCTTTCCCCTTCCTCTCTCTCACCCGCATCACCAGCTGCCGACATCCATGGCGGAGAAGCACGCCGGCCGCTGATTTCCTCGACGACGGCGGCGAGAGAAGCGCATCTACCGGTGGGGACTATGAAGGGGAGGGCTTGCCGGCATCCAAGTTGCAGCAGTGGTGGTGGCGTCGTCGTCGTCAGCCTGCTACTGCTGCTGCTGCCGCCGTTCAGATCCACAGCAGCCACCTGCGGCGCGTCAGATCTAGGCGTCACCGCCGCCGCAAGCCGCTCGAGCTCACTTGAGATATCCGAGTTGAAGCTCGAGTAGTCACTGAAATCCCGCAAGAGCTCGAGCATCTCCGTGGTCGCGGCATTGGCGGATGACGACTTGGCCACCGCCGCCGGGCAGCCGACGGCCACGGTGCACCGGTAATACGCACGCGGGCAAGGGTTTCCCTTCGCCATCTTCTACCCATACTTCCTCCATTGGCACCCATCGCTGATCTGCTCATCACCATATCGACATCTCAACACAAACATCCATGCGAAGAAGAAGAAGAACACTAGCTGCATATGGAACATGATCGAGCACACACACCATGGGTGCATCGGAGCGAGCTCGAACGGAGACACGGGCCTTCCGCATGGAGTGCCCCGTGCGGCATTGCGGCACAGGTGGGTGCAGAACGTGGGGTGCACGGAGGACGCGACGGCGTTCGTGACCCTCGCTGCCGCCATCGGCCGGCTACTGCTGCTGCTGCTACTGCTGTTGCCGGCCACCTGCTGCTGGTATTCGTCGGCCATGCTCGCCGAAGAGAGATGGGGAAGGAAGGAGAGAGGGGATGGAGGAAGAGGATGGAGCTGACATGTGGGTCCCAATCCCACACTGAAGTGTGACGGCGATGGATGAAAAATGTGACGGCGGTGGCATGGATCTAATTTTACAAAGTTGTAATGGCACCTAGCAGATTTCGTGAATAGTAGTGGAATTATCCTAATATGACAAAATTACAGTGGCATGGATCCAATTAACCCATAATTTTATATTGTTGGTTCACTTTCACACTATTACACTTTCTCTTTACACTTTTCTTGGAGATTGCATAGATATTGCCCGTTGTATGAGAGGTGGCTCGTCCTCTCTCCCTTCTCACTTCTCTACTCCACCATCACCTAATCCCATGTAACACTTCTAGAGGAAGCACTTAAAGCCTTATAGTAATTGCTCTTAGGTCTTGAGTCATCTTTGTTTGGGCTTATTGGTGTAGTATTTGCAGTCCCTGGTGTATTGCTTGGCCATCGTAAATAAGTATCATTTAGTGGGAATAGTGAGTACTACAAAACCTATCATTTAATGAAAATAGCAAGTGCTATCTCTACATGTAAATAAGTAACATTTTAAATAGCGATACAGTCACCAAAACGCTATATATTTGTAATCAGAGGGAGTGTATCTCTATAAAACAATCTCCTGTATACAACATGAAGTCATAAAAATATGTGATGTTTTATATAACAACAATATCACCAAAATATTAGTTCTTATCATTTTGTAGTACACAACCAATGAGAAATGTAGGATATATATTATTGGTGTTATGAATAAGGCATATATAATACTTTTGTGTTAGACTCGGCGAGGCATCATATACTAAATCTTATACGGAATTAAGCCTCATATATAGAAGGTGTTCCGGGTAAGGACTACTCGGATAATATCCGTACTTGACTCCCTAATTCTACTTAGATAAGGGGACACCCGAGGCGAAGAGAGACGGAGACAAGTCAAGACAGATCTAGATAATCTAAGACAAGCCTAGACGAACTAGATACAGAGCTACAGAGGTCGACAAGAGGGATCTAGGATGACCTCCAATCTCGCCAAGTTCATATTCGAGCAAGCATAAAGTAGATTAGATCATCCTAAATATTGTACTTTCTCGCCCCTTCTATATATAAGCAACACCGACTTCAGCTAATAAGGAGTAAGGGTATTACTTGTCAGTTTAGGGGCTGGACCTCTATAAAAATCCATATCTCCCTTCTCTTTTACATCAATCTCACGTATATCTTAGCACCAATGATCGGGGGGACCCTAATGGGCATGTGATCGCTGTGGGCGATCACCCCCCATCCCTCTTACACGCTCCTCTCCCCCTTCCTCCTCCACTTCTTCTCTTACTACTACACCATAAATTTTAAAAAATAAAAAAACAAAGTTAGAAAAAAAATTAAAATAGAAAAAAAATCTAATACTCTTATTTTATGTGCATAGACTCTGTACTTATGTACAGACTTTATACCGTAAACTTCGCATGTACAAACTTTATGTATAGAAAATACTATATATAAAAAATATTTGAATTCAAATTCAAATTTGAATCGGGTATATAAACTTTTGATTATAAATTTTGTGTCTATGAACTTTAGGTGCATAAACTTTATATATGTATAGAAATAATATATATAAAAAAACATATTTGAATTCAAATTCAAATTTGAATCAGGCATATAAACTTTTAACTTATAAACTTTGGGTCTCTAAACTTTAGGTGTATAAACTTTAGATGCGTACAAACTTTAGGTGTATAAATTTACTAAAATAGAAAAGTAATACGGTGAAAAAAAAGAAAACCAAGTGCATGTTTGGTACAACTCCAACTCCTAAATTTAGTTCCAGGAGTTGGGTCTGAAGTGGAGTTGTAGAGCTGCCTAAACCCAGCTCCACAACTCTAGTTCATTTTGTGAGAGCTCCACCCAGCTACACTCCCATTTTTGGTGGAGCTGAAACTGTTTGGCTGAGCTCCAGCTCCAGGAAGGGTGGAGTTGGAGCTGGAGCTGTGCCAAGCAGGCCCCTCGTGAGGAGAGGCGATCGATCGATCGCCCGCCCATTAAGAATTTCGCCAATGATCCCCACACTCTATCAATGCCATAGGCGCTTATATCTTACCATACTAATTCCCCTTTTTTTCAGTCCAAATGCCGCCACCTCACAGTTGGGGATTGGAATTCGGAATTTGGAAAGGAGAGGGGAAAGTGAAAAGAAAAATTTAAAAAAAGAGTAAATTTCACTTTGGGTCACCTTTTATTACCAGTATTTCACTTTGGGTTACCCTTCAACTAACGTTTTCACATTAGACTGGGTAATCTTACATTTGTTTCACTTTGGACCACCCCGATTCTCTTCTCAAGCATATGAACGACCTCGAGTACGCCAGCTCCTATTTGTCAATAAACCTCCTTAGCTGTATTTAGACCGTTTCTTTAACATATGACAAATTAGATGTAGATGAATAAGAGAGTTGAGGGTAGTCCAAAGTGACACAATGGTAAACATACCCGATCCAAATTGAAAACATTTGTTGAAGGGTGGTCCAAAGCGAAACACCGGTGTCGGAGATATGGGCCCGGGGGTATGCAAAGTGAGGGGAAGTTACCTTCCCATCCAGCCACGTGACTCTACAGTCTAGCCCTCCCCCCACGCCTCGGGAGACGCAGGGGCAGCCAGGGGGCCTCGGGGTGCCATGTTACGCCCCTTAGGCCCCCGCGTTGACTTGCCCCGAGGCCCTCGCCCGACCGCCATGTGGCGGGGGGAGCGAGCGGGGAGGAGACCCAAGCCAAGCCGCTACCAATGCGCGCGGTGCCCCAACTGCCCCTCATCGCATTTAATGCGGTAAGGGCAGACAAACGGTGCCGCCCGACTGATGCACGTCAGTCGGGTCTGACCAGTCTGTGACCGGCCTATCGTCGGTCACGTCTGACTGGACAGGCGGCCGTACCCCCACGTCGCCTCTGTATCCGGCGGAGTGGAGGTAGGTATGTCCTGTCACATCGGAGCGTCATCCGGAGTTCTCTCCACGTAAGGAGAGCAGCCACAAGTCTCCGCCCATTTAAGAGCGAGTGACAGGGCTGTCCCCCATGTCAGGTGGGGGGTGGCGCCGGGTGACACTGAAGGGCGGACCGCTTTTTAGCTTCCGGGCGAAGGCACGAATCACGGTCCGGTCAAGGTAGAGTGGGTCCCCCTCCCGTAGAAAGAGCAGGTAGAAGCGGTGCATGTGGTATCCCCTTGAACTATAAAAGTAGGACCTTGTCCACCGGGAAGGGGAACGCCACTCAGTAGGCCTGAACTCTAGGGAAAGAAGAGCGAGAGTGCTCTCCGGAGTTTAGGAACCCTTGTAACACTCGACCATAATCTCACACACAAGAGTAGGGTATTACGCTCGATAGCGGCCCGAACCTGTATAATCTTGTTGCCCATACGCGATTAGCAGCATTCAGGGTGGATACGCAATCTCGAAAAGCGAGCCTTTTCCCCCGGCCGAACTCACAAAAGGGGGATCTCACGATCTCCCGCTAGAGAGGATCACTCCTCGATAGCTGGCGTGCCAGGTAGGGGGATTTCGCGCGCTTTGAAGACAAGTCGTTTTCTTCTGCCCCAAGTTTTCCTCCGCCTTCGACGATCATGGTCGAGGTATTGGAGGAGGAGGTGGCGGTGCACACCCCCACTAGCGGGAGCCGCGGCCCCCGTCACCGTCGCCGCAACTCTCAGACTCCGCCCCGCCGCGACCCCTCGCGGAGGGAGGATTCCACCCGGTCGGGTGGCTCGGCCCACTCCCCGCCTCCGGGCGGGGGGAAGCCACGTCGCGTCGGGGTGCGACACCGCCTCACTTATGGCGACGGCGGCTCGCCCCGAGGCGCGCTTCAGGCGGCGGGTGCCCTTCTACGGCATCCCCCCGTGAACTCAGGGCCAGAGACCCCCGTCCAGCGATGGTTAGACGACGTGGCCAACCTAGTCACCACTGCCCAGCGGCAGTTGGCCGCGGCCGGCCGGCCCACCGCTGCTGGTACATCGCGTACCCCCACCACCCTCTCCTCGTCAGCAAGGAGGAGGGCCCATCGGTCGGCCACGGCCTCGAGGCGATCCACGGCCCCAACGTCGTCGGGGGCCTCGGGAAGTCGAAGACATCACGACGGCCTCTACGGGGAACAGGACGCTCGAATCAACATCGAGCGACGCCGGGATGAGCGCCGCGCTGCCCGCATGGGAGAAGGCGCCTCCTCGTCTAGAGTGCCACGTTCCTCCTCGCGAGGCGGCCCGCCCCCCACGTTCACCTTGGAGGGACTGGTTGTAGGGCCTTCGTTGCGAGTCTCCGGAATGTCCGGTGGCCCCCGAAGTTTCGCCCCAACCTCACGGAGAAGTATGATGGCAACATCAATCACTCCGAGTTCCTCCAGATCTATACCATGATCATCGTGGCGGCGGGGGGATGGGGGGGGCACGACCAGGTCATGGCGAATTATTTCCCCATGGCTCTCAAGGGTCAGGCGCGCGGCTGGCTCATGACCCAGCCCCCCGACTGTCGCGACCGGGAAAATTGCCTTTTCCCGAACGCTAGTGTATTAATCCCCGTCCCAGGAAAAGCCGGGGTACACCATACAAACATGATATAAAAGACACATCTTTATTACATCGATAATATTTACATTATTACAAAGGCACATAAGGCCTGACAATCAAAAATAAACAGCAGCGGACTAGCGGGCCTACGGCTCCATCTTCACAGGCGCTCAACTGGGGTATAAGCCAGGACTCCACCTAAGACATCTTCTCCAAAGCTTCTCTTACTGAAGGGGGAAAAGATTGAGCAAGAATGAGTACAACCACAGTACTCAGCAAGCCACACCGGCGGATGCATAATTAATGCAAGGGAGGTACAAGGGAATAATAATATAGGGGTTAAGTTTTGCAGTAAACGGCATTTAAAAGTCACTTAGTTGCCCCAAAGCCATTTTATAAAGACGATCCTAGAGCTACACAGTATTATTAATCAAGGCCGTGAACCCTCACGAACCTGCCTTAACCCAAGGCCTACGATGATTCAGACCGAACTGGCAACCCGACCCTGGGTCCCAGCTCGTCCCAAGCCAACCCAGGCCAACCATTCCATATTTTAGTTGTTGAGCAAATTTTAAGAATTAGAACACTGACTTGGGTACATTGCTCGGCTTGCCCATAACCGAGGGCGCGGCTATTCGAATAGATTATACTCTGATCAGAGGTGTACATCTTTACCCACAAGACACATCTTCCTCACGTGCAACCACGTGCCACATACCACCACGGTATACGGACGGAAGACGTGACATAGTTCCCAACCCATCCTAGCCATAATCAAGAGTACCGACCCAATCCTCCTACGGCCGGGACACCCGGGACAGGCAGGCAGGACTGAGCCCCCTAGCAGCAGGGCACCAACCCTCTGCCATATGACATCTCGACTACCGGGCCGCAGCTCGTGTAGCCTTCATTTGCCCTGGAGAATGTCCATCGACCCCCGACTTCATCCATCTCCAATCCGTGTACTTTTGTTTATGACTAGATTGAGCCACAAACTAAGCCTTACCCACTAGACATGTGGAAGTACGGTAGTGCTTTGCAACAGAGGCCCGAGCTTAATCCTTATAGTGGCCGGGGTGCTACTTCCCACAACTGGCATGCACCCAAACCCCACCGAAAATAGGTTTTAGGGGTTTTGAAAGAGGAAGAGAGGTGTATGTCCAATTCCACCATAAACCAACAATTCATAGTGTCCAGGTGATATGAATATTCCCAAAGTCTAAAATTATAAAACCACCTAATGTTGTCCTATTAATCGGCGAAGCATCTACCTAAATTCATACTAGTGGAACCATAAATAGAGTGTCCACTAGTTGGGGTTTTGTTTATTCTAGGGTGAACAAGGTAATAATAACAATAACAATAATAGTATGGTCCTAACAAAGGTAAATAGGCATGGCTAAATAAAACAGTGATAACGCGGGAATTTAAATAAAGCGATAATGCATTAATTTAAATCAAATTAATTTTATAAACTGGGATTCAATATGCTCAAGGATGATGTGACTTGCCTTGCTCGCTTTCCCAAACGACGGCTTCGACTTCCACGAAGAGCGGATCTTCCGAAGCTGCAGCGTCTACACGACCAACGGAAAAGAAAAAGGCTTTTACTCTAATAAACTCCACATAACAGCAGAAACAAAGCACAAAAATGGGTTCTTGACTTCTTAAGGAAAAATTAGAGACTTGAACGGTCCAATTCCGAGTTCAAATGGCCAAGATATGGCCATTTGAAGTTTATATGCTCTTTAAATGGATATTTGCGAATTTCTTCATTTAATTTTTAATTAAAAATCCCATTTATTGCGTCAGCCGAGGGAGCGGCGCGCGGACCGGGTCCACGGGAAGTGGGGCCCACGCGTCAGCCCCACGGTCCACGGTGGACCGGGCGCACGCGGCTGGCGGCGGTCGGCGCCGTGGGTCCCGCGCGTCAGCCGCACCCGCGGGCGCGGGCGGCGGACGGCCGGGCCCACTTGGCAGCCGCGAGGGCGCGCCCGAGGGCGGCCTCGCTGGCGCGGCCGACGGGAGCGGCGCGCACCCGCGCTCCGATGGTCGCCGCCGGCGACCAACGGCGCGGCGGAGTGGCACCCGAGAGAGAGGAGGGAAGGGGGAAAACGAACGGCGGTCTTCGGCTCACCCCGGGACAACGACGACGACGAGAGCGGCGGCCGGAGCGGAGGAAGACGGCGGCGCGGTTCGGGATGACGATGACGACGGTGCTCCGGCGGTCGGCGGGCGAAGCGGAGCGGCGGACGGGGTCGGCAACCACTCGGCGAAGCGGACGGAGGTGTCGCCGAGTAAGGAGGAAGTCCGGAGCGGCGACGGCGGCGGAACGGAGCTCGGCGGCGATGGCGGAGAGAGCGGAGCACGGCGCGAGCACGATTCCGACGGCGAGAGCGAGCGGCGAGCGGCGGAAACGGAAGAGCGGAGCTCGGGGAACGTTTTTATAGCGTCGGGAGGGAGAGAGGGCGGCCGGGCGAAGGGGGAAACGGCCGCGAAAGATGCGGCCGCCATTGATGCCGGCGAGGTTTAGGGGAAAGATTCCGAGCGAATCCGAGGGAGAGAGAGCGGGAAAAGTGGGGGGAAATGGCGAGGGAATCACGGGGAGTAATTCCCCCCACTTCAATGCGCGCGGGGACGGCGGGATGCGGCGGATTTGGCGGCGGCGGCGGCGCTAGGGCACGGGCGGGCGGCGGCTGCGGCGCGAGGAGGGAGATGACAGGTGGGTCCCACCCGTCAGCGAGAGTGGCGGGCGGGCCCGCCTGTCAGCGGCGCGCGCGCGCGAGGGAGGCCGATGGGCCGCGGGGGAAGAGAGAGAGAGAGGGAGGGACTGGGCCGAGCCGGCCCAAGAAGGAAAAAGGGGGGGGGGGGAAAGAACTTCTTTTAGGATTTTTCTTTTTATAAACCTTTTCAACTTTGTTTATTTCTTTTCAATTATTATTTGTGCTCTGAAAATTCCACTAAAATTTGAGGGCTCCTTTTAGGCCAAGGAGAATTTAACAAAAATTCTCCGGGCCACATTTGAATTTTTCTTGTACGTATTTTAGGGTTTGCCAATTTCTTTTCGAATTTTAATTAATTCTATTATTCCTTTTAGAGAATGATTTTTATTTCGGGATGAATTTATCAGGACGTGACACCGACTCCATCCACTCCTGGAAGGACCTGTGCCAGCAGTTCATTATGAAGTTCCAAGGCACGTACCCCTGCCTAGGAGAGGAGGCGGACCTGCATGCTGTGCAGCGGAAGGCTGATGAGTCCCTCCGCTCGTATATACATCGTTTTTGCCAGGTCCGCAACACTATTTCGTGCATTCCGGCCCACGCAGTCGTTTATGCGTTTCGGAACGGCGTGCGGCACAACCGCATGCTAGAGAAGATCGCCTCCAAGGAGCCCAAGACCACCGCCGAGCTCTTCGAGCTGGCGGACAAGGTGGTTCGGAAGGAGGAGGCGTGGGTCTGGAACTCCCCCAGCACCGGCGCGGCGGCTGCGGCTGCCCCCGAATCTGTTCCCCACTCTAAGCGGCGAGATAGGAGGGGCAAAAGGAAGCCGGCCCGCTCCGACGACGAGGGCCACGTCCTTGCGGCCGATGGGCCCTCACGGGCCCCGCGCAAGGAGAAAGCCACCGGCGACAAGCCAAGCTCCACCGCTCCCTCTGGCGAGGGTCGGTCGGCAGACAAGTGGTGCTCGGTGCACAACACTTATCGGCACAGCCTCGCCGACTGCCGCTCGGTCAAGAACTTGGCTGAGCGGTTCCGGAAAACCGATGAGGAGAAGCGGCAGAGTCGACGGGAGGGCAAAGCCCCCGCGACCCCTGCCAATGACCGGCGAGGGGAGGCCAAGAAGAAGGCCCCCCAGATGACAGCGACAACAGTGAGGATCTGGAATTCCAAATACCTTAGGGAACCGTCACCACTCTTGATAGGGGGGCTTGCGCTCACACCTCCCGCCGCGGTTTCAAGGCCATGAGGTGTGAGCTTCTGGCTGCCGTCCCAACTCACGAGGCGGCACGGAAGGCGCGCTGGTCAGAGATGAAACTCACCTTCGACCAGAGCGACCATCTGACAGTGCTCGCTCAGGGAGGGAAGTTGGCCCTCGTGGTCTCCCCCACCATCCACAACGTCAAGATGAAGCGTGTCCTGGTCGACGGAGGGGGGGGGCAGCCTGAGCATCATCTCCTCGGCTGCCTTTGATGCGCTCAAGTCCCCGGGGATGAAGCTCCAGCCGTCATTGCCGATCATCGGCATGACCCCGGGTCACACGTGGCCCCTGGGTCATGTTGAGCTCACGGTGACCTTTGGCGACTCCACCAACTTCCGCACCGAGCGGATCGACTTCGATGTGGCGGACCTCAACCTGCCCTACAACGCGGTCCAGGGCAGGCCCGCGTTGGTGAAGTTCATGGCCACCACCCACTACACCTACCACCAGATGAAGATGCCAGGTCCCAACGGCCCCATCACCGTCTGTGGCGATGTCAAGGTCGCCCTCGCCTGCGCGGAGCAGCGCACTGATAACCTGGCGGCGGCCACGAAGCCGCAGGCCCCGGAGGCCTCTGCGTCCCGCGCTTCCAAGAAGCGCCTCGCCTCGGCCGATGAGGTGCCCGTCAAGGAGATTCTCCTTGGCGATGATCCGTCCAAGACCGCCAAGATTGGTGGCACCTTGGACGCCAAATAGGAAAGCACGTTCATCTCCTTCCTGCGGGCGAACTCCGACGTCTTCGCGTGGAAGCCGTCGGATATGCCCGGGATCCCCAGGGAGGTGATCGAGCACCGCCTCACCGTGCGGCCGGGTGCGTGACCCATCCGGCAGAAGGTACGGCGCCAAGCCCCGGAGCGGCAAGCCTTCATCCGCGAGGAGGTGACGCGGCTCCTGGAGGCCGGCTTCATCCGAGAAGTCATCCACCCGGAGTGGCTGGCGAACCCGGTGGTCGTCCCGAAGGCCAACAGCAAGCTCCAGATGTGCATTGACTACAGAGACCTCAACAAGGCATGCCCTAAGGATCCCTTCCCTTTACCGCGCATAGATCAGATAGTCGACTCCACTGCGGGGTGCGACCTTTTGTCTTTCTTAGATGCCTACTCCGGGTATCACCAGATCCGCATGGCTAGGGAAGATAAGGAAAAAACTACTTTCATTACTCCTGTAGGCACCTTCTGTTATACAACTATGCCTTTTGGCCTCAAGAACATAGGTCCTACTTTTCAGCGCATGACTCGCATTACTTTGAGTAATCAAATAGGGCGCAATATAGAGGCGTATGTCGATGACTTGGTGGTAAAGACACGCCACCAGGACACATTGTTGCAGGATTTGGCCAAGACTTTCGACAGTCTTAGGTCCACGTGCATGAAACTGAACCCCGAAAAGTGCGTGTTCGGTGTGCCGGCGGGCAAACTCCTCGGTTTTCTTGTCTCCTCCCGAGGCATAGAAGCTAATCCCGAGAAAATACGCGTGATAGAGAGGATGCGCCCCCCAGCAAACTTAGGGATGTGCAGTGCGTCACGAGATGCATGGCCGCCCTAAGTCGATTCATATCGAGGCTGGGAGAGAGGGCGTTGCCCCTATTCAAGCTCCTCAAATGCCCCGAGCCGTTTGTGTGGACGGTGCAAGCTCTCAATCAGTTGAAAGCTTACCTCACTTCTCCCCCCATCTTGGTGGCCCCGGGGCCAGAGAAACCGTTGCTGCTCTACTTGGTCGCGACCTCCCACACGGTGAGTGCCGCCCTTGTAGTTGAGCGCGACGAGGGCGACCCGCGTTGTGAGCCCATCTATGAGAAGGGACCAGGGGCCCCCTTGACTGGCGATGGCCCCTCGTCGCCCGACAGCCTGGTGCCCGAAGCCCCCAACCCCCGGGAGGGCCCCGAGGCCCCCGTGGAAGGAAGAGAGACTCTGGCGGGTGGCCCCGAGGCCTATACTCCCGACATGGCCCGAGATCCCCCGAGGCCCCTGAGCACGGGCGCCCCGGGCCAGCTGCCCCTAACAACAAGGACCGGCCCCACTAGAAGGTGCAGCGGCCCATCTACATTGTCAGCGAGGCACTCCGAGACGCGAAAACCCGATACCCACAGGCTCAGAAGATGCTTTACGCAGTCTTAATGGCCTCAAGGAAATTGCGCCACTACTTCCAAGCGCATCGGATTTCCGTCGTGACATCTTACCCTCTCGGCCAAATCTTTCACAACCGGGAGGGGACCGGTCGGGTCGTAAAGTGGGCCATTGAGCTCGCTGAGTTCGACCTGCACTCCAAACCGCGGCACGCGATCAAAAACCAGGTTCTAGCTGACTTCATCGCGGAGTGGACCCCGGTGGACGACCCTGTTCCGTCTAATGTTCCCTTCCTCCCCGGAGACGGAGGAGACCCAAACGCCGACATTCGCGCCGGGTACTGGGTTATGCACTTCGACGGCTCCCTCCACCTTCAGGGCGCGGGGGTCGGAGTCACGCTGACTTCGCCAAGCGGGGATGTCCTAAAGTACGTCGTTCAACTCGATTTCCGAGCCATGAACAATATGGCGGAATACGAAGGACTCCTAGCAGGATTGAGGGCGGTGGCCGGAATGGGCATCCGACAATAATACTCTTCCTGAGGGTCGCGCAAAACCTGAGAAGCTCACGCGTATCTCTAAGCAATACGTGCTCGTAGAAGGGACCCTCTACCGGCGTGCCGCCAACGGGATACTCTTGAAGTGTATTTCTCGGGAGCAAGGTGTTGAGCTCATCGCCGACGCTCATCAGGGTGAGTGTGGGGCCTATTCGGCCTCACGCACATTGGTCGGTAAAGCCTTCCGACAAGGTTTTTACTGGCCGACCGCGTTGCAAGATGCCCCAGAATGGGTCTGGCGGTGCAAGGCGTGCCAGTTCCACGCCAAGCAAACCCATCAGCTGGCCCAAGCCTTGCAGGTCATCCCGCTCTCTTGGCCTTTCGCGGTCTTGGGGCTAGACATCCTAGGACCCTTCAAAGCGGCCCAAGGCGGGTATTAGCACCTGTACGTCGCCATCGACAAGTTCACCAAATGGCCCGAGGCTTACCCGGTCGTCAAGATCGACAAGCATTCCGCCCTGAAGTTCATCAGGGGCATTTCATCCCGGTTCGGGGTGCCCAACCGTATCATTACGGATAACGGCACCTAGTTCACCAATGAGCTTTTCGGTGACCCCAAGAGCAACGGCCAAGTCGAGCGAGCCAACACCAAAATCCTCAAAGGCCTCAAGACCAAGACGTACAACGTCCTAAAGAAGCACAGGGATTCATGGCTGGAGGAACTGCCTGCCGTGCTGTGGGCGAATCGGACCACTCCAAGTCGCCCCACCGGGGAAACGCCCTTTTTCCTGGTCTATGGTGCCGAAGCAGTCCTACCTTCCGAGCTCTCCCTAGGTTCGCCTCGCGTCGTGCTGTACGATGAGGCCAACCAGGATGATCTTCGCCGTGACGATCTCGACTATTTAGAAGAATGCAGAAGGCGTGCAACCCTGCGAGCGGCGCTACCACCAGCGCCACGTCCTGGCCCGATCACTACAAGTCGGCGACCTCGTCCTATGTCGCGTGCAGTCGCGCTTGGGACTGAGCAAGCTCTCACCAATGTGGGAAGGGCCATAAAAAGTGTTGGCGTTCCCCGGCCGGGCTCCGTTCGACTAACCACGAGGACGGCACGGGGTTGCCTAACCCCTAGAATATCGAAAACCTCCGCCGTTTCTATCCATAGGGTCGCGCGTCTTTCGCTTTCATGGTGCTCGGGCCAACCCCCGCACATCCTTCGGCTTGTGCGGGCTTGGCCTGGGGCTACCACTGTTAAATATGTTGTATCTTGTTCCTTCCCCAGCAATAAATTTTTCTGCTCAAGTGGAAGCCGTTGTGTACCCTTTCTTACTCCTTCCTATGGCTTGTCCGGGTTTAAAGGACGATTCGCGCTTACTCCGGACCCTAAGTGGCATTGGGCGGCCTGAAAACCGCCGAAAGGGAGCCTAAACGCGGGCCGCGCCCCGGGCTGCGGCGAACCCTGGGGGCTCGGAAGGGCCTTCACACGGCCATCCCCGACCCCCGGTCGCCGTAGCCCCGGTTTGGCCAGACCCGCTGGGCAGCTTTCTCGGGGCGACGGCATTGCCCCTCGCCACCTAGGTACCACGGACCGAGCGTGAGTTTCCCTTTTCACCAGAACGAGCCCGAGGGGGGTATAAAGGGGGTAAGAACGACAACTTAATCATAAGAAAGTTAATTGAATACGTTCGCTTTGGTTTTTCCTTCTCTCCTTGCCGCAGACATTGAAAGGCGGAAGCAAGAACGTAAAGGTGCGAAGGGTAAGCTTTATTTGCAAACAGGATGGCACGATGGCCTAAAGTTTGAAGCGTTCACCGCGAGTACATAACCAAATAAAAGAAGAAAAGCGGGGATAGTCACGGAGTGCCCGGGCCCCTGAGTCCGGCGCCGCTGAC
Source organism: Oryza sativa Japonica Group (assembly GCF_034140825.1). NCBI lineage: Eukaryota > Viridiplantae > Streptophyta > Magnoliopsida > Poales > Poaceae > Oryza > Oryza sativa. The sequence continues at coordinate 2,089,213 of NC_089038.1, read as the reverse complement.
CACCTCGTCCCAGTCCTCGCCGCCATCATCGCCACCACCGTCCTCGCTCCCGCTCTCCTCGTCTGAAGCAAGCGCGAGGTTGAACCGAGGGGCCGACCCGTCGAAGCTGGAGACGATTACGTCGGCCGCCTCCCAGACTTGCTCCCGAGCCCTCGCCTAGGTCCCCGGGGGGAAGTCCTCGAGCGCGCGCCACGGGAGGAAGTCGTTGTCACGAGCTTGATGACTTGCGAGGACCAGCTCCACCATAGCCTGCGCCAAAGCTGACGACGACTTCACGGTTTCGCCGACCTCCTCCTCTAGCCTCTCCAAATCCGCCGCCATCCCATCCAGCCGGAGCACGACTGCCGGCTGTGTGGGCGGGAGTTTCCTGTCCTGGCGCACGGAGATGCCTATTCGGCGCCCCGCGCGCCCCAGCCGGTCGACGGCGTCGGAGAGTTGGCCAGGTCCAATCTCGTTGGTGAGGCGAAGGGCTGTGATCTCCCCGACTTGGTCCTGCACCAGGCGCCCCAGGTCGGCGAGAGTGCTTTGAGCCGCGGTGAGCTGGCTCACCAACTCCGCGCCAGCGAGTTGCCCGCCTACCTCTAGCTCCTTCTCCTGGGCCTCCAGCTCGGAAGACCTCGTTGCCATTGCCTCGCGCTCAGCGCGGGCACTTTCTAGATGCCGGGCCTCGTGCCCGGTAACGGCCTCCTCGCGCTTCGCGAGTTGCTCACCCAGCCAGCGCGCCGCCACCCCACGGCGGTTCTCCTCGGCCTCGCGTACGGCAAGCGTGGCGTCCCGTTCCTGGCATGCCTCCTCTCGAAGCCGCAGCTCCTCCGCGCGATGGGCCACCGAAGCCTCTACGGCAAGGGTGGTCCGGTTGCGCTCGGCTGCGGCCTCCTCACGGAGGCGAAGGGAGGACTCTGCCTCGGCCGCCGTTCTCTCGTGGGCGGCCAAAGTGGTCTCGCACTGGTCTAGCATGCGCGCCCGCTCTTCTAGTGCCCGGGTATGCTCCTCCAGTGCCCGAGCGTGCTCCTCAAGCTCCCGGGCTTGCTGCGCCTGTTTCCAGCTGCGCTCGTCCTGCTCGCGCTGGTTACGGTCAAGGACCTCAATTCGTCGATGGATCGTGGCCTCGAACTCTTGCGCGGAGCGGGCACGCTCGTCTAAGACCTTGCGCTCGGCCTCGAGCGCCGCCGACTGAGCCCGCAGCGAGGCGTCGACCTCCGACGCCCGCCGCTCTTGGGCGGCAGCAGCGTCGAGGACTCCGCGGGTGTCTTCGACTCTCTTCGCCAGATCCTCGGCGTGGGTCTCGTACTGCAAACGGATGTCGCCCAGCGCCTCATCCAAGACGCTCGAGGCGATGAGCGCCGCCTGCCGCTCCTCCTCCGTCTCCCGCATGACCGAGTCCAGCGTCTCTTCACGCGCCTGGATCTCCGCCGGTTGGGCTTGGCGCATTTTGTGCCCCACCTCCACCATGTCGTCCACGGCGCGGCGCCCCTCGTCAACCCGTGCGCGGTCCGCCGCGAGCTGCGCCCACTCCGCCTCTAGGGCCGCCCGCTCGTCCGCCAGGGCTTGAACTTGGGCATTGAGCCCCTCCCAGACGATGGAGTCGGCGGCGGCGAGCACCTACAGGAGTGGCTCTATGCTCGCGGGAGTCAGGGAAGAAAAAGTCACGGTCCGCCCCCGAGATGACAGAGTGCTGCTGGACCCCCCGCGGGACTGGGGGCTGCTCTCAGCCCCCCTTCCGCGCGGCCAGCCCCGAGGGCGCCCCAGATGCAGAGGGGAACAGTTGCCCCCGTCACCCCCGCCTCGGGCCCTCGGGCAGACTCGGCCTCGACCTCGACCTCGGGTTCGGGCCCGCCCCCGGCCTCGGCCTCCGGGTCACGCCCTGCCTCGGCCCCCGGAGCGCGTTCCACCTCGGCCTCCGGGCCGCGATCGCTTCGGCCTCCGCCCCCGAGTGGCGCTCCTCGTAGGTCGCACCCTCGGGATCGGCCCTGGGGGGGACGCCGCCACCACTGCCATCGCCCGCGAATGGGTGCACCTCGGCTGTGGCAGACTCAGAGCCAAACCCGGCATGTGTCCTGTGGGCCCCGCCAGGGTACTGCGAAGGCCCCGTGGCACTGGGTCGGCCGGGCCCCTCTCGATCTGGTCGCTCAGATTTTGACCCCTGCGAGGGATCGGTCGCCGAGACCCCCTAGGAAGGAATCCCACTACAGGAGGACCCCGATCACGTTAAGAAAAAAAACAGAAAGAGGAAGGAACAGGAGCCCGAGATGGATAGAGAGCACCGAGTCGGATGTTGGCGATCGTACCTGCGAGGGGGGGCGTTTGAAGGTCCACTTCGGGGGCTCGATGAAACTCCCCCGGCACGGCTCCGTTTGCCCTATCTTCCGGAGCCGCTTCTTCTTCCTTCCAGCCTCGGACGCGGCGGGGCGCTTGTGGCCCGCCGGCGGTCTGTCCGCCACTCGCTCAGCGCCCCCTCCGCGCGGGGGAGAGGGTGGCCGAGATTCGAACATCTTCCGTTTCCCTTTCGGATCACCGGCCGAATCTCCCCCGGGCCCACGGCTCGGACCAGGTGCCCTGAAGTCGCCGTCCCCGCCGGAGTTGCCGGTTCGGCTGCCGCCTGCGGACGCGCTGCTGCTACCCGCGCCGACGGCGCCGCCACCGGCGCCGCCCCGACGGGACCGACCCCTGCCGGCGCCGACGGCCGACATCACAGCCAGGATACTCTCCCGGTCGCGGAAGCTGCATAAGGGGAGGATCCCGTCCGGAGTCAGCGTTTGCTCGACAGTGTCCAGGCCCAGCACCCGCCGGATCACCGTCTTCGCGTCCTCCTCGCCCAGTCCCAGTGCTCACCCACATGGGTGCGCATGGGATCGTTGTACCTAGTGTACTCCCACGCGCCGCGAGACCGCTCCTGGAGAGGCGCGATGCGACGACGGAAGTAGTCACCGAACACCATCGCCCCCGTTAGGCCCTGGCTTCGCAGGCCCCTGAGGCGATCCCGCACTGCGTCGTACTCCTCGCCTAGTTCCGAAACTACCAACCACGTGGCGGATCGTTCGGGAGGGCCGGCGGGGAGCCGAAGTCGTGGATGGTCCGGCAGCGCGGTGTAGAACCAATCCTTCTTCCAATCCTCCCACTTCTTGCATAGGTGACTCTCAATGTATTGCCCCGCCGTGCCCGGCCGGGGCTGGAAGCAGCATCCCCCCACCACCGCGCCTTGCAGCAGCCATGGGACGAAGAAGGACAGGAACTGCCGCATCGTCGGCCGCACCCCGATGAACATCTCGCACAAGTGCGCTAAGATGGCCAGAGTCATCACGACGTTGGGCGCGAGGTGGAAGGCGTGAATTTCGTAGAAATCCAAAACCTCATGGAAGAACCTGGAAAATGGTGGGATCAACCCCACCATGGCGAAGGACAGGAGGTGCACGGATCGTCGGGGTACCGCGGCCGCAGCCGCGACTCCCCCACCCTCACGGCGGCATCCTCCGGCATGATCTTGCGGATGAGGCTAAGGTGCCTCTCCGCCGTGATGCGCAATGCCGGAAGGACGGCGTCACCAGCGTCTTGGGCCATGATGGCCGGCGGGAAAACGGCGAGGAGCTTGGTGTATGGAGCAGGGTGGAGCGAGAGGAGCGCTAGGGCTTTAGGAGCGAGTATGCGAGTATGCAGTTGGCGAGAGAAAGGGGACGAACTCTCCGCCTCCCCTTCCTTTTATCCACCCCTCGCCCGCACTCGCCTCCTCGTTTCACACCCCTACGGTTGCCCCCTCGATTCCTGCGCCTGCGGTTGCCTCCTCAAATCTCGCGCCCACTCATCACGTTGCCCCGCGGAGCCCGCGTCCCGCGTTTAGTGCGCTTGTCAGCGGCACACTCGGCGTGGGGCGTGCGATGCTCACAGGCACGGTTAGGCGGGCCCGCCATTGGTCCCATCGCATGCTTGACAGGCGGGGGAGTCGAGGCGGCGTAAATAGCGATTCTGGGCATGGTCTGACCAAACCCCCGATTTTCGCGCCCTAAGTGCCCCCATCATCAGCGTGGTCAGTGGCGGTCAAATCGCCATTTTGGCTAATGTGCCATCCTGGTTGCCGCCGGCAACCGTCTGGAGTCCTCGTCGGGCCCACAACCTCGGCACGGTAAGTCGTGAGGCGCCACGTCAGACTGCCCTCAGGGGACCAATGTCCGACGTGGTGCCGGGGGCTACTGTCGGAGATATGGGCCCGGGGGTATGCAAAGTGAGGGGAAGTTACCTTCCCATCCAGCCACGTGACTCTACAGTTTGGCCCTCCCCCCGCGCCTCGGGAGACGCAGGGGCAGCCAGGGGGCCTCGGGGTGCCACATCACGCCCCTCGGGCCCCCGCGCTGACTCGCCCTGAGGCCCTCGCCCAACTGCCATGTGGCGGGGGGAGCGAGCGGGGAGGAGACCCAAGCCAAGCCGCTATCAATGCGCGCGGCGCCCCAACTGCCCCTCACCGCATTTAATGCGGTAAGGGCAGACATGCGGTGCCGCCCGACTGATGCACGTCAGTCGGGTCTGACCAGTCTGTGACCGGCCTGTCGTCGGTCACATCTGACTGGACAGGCGGCCGTGCCCCCACGTCGCCTCTGTATCCGGCGGAGTGGAGGTAGGTATGTCCTGTCACATCGGAGCATCATCCGGAGTTCTCTCCCCGTAAGGAGGGCAGCCACAAGTCTCCGCCCATTTAAGAGTGAGTGACAGGGCTGTCCCCCGTGTCAGGTGGGGGGCGGCACCGGGTGACACTGAAGGGCGGACCGCTTTTTAGCTTCCGGGCGAAGGCACGAATCGCGGTCCGGTCAAGGTAGAGTGGGTCCCCCTCCCGTAGAAAGAGTAGGTAGAAGCGGTGCATGTGGTATCCCCTTGAACTATAAAAGGAGGACCTTGTCCACCGGGAAGGGGAACGCCACTCAGTAGGCCTGAACTCTAGGGAAAGAAGAGCGAGAGTGCTCTCCGGAGTTTTGGAACCCTTGTAACACTCGACCATAATCTCACACACAGGAGTAGGGTATTACGCTCGATAGCGGCCCGAACCTGTATAATCTTATCGCCCATACGCGATTAGCAGCATTCAGGGCGGATACGCAATCTCGAAAAGCGAGCCTTTTCCCTCGGCCGAACTCACAAAAGGGGATCTCATGATCTCCCGCTGGAGAGGATCACTCCTCGACAACCGGTAATAAAAGGTGACCCAAAGAAAAAATTACTCTAAAAAAATGAAAAAGAAAAGAAAAGAAAAAAGAAGGAGAAGAGATCACAGCAGAGCACGCACGTAGCAACACAGCAAAGCAAAGGCATTCGATTTCAGAGACGCATCTTCGCTTTTTGCCTCGGCGTCGGTGCTCCACGGCGGCGGCGGCGGGGGCGGCGCCGGAGTTCCACCGCGCCCGCCTACATCCGCGTGTGTGAGAGAGAGCGGCTACAAATGGCCTCCGCCGCCGAGGAGGCCAAGGGCGTGGAGGAAGGAGGAGGAGGAGCCAGCGCCAACGGCGGCGACAACCCCGCCACCGCCACCGCCTCCGCCTCCGCCGCGGCCGCGGCCTCGTCGTCTTCCCCCGCTGGTGATCCATCCATCCGTACCCCCCACACCCCGCCTGCCTCTCTCCTTTCGTCTTCGTTCGTGTAGCTTTGCTGCGAGAGGCAACCTAGGGTGTTGGGATTGGTGGCGGTTGCTTTGCCTTCCCTAGTTCAGCTTCGCCCCCCCAAATCTGCGGCGGCTTCTGCCATCTCCGCTCATGTGGATGGCTGCTAGTTGCGAGCGCACCTTCGCCTTGTTGGTGGACACTCTGATGGCTGCTTCACTGTCTGTGTCACGCTGGTTGCTGGGAATGCTGCGTGTGAGGGTTTGGTGTGGGGGTTTGGTGCTGTGTTGAGTGCTAATTTTAGGCGTTGACTCCACGACTAGTGGGTGATGGCCTGCCTTCTCCTAGATTTTACCTTTCTGAATAATGGTTTTCTCAAATCTCTTCACAAAACGAAGCCGTTTTGGAGGGTTAGATTACATCGAAACCCCAATGAACTAAACTTATTGTAATTTTGTTTACACTGTCAAGCAGGTTGTGCTCTTCAGCTCTGGTTATTACACAATATTGTAGGTCCATTGCACAGTGTGAAAGTATGCTCTACTCACTACTCAGGGTAACACTGCTAGGCTTAGTTGTACCATGTGGCTTGTGAGTTGTGTTCAATAGGATTATGCAGTGGTGTTTATAGTTGTATCATTTTTTAAAGGATAATTTACTGCAGCAAACCTCAAATCATAGTGCAAATATATCTTTTGTTGATACATTTTAATCTCACTTTGTTCAGTAAGTTATGATAGTGTAAAATAAAAGGAATGTTGTCATCCATATTTTTCAAACCATCATTATGTTTTTGTAGATGACAGGGGCCTCCCCAGATCAAGCACTATGCCAGGTGGGATTAATAATGTTGAAATAACCAATGAAACTGCTGGTCCATCTAATCTGGAAAGATCAAGAACAGAGAGGCGTCGACAAAACAATCCAGCTGATGATCCTACTAAACAGTTATTTGATGATAAAATTTCCCTAAAAAAGAAGGTGCGGATAACATAGTCCTGTTGCCTATGTCTTGCCTTTCCTTCATTTGCAATGCACCCTGTTTCATCTATTTACCCTTGTAGCTTCCTTTTCTTCATGCATTTGACCTTTGAAATTTGGAGCATGTATATGTTCATATAAGAGAAGCCATTTTGAACAGTCACGTGAACTGTTAGCCTTATCTTCTGAGCGCGGACAAGATAGCTATATCTGAATTTGATACATTTTAGTATAATGCAGCATTGTGAAAAAGGGCTAGGAGCCTGTTGCAGAGGTGAGGGCTAAGATAGCTATATCTGTTAAACGATTATGTGTGATACTGCTGATTAATCAGAATTTTGATAGTTATGCTCTACTAATTTATTTATTTATAACTAAAGTCAATTAAAACATGAAAATTATGACATGTTATAACCACTTAAAAACAGCACTTGCTAAGCTTGACATGTTGTATTTTGTGCTTCACTGCTTCATCTCCAAAGCAAACACTACTACATGAGATCAGAGATTAGTTCACTGTAATTAGGGAGTAAAGTCTATTTTACGATTAAACTTGAGAAACATTCCAACTGATTGAAAAATAGTTGATTATTCAGATTATTATGCAGCCAATTCAGCCTTTTTTTCACAACAATTGTGTATTGTGATACACTGCATGGTAGCTTCGAATAGTCAGGAACTCAGTGCCAGATGTACTCTTTTGTATCTGGATGCTTGATGTTGTTCAACAGTTTTTTGTGATATTTTACATTTTATTGTAGCTCGAAATGCTAAATCGGATAGCTACAGTGAAAGATGATGGAACTGTGGTGGTTGATGTGCCAAGTTCTCTGGAAACAAGTACAACTGATGGTGTAGCATATGATGGCTATAGTGATGTTACTGTTGAGGAACCATTGGATGGAGCAGACATATCTGTGAGGCCTCCTATGGATATTGTTATTCTTATTGTGGGCACAAGAGGTGATGTTCAGCCATTCATTGCTATAGGCAAACGCTTACAGGTTAGATCAAAAGCTACCATTGTTTGTTAATTTCACATTATTTTATCTCTCATCAGGTGAACTATTTTGCTTCTCAAGCTTAATGTTTCTAAATACATGGTTTCTGTATGACTAGGATTATCCATTACCTGTTTTTTTTAGGATTATGGACACCGTGTGAGATTGGCAACCCATGCAAACTTTAAGGAGTTCGTTCTAACGGCTGGTCTGGAGTTTTTCCCTCTTGGCGGTGATCCAAAAATACTTGCTGAATGTATGAAAATAAATCCTTGTATTCACATAGTTGATTTTTTTTCAGTTTCTACGTCACGATGATTAATATATTTGGTATATTCATATTTGAGCAGACATGGTGAAGAATAAAGGATTCTTGCCTTCTGGTCCTTCAGAAATTCCTATTCAGAGGAAACAGATGAAAGAAATTATATTCTCTTTGCTACCTGCGTGCAAGGAGCCTGATCCTGACACTGGTATTCCTTTCAAAGTGGATGCTATCATTGCTAACCCTCCAGCATATGGTCAGTATATCTTACCAGCTTTGGATTGATTTCTTGCGCTTTGCTTTACTTTCTCTCTACCTTACAAGTGTAACTCCAAGTTTGTTTATTATATGCTCAACTAAGTACCTACTACTCTAAAAAACACCAATTTCTGACATACTCATATACAAGGTTGTGAGGATCAGGATCCAAGGCAGGATTTTTTTTTTGTCCTGACATGCTTGGAGTCTTAGTATTGCACTGTGAAAATTGTTACTGTGAAGGTTATATGTTATAAGTTACTAATTTGCATGGTCGTCAGAATTGAAAAGATCCTATGCACGTTAGGATCCAACGGGATCAGCGTCATCATATTTTATGGTCCAGTCAAGATCATATATTTTTTAAAACGAAAAGATCTTAAATTTTTATAAGTTTGCTCATGTACAATTCTTTCTTACTGCTTCAATTTGGTTTATTTTTCTGATTTGAGGCATCCATTTCAGAACAATCATTTCTTGATTCATGCCTTATGATGGTGGTGCTTTTCTTTGGTGTGCAATTAATAGGCAGACTGACCTAGTAATATACTTGGGAAGTTGACATCTTTAAAAGCTCTTTCTGTTTCGCCAATCTTTCTGGAGGCATCTCTTTTCAGGATTTTTCTGTGTTTATCACTTTGGAACCAATCATAGTCATTTCCAGCTCAAATGATTAGGCAATGATGTGTTTACAAGGTGCTCTAGTGTGAATTTTTTTGCATGTTTTGTATTTTATGGTCCAGTAGCCAATTGCAATTCACTTCTATGAAAATTTATAAATGTTTCTTTGCTGCTGACCTTAACGATTATTCAGGACATACTCATGTGGCAGAGGCACTAAAAGTACCTATTCATATATTCTTTACCATGCCATGGACGTGAGTCACTATTGTTCTGCTTCCTCTTTGAAGAGCACATTTGCTGAGGAATATTCTCATTTGGAGATCTAACTTGTGCTGCTTGTTCAGGCCAACTAGTGAATTCCCCCATCCTCTTTCTCGTGTGAAACAAGCGGCTGGATATCGAGTGAGTTTGCATCTTACATATTTATTCAGGAAATATTTTAAACTTCTTCTCTTAGACACATTTGTTATAGTTGCTCAATGATTAAATTAACCCTACCGGCATAACCCAGCTGTGTTAGCTAAACCTGATTTTGTTTTTGGCAGCAAACTTAGACAGTTTAAATGCAATTGCCATTAGGCTAGATATGTGGTTTTGCTTCATTAACAGTAGAAAAAACAGAATCATTAGTGCTTATATTGTGGTGGTTAGCTTACTCTATGCCTTTTTTGGTGGGTAGCTTAATTATAGGTTTGAGCCCATAACCATCTCTTAATTTGAACCAAACCCACAGCATTGGCACATACTACAAACTAATACTGTGGTGTAGGCCATTCTGGATCATTGTAAATTTCACAGAAAGGATAAACAACACATACTTGAATGATTTGTCTGGGAATGCCCTTTCTAAGCCTCATGAAAGAACAAAAAGAGATATGAGTATCTATGGAAATATATTCTAAGAACATAAGAAAGAAAACACTCTGCTGTTTGCTGTTATACATTTTCGCATTTATAGTTTAAGTTCAATATTTTCAAGGTCAGTAGATCTTTAATCCTTGAACCTTATAGTTGATTTAGAGGGGTATTTCTGATTTGGGACATGGAAGAATAGAAGCAGCATTCTAAGGGCTTTAGACATTTCCCATTTTTCATCAACCGCGTCTAATTGATTAACTATCATATTTTGTGACACTTAGGCTTATTGAAAACTGCAGTTGGTTTTATGGCATAGGCCTCAGGAATACTTCTTTTTGGAGTAAGCAACTAAGCATAGCGTTAATCATATGTTAGAAAATGGCAGGCAAGGATTGATCTTCGATTTCCCATTTCTTAGTCAGTATGCTAATTGATGAACTGAAAGAAATACTACAAAAAAGGTTGCCGGGAGCTTACATTCTCTTTTAATCAATACATAATGATCCTTATACTATTAAATGCGGCAGACACTGCAGGGAGGATAGCTGGCAGTGTCAGCTGCTTGTGATGAGAGAACATTATATATGACGAACACTTAGATGAGATTAGATTTTATTTGTTCTTTCTTGCGTTCGATTACTATATCTGGCTGCCTTCTTAAGTAGGTGACTAACCCATAATTAAGCAAAGACCTTATCCAACTGAACAATGTGCCAACAGATAGATTAAGATGCAGAACACCTGGCTGTAATTTGTTTGGTGTCCAGATGGCTAGTCTGCTGGCCATAGCCATGTGCACGCTTGTGCATATGTGTAATAATAGGTTGTCCTTAACATGTTCTTGCCCACGGATGTTTCTGAACTATTCATTATTACATTTGTTAATGCCAGAGTAAATTTCAGAAAGTGCAACTATTCTGTCAAAACTATCTTCAACTTTAGCTGGGCATTTCAAGGAACTGCAAAAAGTGTAGGTTTTATTAGAGAACCGACATTCTGTTAGCAACATGCAATAGGGCCTTTACAGATTGGGCCAACCTATTGGACACAAATGGGGATGGAGTTGCAGTTTTCTGATAAAATTGTGCACTAATGTTGCAGTTTTCTAAAATATTGAGCTAAAGTTTATCAGAAAACAGAGATTGGAAGGAGAGGGAGAAATCAGGATGATCAGGAGAGAAGAAAAGGCAAAGAAGAAAAAAAAAAGAGAAAAAAAGGCTTGGGACCTTGGGTTGGGCTGGGCCGGGGGGGGGGGGGGTCTACAATAGTTATTTTAGACTCATGTCGAATTGGATACGTACCAAAATTCCGGTGGAAACATCTTCAATTTTTATAATAGTAGAGATATTTGAAATGGCTTGAACTGTTATTTTGTAAATGGCAATCAGACAATAGGTTTTGTTGTGCTTACTTTGTTTGCATTGTTGTGCATCTCTGGGATAGGATCCCAACTCTGACAATTTTGGCCTGCCTGCTTGTGCTCGTTTGTTGTTAGACTGATTTGGGTGGTAAACTCAAGTGAGTTACTGTATGCAGAGAGTTAGTTTCTGGCTTCATTCAGTGTGGCTGGTGTTCTTGGGAGTGCTCTTTAGGTTGCAAGGGACCTTGATCCAATTTATAGTAATTCTTGTAATTAAATAGGATGCAATTTTGCTGCATTCCCTAAAAACAACCATGCACCACATGTCAAAGTTAGAGATCATCTCCCTAACTCACATCAAGCACTTGTTGAAAGATTCATTCTCAAATCACTCATTTTCTTCTGATCTGATTTGTTATCTAATCTTCAAATGGTTTACACTTGCAGCTTTCTTATCAAATTGTTGACTCTATGATTTGGCTTGGTATCCGAGATATGATAAATGAATTTAGGAAGAAGAAGCTGAAGTTGCGTCCGGTAACATACCTAAGTGGTGCACAGGGTTCTGGGAATGACATTCCTCATGGTTACATCTGGAGTCCTCACCTTGTTCCAAAACCGAAAGGTTCCTGATGAGTATTAGCTTTATCTGAAATTTATATGTTATCCCTTTTCACGTCATGCTTAACCTTGTCATCCTTCGATTGTATAGTTTTTAAAACTTGTGGACCTTAATCTGGTCCTATGGTTTCTTTTCATTTGACTTTCTTATAGCATTCAGTTGTTGTATTGAAAAGAGCTTGCTTGAGTATTTGCTGTGATAACACTGTGAACCAAGTCAATATTAGTAATGCCAACTGAAATTGGTAGCCTTTCAGTTTGATACCACATTTTTCTAATTGGTAATGAGCATGAAAATTTGCTACTCCCTCCGTCCCAAAATATAAGAACTTTTGAACTCTGACACGGTCTCCGAGATGCTACTTTGACCAGCAATATCTATAAAAGGAAGATGTTTTAAATAAAAAGAGTTACATATTATGATAGTTTGTTTAATAATAAATCTAGTAACATAAATTTGACATGATTGATCTTTTTTTTTGCTATTAATAGTCAAAGTTGAAAATGTTTGACTTGTCACCATGCTAAAAATGCTTATATTTTGGGACAGAGAGAGTAATTCCAATGAAATTTAACGTCAGATATGGACATTTTGTGTATGTGGACATCCAAACTTCATGTTAACACAGGAAATAGGATAGGGTCCTTTAGTACTTCCTTTTATTGTTTGGGGGGGGGGGGGGGGTTGCTGAAACCACTGTATATGATTCTCCAGAATTGACTTGCTACAATTCAAACAAAATTTGGCCCTGCCCAAGTTTAAGCCGGTTCACAATATTGACTTGGACTTTGTCCAAAAATGAAAAAGCTTGCACAAAATACAGTTGTGATTGTTAGATGACTTTGCCAGGTTCATTTGGCCAAATCAGTCCATGTTCTCCATCTATGCATCGCTAAGGAAGATCAGCAAACTACAAAAAGAACTTACTTGGCACGTTGGGGTGGCTTTCAGAGGTGGAGATGGCTGAGGGAGATAGCTCCACGACCCATGGAGGGGATCCTCAGCTGACAAGGAGTGCCATGCATGGTTGGCAATGAGTGCAGCCGATTGATGTGAGAGGAAAAAATATGGGAGAGAGTAGAGAGGAGAAATGAAGAAAGGTGTGGAGAGCATTCTTTTTTTGGGTCATGTACCTATCCCCGGGGTTCTTTTGATGGTTAGAGGCTGCTGGCCTAAAGGAGTTAGTTGTTTTCTAATGCTGTAGGAGTAGCAAATATATCAAAACCACCGAAAAACCAATGGCACTGTAGCAATAAGCTCATTTCCGATGGCAGACCGATGACTGATGCAAACTCTGGTGGCAAATATCCAATTCTTTCTAAAATATATCATTAGGAAAATGCTTGTTAAGCTATTTTATGCTTTTTCAGTAATCACTGATGTGTATAAGGAACTATCATATCCTTTCAATAGTATGAGTTGTAAGATATGGATATATTAGTGCGTTAACTGTTAAGGAAAAAACCTTGAAGTTTCCTGCTCAATTTTGGTGTTAACTGAGCAATTTTTGTTGTTAATTGTCTGTAATTCTACTGTGAATTACATAGTCTATTCTGTTGCAGATTGGGGCCCTAAGATTGATGTTGTTGGATTTTGCTTTCTTGATCTTGCTTCCAATTATGTGCCTCCTGAACCACTTGTAAAATGGCTTGAAGCTGGTGACAAGCCCATATACGTTGGGTTTGGTAGTCTTGTAAGATCACTTTGATCTCGATTTGTATTATTAGAGGTTTTCAGTTTTTGTTCCCCTGTTCTGATCTAGGCATCGTTTGACGTATTATGTTTCTACTCTTCTATGTATGATGGCACAATTAGTTGACCTTTACTTGTACTATATAGTTAAACTTTGAACTGCTTGTCTAATTTGATAGGACTGTGTGCATGTGTTATCATTTCTGTAGTTGTCCAAATGACATCGGTGGTTAATGCAGCTTGTGGATTAGTGGAACTCATACTCCCTCCTTCCCTAAATGTTTGACGCCGTTGACTTTTTTAAACATGTTTGACCATTCGTCTTATTCAAAAACTTGTGAAATATGTAAAACTATATGCATACATAAAAGTATATTTAACAATGAATCAAATAATAGAAAAAAATTAATAATTACTTAAATTTTTTGAATAAGACGAACGGTCAAATATGTTTTAAAAAGTCAACGGCGTCAAATATTTAGGGATGGAGGGAATATTTATTTTACTGCATGAAACAACACTTTACAGTGTTTTCACTTTTTTACCATTGCATATTTACATCTAATAGTACACTGTTATGTCACTTATGAAGCTTAGCATAGCATCTCATGGCAAACAATAGTTATGTTATTCACAATAGTTTATGTCTTACTCTAGAAAATGGTATATGGATGTCAGGAGATCAAATTGTTATGGAAACCATAACTTTGATGCACCAGAGAAGCTTGTTACATAAAATGCTATGCTCAATTTGTATAGAATAAATTTATGAAAAAAGTAACTTCAAGCATAGCCACACAGGACATTTTGTTATGCTGTGATCTTTTTGGCCATTCTGCAACTGCAATTCCAATATTTGACCTTGGGGGAGAGGTCAATGTTGTACAAACAGTTGTGTACACTTAGGAAACAAGGATGAACTTCCTTGTTAGTTTTGCTTATGATAATGAGTTGTTGGTGCCTTGGTGGTGTTGATCTGTGCGGCATGCATAGTAGCTGCTTGCAAATAGTGATTCCATGGTTCAGTTTTTTTCTTAATGAATTTTAGGATACTATGATTGTTGTGTTTTGAAAATTCACTCCTTTCATTTGTTCGTATACTAGCCAGTTCAAGATCCAGCAAAGATGACTGAAGTCATTGTCAAAGCACTTGAAATAACTGGACAGAGAGGTATCATCAACAAAGGTTGGGGTGGGCTTGGAACATGTAAGTTCACCTCTTAAGATGTGACCTTGTTTCTCATTGCCATTTTTTTTTCTGTGCACGTGTAATTTACCTCCATCCTGACAACTCCAAAACATTGTGGCAGTGGCAGAGCCAAAAGATTTTGTATATCTACTTGATAACTGCCCCCATGACTGGCTCTTCCTGCAGTGTAAAGCAGTGGTAAGCATTTTGCTTGTCATGCTTGGCATGAAGTAGATATCTTTAAGTTTAACTTTCAGAGATTAGTAGTTATTACTTCTTAATAGTTTTTAGTACTGATTAGTGAAATTATAAACCAAAATTTAAATTTTCAGTTATTGATTATGAGTAGCTTTCATGGCATAAGTACCTGTTACGGACTAAAACGGTACTTAGAAATTTATCTAATTTGATTGAAAGAACTTATGATGTTAAGTTTGCATGTGCGTTCAGGGAGAGGCTAGCTCACTCTTTGTTTTTTTTTTTTTTTACTTCTGTAGGTACATCATGGCGGTGCTGGAACAACAGCTGCTGGCCTCAAAGCAGCGGTATTCCCTCTCTCCCTTCTTAGCCCATCTCCCTCCTTTCTCTCTCTCAAAAGAAAAACCTGGCTTAACTAATAAAAATTGGGGTTACACTTCTGGATTGAATGAATTTATGAACTCTAACAGCAGTTCCAATTCCACCTAACTTTCAGAAATTCCTGTTAACACAGTTGCAAAAAATAGGGTCTGGCAGGTGGTGTGCTACTTTTTGGGCTAATTCTTGAAAATGATTCAGTTCTCCTAACCTAGCCTTTGTGTGATTTGTAGTGCCCTACAACTATTGTACCTTTCTTTGGTGACCAACCATTCTGGGGAGACCGAGTGCATGCTAGAGGGGTAGGGCCTCTACCTATACCAGTTGATCAATTCAGCTTGCAAAAATTGGTTGATGCTATAAACTTCATGATGGAGCCAAAGGTAACATCTACTTTGCAACACAATTCAAATATGTTCTTAATGTTGCTGTTATTTTTGTTGGTAAGATGTATAAAGACAACAAGAATATGGATCGGATGTATATATGTTGTCAATAGGATTGCGAATATATAGATTTCAC
Organism: Oryza sativa Japonica Group; assembly: GCF_034140825.1. NCBI lineage: Eukaryota > Viridiplantae > Streptophyta > Magnoliopsida > Poales > Poaceae > Oryza > Oryza sativa. The sequence continues at coordinate 2,073,686 of NC_089038.1, read as the reverse complement.
CCCTCGTAGATATGCTGACTAGCTGGTGCATTTTAACTTGGTTCTAATGCTTCCTCTTTCATACATAACATGATATCTTCCATTCAAACATGTTTAACCGTCCAACAAATGTAAATAGTTAACAGGGAATCTACTACCTCCGTTCTCAAGTAGATTACGTCTTGAGATCTTAAATTTTAATATGCTAAAAAATATTTGGATTTGATATGTGAAAATGGTATTAATAAATTTATAATGAAAAATACTTTCATATATTTATGTTTCAATTTTTTGTAAATATATAGTTGAAAAAGGTAGCAATGGAACATGCGCATCAGGGACTGTTGATGTGCAAAATGTCTAGTAAAAAACGAACATTTGCTTCACCGAAACAACCAACATTGCATATATACTGCTCCTACTTTGTGACAACAGAGTTGCTCCTGCACTGTCTGTCTTGAACTCGCTAGGGTTTGGAAAACCAGTGTTCTCTGGAGCCTTATCCTGTTTGGTCTCTATTTGCTTGGCTGGTTTTCTCTTTATTTGGATCTGCTTGTATTTGCAGTTTGACCAGAATAGGCATTATATCACCTGTTTTCTAAGATTATATATTATATCACTTTTTGCCTTCCAAATTAATGGACCAGCTTTTGTGCTGGAAATCACCTGTTTCAGGATGAAAACCAGAACTGGCAATATCCGTTTTTTGGCCCCAGAATGGTTATTTAAATTCTCTCTTTTCAGGTGTTGATTTATAGTAGTAGTTTATTAATTCATTACACCACTTGCGCTACTTAAATGCTATTCTTTTACTCTCCAGTATTAGACCCTTACTCACTCCACAGTATTTAAGACCCTCTTTGCCAAAAAGTTCTAGCTAATTTTTTTCTCTTCTGTTGGGTGACTCACTTCCCTTGCTTTCCTGGTTTCTTCCCTCAAATGAAATACTGGAATACCTAGTTGCTAGTTCATTTCATTGAAAGAAATCGTTTCTGGACTTGATACTTGATTCACACAGGAGATAATGATTCCCCGCATCCTACCCATTCTAGGTTTGGGTTTCCTTTTTAAAATAATAAAATAATCTGTAGATATGATAATACCATTTGGAATTGAACATTACCTTGTGCTGGAATGGTTGGCAATAGGCAGTAGTAGGGTATTTTTTTCCATTGCACAATGTCGTCAATTTCCACTGTTGTCCCAGATAGCCGCTGCCACTACTGTTTCAATACAATCTGTACCAAGTTATCATAGCCATTATCTGCTGTGTAAACCAGCCGATATAGATATATATATATATTTTACTTTTATGTACTTTTTATGTAAGTGTCAATTAACATAAATCGAAATATTTGATACGATGTTGAAAAGTACTAATTTTCCCATAGCGTGGATAAGGATAAGGGGATACTATGGTCTATGGCATGGTGGTGTACATTGTATGACGGGTCTGCTTCGTACCTGATCAATGACTTTGTCGGGTGTCATATGTAATTTTAGGTGAAAGACAATGCCGTGGAGCTTGCCAAGGCCATGGAATCTGAAGATGGTGTGTCAGGTGCAGTCAGGGCATTCCTCAGACATCTACCTTCAAGAGCAGAGGAAACAGCACCTCAGCAGACATCCAGCTTCCTGGAATTCTTAGGTCCTGTAAGTAAATGTCTTGGTTGCTCATAGGTGACAGTGAGGCAATTACACAAAGAATGCCATTTCTCCCTGTTGAAAGAAGAGAATTTTGAACATCCCTGCAAGGATCAGGAGAACGGATTTCCTGGAGAGTGTGCTTTATTATCTTTTATTTTTTTCCTTTTTGTGTATTTTTTCTCTTTTATTGTGTAAAAGGTGCTTGTCTATACATCATTTTGATGTGCATCGTTGCCCTGCTGGTCCTGCAACAAGTAAAGAATCTCACATGTACGACCAGTCCTTTCTGTGTATATGGAGAGAAGTGGAGAGGCACACGAATAGTTGAGTTGTCGATTGCTGCAATGATTCTAACCAAAGCTTCAGGTTTATTGTATTGGTCATATTGTACCTTTTATACCATTTTCTTTAGTTCTCGTTTTATGATATCTTTCATGTCATGGCATTGCAAACTATAGTAGCATTGTACATGTGCCAATACCACCTAGGGGCATCTCTGTCTGTCTCTAGCAGAGTATTAATTCTTGTGGATCCAACAGTACTAGCGAACAGCAGAAACTTGGGTGGTCTAGGCATATGTTCGATGATGTTTTGCGGTTTGTCGTTTGGAGGACGAACACAACAAGATGGGTCACTCATGTTTTGACAACAAATGCTGGGATGTAGGCCGTGGCAACTTGGCAAGGCCGCTTGCTCCACTCGATTGTACATTTTCTACTGACTGTACCCTCCCTGGTTGTGTTGGATGGCAACATTTGCAGCTAAAATCTCCACAACTTTTGGGCGTTATTGTCTTGGAAGGTCATAAGATCGTGCCAAGTGGGCTGTGAAAGTGTACCATGATAGGACCATGGCACGTCAGCCTCCACGTGTACTGTGAGATTATTCTATGTGGTCGCAATTATGTAAAGTCTTGGACATCGACACTGTCTTCTATGGGCTCCTTCGGAACAAAGGGGAAATGGAGGAATTATCAAAGATTGAATTCTTAGGGGAAATAATTCTTATGTGATTGTTTTGAATAAAAGAATGACTCTGAAAAGCATCTTCAGAATTCCTACGGAATGGGCCATTTGATGGAATTTTTTTTTTGAGGAAAACTAACATGAAGTCTTACCTCGTGGTTTCTCTTACAAAAACGCCACACTTAGGTTTTTAGCCTTTGGATTAGAATACAAGAGCTGATAGTGGTCGAGTGCATGAGTACACCAAGATAGGTGTGTGCATAGGATAAGTTGCCTAGATCTCACCCCAAAATTTTAAACTCTGTCATATCGAACGTTTAAACACATGCGTGGAGTATTAAATATAGGCTAAAGAAATAGCTAATAGCACATATTGCGACTAATTTGCGAGACGGATCTTTTAAGCCTAATTGCTCCATGATTTGACAATATGGTGTTACAATAAACATGTGCTAATGACAGATTAATTATGCTTATAATAAATTCGTCTCGTGGTTTACTAACGGATACTGTAATTAGTTCTTTTATTAGTGCCTGAACACCCCATGCGACACCCTATATAATACCTGATGTGACACGCCAAAACTTTACACCCCTGTATCTAAACACCTCCTAGTATGCAAACTTCATCACATAATAAGTGGCAACCTATTCACATTTTTTCTGTTTCAACCACTTTTGATTTAAATTAATTCCTTCCCATTTTATCATTCATCATTTAAATTACATGCCATCCCACTCTCAATCCCATCCGGGCATTTAGGTAATTCGTTTGTCCTACTAATTTGGTTTTTAATTAAATTCTACAACTGCACTTAATATAAGATGGAGAGTACTCTTGTACTTTTTTTTCCTGTCTAGATTTACATAGTAGTGTAAGTTACATTTAGTTATAGACTGCTATATTCTAGGATGAGAGAGTATATAAAAAATAAGCAAAATAAACTAAATTTATACAAAGTCACATCGAAGTTTGCCTCTCAGCCGCTACCAAAATTAAAAATTGTGAAGCAGAATTTTAGTTTCTTTATTGGCTAAGAATAAAACGACCACCGCGCCGCGCGGATGGCCGGCCAGCCGACCTCACCACCTGGTGTCGCCGCCGGCGACAAGCATCGCCTTCCCGCTGCTCGCTGCGGCCAACAGGTGGCCGGTCTTGCCTATGATTTATCGACAGGCAGCATTGCTAGCTAACTAGCTGGCTACCTAGAAAACGTAGCTGCTTATAAGCTATTTTATCTGTTTGTTATTAGGGAATTGGTTTTTAGCTGGAGCAGTCCGGAGGCAGGCACCATCCTCAGCGTTCCACTAAGTTGACATCAGATAATCATGTTATGTATTTTCCACGGTCAAGATTTTCTTTTCACTACAAGTGAAACATAATCCACCACACGGACGCTTGCTAAGAGCATGCCTAGCAGCTCATCTATCATGTTCTCCATTGAAAAAATGGCATATGGAGGGAAAAAAGCGACTCTAGCATATATGCTATCCAGGCCTCCAAAAATGGTGCATACGCTATCCCACAGAGAGAAACACCAAATTTATATTTGGCGTTTCTCTCTCCTCACGCCATATTGCAACCGACTCCTCCAGATCAAGCTCCCGCCCCCATTCGGATCAACTACCCCTGCCCCTACGCCTGCAGCACCTCCAATTGCGACAACTTCGGCGGCCCTGTGCGACCCGCGCTATCACCTGCGCCGCTCACGCCCTCCCCTAGGAGGCTCTAGCGGCCCACAGTCTGTGACCAGTGCACCTCTCGTGCTGAGCCGCTGACCCAACTCCGATGGCCCTGCACCACCCGTGCCCATCTGCGTCGCTAGCTCCCACTGTCGCCCCTCTACTCGGTTGTCCTAGTCCACCCTTCCCCTCTTCCTCTTCTCTGGATCGAGCACCCGGGATGAACCTGTCATAGAGAAAAGATGAAGAGAAATATACTTTTACCAGTTAGGAGTTGAAAGATATTAATAAAATATAAAAAGGTGTGGTTTATTGAAGATGTAATATGAATGATTTGTTGGAGTGAAAAGAGATATAGAGATGGATTTTTTTATGACCATTCAAATGGTAATATGGTAGATCAGGTTTGGATGAGCTAGGACATGCTCTAACATGTTAGAGGTAGCGGGAGTTCTAAAGGTTGCCAAAGACGAACTGCGCGCTAATTACAAGTCAGGAACTTTTCCAAAATGTAACTACAAGTTCCCCGTCAAATGCCAAAAAAAAAGCTGATTTCTATACTCTTACCTACTATTGGTTCACAAATGGAAGAGTTTTATCCCTTCAATACCCCTTACCTACCAACCAACCCACCAATACTACTTTCATATTAATGAGATATGCCAATTTTCCCTATATCAAATCCCTATTACTTATGTACGGTTTTATTCGAGAATAAGTAGAGGCAACGCGACGAGCAAGGGACAAGACGAGCAGGTCGCCAACGGCATACGGTGCAGATCGGCAAATGGCGTAGCTTGGGTAGTTGGGCGAGTAGTTTGTCAATTTACTTGTCAAATGAAAAAGAAATACTGCATGCTCTCAAAATATAGCAAGTGTTAAGCTATAAATCTGAACACATATTTGTCCATATTCATAACCAAAAGTTGGTTATATGCATGGTAGAAAACAGGACCAAATCTAACAAAGGGCAATCAGTTAAGAATCTATTACCTCCATCCTTCATAAAATATAGCTACAGCTAGAAATAGCCATATTTTGATAACTATAAAGTGAGGTATAATAGAAGGGGATAAATCTCATAAGCAGGCCTCTTGATCACTAACAATAGAAAGATAATGACATGGCGGATAGCTCGGCCGAGACAATTTAATGATTGACTACACAGAAGCCATCATTTGTTGAACTTAAAATCCCACATCCCTAATCAAACTGCTACGTACTATATGTATGTATTGCCAAATGCCAATCAGCAGGCTTGTGCAACCAGCAAGAATCTACGAGATCTCATGGAGTATCAAAACTTCAGTTAAAATATATGATGCCCCGCTAGCAAGTCCTAAAGCAAATCTAGTTTAGTGACTGATGGACCTACCTTTCAAAGTATTGCTGCGTGGGAAACAATCAGGTAACCTATTCTATGTTGTATCGTTGCGAACACCAAAGCAAAAAATCTGCTGTTCTCCCGTTCCAACTGCAGCACTTATTTCTTTTCAGGGTTGATGAGCAATAGGGTAAAGAAAAAACTAATCCATGGTAGCTGTTTCCGGACCAAAAGTATTCTCCAGATGGATTCACTTCTGTGGAGGTGACGGAGATGGAGGCGGAGGTGGCGTCGGCGTTGGTTGGGACTTGCATGCCTTGCAATCAATTTGTGGTGATGGTGTCGTGTTGTCTGGAATTGTTACCCTAATTGTTTGGTGTTTCCCATCGTCAGTAGGAACATCAAGGATAGCATCCATTAATAGTATTTCCCAGTCACTGCGTTGCAGGAATGAAAACCAAGACTCATCTGCAAGAATAAGAATGACATGGGATTAGAAATAGGCTCCTACAACATGGATCAAGACTTGTAGAGACTCAAAAAATATCAAAATCAGTTGTCTAACAAAAATTTCTTCAGTTAACCGGTACTTCAGTTCTGTATCAACATGATTTTTCAAAGATAGCATGCCAAAGGGAAAAATGGAAACAAGATTTCATTGGAGGAAAAATCTGGAAGTGATGAATTTAAGAACTAACAGGTCCCAGATGAACGCAATATCAGTAGCAACACGATAGAATGTGCTCTGGGCCTCAATATGAAGAAAACCATCAACTGAGCAATCAAAAACACCAATGGGACCAAAAGTTACAAACTACTCCCTCCATCCCATAATACAAGGGATTTTGAGTTTTTGTTTGCCCTGTTTGACCACTCGTCTTATTCAAAAAAATTTTAGAATTATTTTTTTTGACTTACTTTATTACCCAAAGTACTTTAAGCACAACATTTTATTTTTTATATTTGTACAAATTTTTTGAATAATAGTTACAATAGTTATTTTAGGCTCACATCGAATTGGATACGGGCGACGTACCAAAATTCCGGCGGAAACATCTTCAATTTTTATAATAGTAGAGATATTTGAAATGGCTTGAACTGTTATTTTGTAAATGGCAATCAGACAATAGGTTTTGTTGTGCTTACTTTGTTTGCATTGTTGTGCATCTCTGGGATAGGGTCCCAACTCTGACAATTTTGGCCTGCCTGCTTGTGCTCGTTTGTTGTTAGACTGATTTGGGTGGTAAACTCAAGTGAGTTACTGTATGCAGAGAGTTAGTTTCTGGCTTCATTCAGTGTGGCTGGTGTTCTTGGGAGTGCTCTTTAGGTTGCAAGGGACCTTGATCCAATTTATAGTAATTCTTGTAATTAAATAGGTTGCAATTTTGCTGCATTCCCTAAAAACAACCATGCACCACATGTCAAAGTTAGAGATCATCTCCCTAACTCACATCAAGCACTTGTTGAAAGATTCATACTCAAATCACTCATTTTCTTCTGATCTGATTTGTTATCTAATCTTCAAATGGTTTACACTTGCAGCTTTCTTATCAAATTGTTGACTCTATGATTTGGCTTGGTATCCGAGATATGATAAATGAATTTAGGAAGAAGAAGCTGAAGTTGCGTCCGGTAACATACCTAAGTGGTGCACAGGGTTCTGGGAATGACATTCCTCATGGTTACATCTGGAGTCCTCACCTTGTTCCAAAACCGAAAGGTTCCTGATGAGTATTAGCTTTATCTGAAATTTATATGTTATCCCTTTTCACGTCATGCTTAACCTTGTCATCCTTCGATTGTATAGTTTTTAAAACTTGTGGACCTTAATCTGGTCCTATGGTTTCTTTTCATTTGACTTTCTTATAGCATTCAGTTGTTGTATTGAAAAGAGCTTGCTTGAGTATTTGCTGTGATAACACTGTGAACCAAGTCAATATTAGTAATGCCAACTGAAATTGGTAGCCTTTCAGTTTGATACCACATTTTTCTAATTGGTAATGAGCATGAAAGTTTGCTACTCCCTCCGTCCCAAAATATAAGAATTTTTGAACTTTGACACGGTTTCCGAGATGCTACTCTGACCAGCAATATCTATAAAAGTAAGATGTTTTAAATAAAAAGAGTTACATATTATGATAGTTTGTTTAATAATAAATCTAGTAACATCAATTTTACATGATTATGAAAAAATATGGGAGAGAGTAGAGAGGAGAAGTGAAGAAAGGTGTGGAGAGCATTCTTTTTTTGGGTCATGTACCTATCCCCGGGGTTCTTTTGATGGTTAGAGGCTGCTGGCCTAAAGGAGTCAGTTGTTTTCTAATGCTGTAGGAGTAGCAAATATATCAAAACCACCGAAAAACCAATGGCACTGTAGCAATAAGCTCATTTCCGATGGCAGACCGATGACTGATGCAAACTCTGGTGGCAAATATCCAATTCTTTCTAAAATATATCATTAGGAAAATGCTTGTTAAGCTATTTTATGCTTTTTCAGTAATCACTGATGTGTATAAGGAACTATCATATCCTTTCAATAATATGAGTTGTAAGATATGGATATATTAGTGCGTTAACTGTTAAGGAAAAAACCTTGAAGTTTCCTGCTCAATTTTGGTGTTAACTGAGCAATTTTTGTTGTTAATGGTCTGTAATTCTACTGTGAATTACATAGTCTATTCTGTTGCAGATTGGGGCCTCAAGATTGATGTTGTTGGATTTTGCTTTCTTGATCTTGCTTCCAATTATGTGCCTCCTGAACCACTTATAAAATGGCTTGAAGCTGGTGACAAGCCCATATACGTTGGGTTTGGTAGTCTTGTAAGATCACTTTGATCTCGATTTGTATTATTAGAGGTTTTCAGTTTTTGTTTCCCCTGTTCTGATCTAGGCATCATTTGACGTATTATGTTTCTACTCTTCTATGTATGATGGCACAATTTGTTGACCTTTACTTGTACTATATAGTTAAACTTTGAACTGCTTGTCTAATTAGATAGGACTGTGTGCATGTGTTATCATTTCTGTAGTTGTCCAAATGACATCGGTGGTTAATGCAGCTTGTGGATTAGTGGAACTCATATTTATTTTACTGCATGAAACAACACTTTACAGTGTTTTCACTTTTTACCATTGCATATTTACATCTAGTAGTACACTGTTATGTCACTTATGAAGCTTAGCATAGCATCTCATGGCAAACAATAGTTATGTTATTCACATTAGTTTATGTCTTACTCTAGAAAATGGTATATGGACGTCAGGAGATCAAATTGTTATGGAAACCATAACTTTGATGCACCAGAGAAGCTTGTTACATAAAATGCTATGCTCAATTTGTATAGAATAAATTTCTGAAAAAAGTAACTTCAAGCATAGCCACACAGGACATTTTGTTATGCTGTGATCTTTTTGGCCATTCTGCAACTGCAATTCCAATATTTGACCTTGGGAGAGGTCAATGTTGTACAAACAGTTGTGTAAACTTAGGAAACAAGGATGAACTTCCTTGTTAGTTTTGCTTATGATAATGAGTTGTTGGTGCCTTGGTGGTGTTGATCTGTGTGGCATGCATATAGTAGCTGCTTGCAAATAGTGATTCCATGGTTCAGTTTTTTTCTTAATGAATTTTAGGATACTATGATTGTTGTGTTTTGAAAATTCACTCCTTTCATTTGTTCGTATATATACTAGCCAGTTCAAGATCCAGCAAAGATGACTGAAGTCATTGTCAAAGCACTTGAAATAACTGGACAGAGAGGTATCATCAACAAAGGTTGGGGTGGGCTTGGAACATGTAAGTTCACCTCTTAAGATGTGACCTTGTTTCTCATTGCCATTTTTTTTTCTGTGCACGTGTAATTTACCTCCATCCTGACAACTCCAAAACATTGTGGCAGTGGCAGAGCCAAAAGATTTTGTATATCTACTTGATAACTGCCCCCATGACTGGCTCTTCCTGCAGTGTAAAGCAGTGGTAAACATTTTGCTTGTCATTCTTGGCATGAAGTAGATATCTTTAAGTTTAACTTTCAGAGATTACTAGTTATTACTTCTTAATAGTTTTTAGTACTCCCTCCGTTTCATAATGTAAGTCATTCTAGCATTTCTCACATTCATATTGATGCCAATGAATCTAGACATATGTATCTATCTAGATTCATTAGTATCAATATGAATGTGGGAAATACTAGAATGACTTACATTGTGAAACGGAGGAAGTACTGATTAGTGAAATTATAAACCAAAATTTAAATTTTCAGTTATTGATTATGAGTAGCTTTCATGGCGTAAGTACCTGTTACGGACTAAAACGGTACTTAGAAATTTATCTAATTTGATTGAAAGAACTTATGATGTTAAGTTTGCATGTGCGTTCAGGGAGAGGCTAGCTCACTCTTTGTTTTTTTTACTTCTGTAGGTACATCATGGCGGTGCTGGAACAACAGCTGCTGGCCTCAAAGCAGCGGTATTCCCTCTCTCCCTTCTTAGCCCTTCTCCCTCCTTTCTCTCTCTCAAAAGAAAAACCTGGCTTAACTAATAAAAATTGGGGTTACACTTCTGGATTGAATGAATTTATGAACTCTAACAGCAGTTCCAATTCCACCTAACTTTCAGAAATTCCTGTTAACACATTGCAAAAAATAGGGTCTGGCAGGTGGTGTGCTACTTTTTGGGCTAATTCTTGAAAATGATTCAGTTCTCCTAACCTAGCCTTTGTGTGATTTGTAGTGCCCTACAACTATTGTACCTTTCTTTGGCGACCAACCATTCTGGGGAGACCGAGTGCATGCTAGAGGGGTAGGGCCTCTACCTATACCAGTTGATCAATTCAGCTTGCGAAAATTGGTTGATGCTATAAATTTCATGATGGAGCCAAAGGTAACATCTACTTTGCAACACAATTCAAATATGTTCTTAATGTTGCTGTTATTTTTGTTGGTAAGATGTATAAAGACAACAAGAATATGGATCCGGATGTATATATGTTGTCAATAGGATTGCGAATATATAGATTTCACCCCTCCTAGATATGCTGACTAGCTGGTGCATTTTAACTTGGTTCTAATGCTTCCTCTTTCATACATAACATGATATCTTCCATTCAAACATGTTTAACCGTCCAACAAATGTAAATAGTTAACAGGGAATCTACTACCTCCGTTCTCAAGTAGATTACGTCTTGAGATCTTAAATTTTAATATGCTAAAAAATATTTGGATTTGATATGTGAAAATGGTATTAATAAATTTATAATGAAAAATACTTTCATATATTTATGTTTCAATTTTTTGTAAATATATAGTTGAAAAAGGTAGCAATGGAACATGCGCATCAGGGACTGTTGATGTGCAAAATGTCTAGTAAAAAACGAACATTTGCTTCACCGAAACAACCAACATTGCATATATACTGCTCCTACTTTGTGACAACAGAGTTGCTCCTGCACTGTCTGTCTTGAACTCGCTAGGGTTTGGAAAACCAGTGTTCTCTGGAGCCTTATCCTGTTTGGTCTCTATTTGCTTGGCTGGTTTTCTATTTATTTAGATCTGCTTGTATTTGCAGTTTGACCTGAATAGGCATTATATCACCTGTTTTTTAAGATTATATATTATATCACTTTTTGCCTTCCAAATTAATGGACCAGCTTTTGTGCTGCAAATCACCTGTTTCAGGATGAAAACCAGAACTGGCAATATCCGTTTTTTGGCCCTAGAATGGTTATTTAAATTCTCTCTTTTCAGGTGTTGATTTATAGTAGTACTCCCTCTGTCCCAAACTATAAGGTCTATATTTTTTTACATGGTCTTCAATAATATACTTTGACCACTATTTATTTATTTTATTGCATTCTATGTTCCCAACAAATATGAAATTAGCATCACATGAAAGTACTTCAAAATATGAATCTAGTGATATAGCATATATAATACTTATATTGATATAGTTAGTATGATTATTAGTCAAAAGCTACCAAGTTTGATTTTTCTTAAAAAGGGGCACCCTAAAATTTGGGACGGAGGGAGTAGTTTATTAATTCATTGCACCACTTGTGCTACTTAAATGCTATTCTTTTACTCTCTAGTATTAGACCCTTACTTGCTCCACAGTATTTAAGACCGTCTTTGCCAAAAAGTTCTAGCTAGTTTTTTTCTCTTCTGTTGGGATAACTCACTTTCCTTGCTTTCCTGGTTTCTTCCCTCAAATGAAATACTGGAATACCTAGTTGCTAGTTCATTTCATTGAAAGAAATAGTTTCTGGACTTGATTCACACAGGAGATAATGATTCCCCGCATCCTACCCATTCTAGGTTTGGGGTTCCTTTTTAAAATAATCAAATAATCTGAAGATATGATAATACCATTTAGAATTGAACATTACCTTGTGCTGGAATGGTTGGCAATAGGCAGTAGCAGGGTATTTTTTGCATTGCACAAAGTCGTCAATTTCCACTGTTTGTTTCAATACAAACTGTACCAAGTTATCATAACCATTATCTGCTGTGTAAACCAGCCGATATAGATATATATAGATTTTACTTTTATGTACTTTTTATGTAAGTGTCAATTAACATAAATCGAAATATTTGATACGATGAAAAGTAGTATTTTTTCCATAGCGTGGATAAGATGGTCTATGGCATGGTGGTGTACATTGTATGATGGGTCTGTTTCGTACCTGATCAATGACTTTGTCGGTGTGTCATGTAATTTCAGGTGAAAGAAAAAGCCGTGGAGCTTGCCAAGGCCATGGAATCTGAAGACGGTGTGTCAGGTGTAGTCAGGGCATTCCTCAGACATCTACCTTTAAGGGCAGAGGAAACAACACCTCAGCCGACATCCAGCTTCCTGGAATTCTTAGGTCCAGTAAGTAAATGTCTTGGTTGCTCATAGGTGTCAACGAGGCAATTACACAACGAATGCCATTTCTCCCTGTTCAAAGAAGAGAATTTTGAACATCCATGTAAGGATCAGGAGAATGGATTGCCTGGAGAGAGTGTGCTTTATTATCTTTTATTTTTTTCCCTTTTGGTGTATTTATTTTCTTTTATTGTGTAAAGAGTGTGTCTATACATCATTTTGATGTGCATCCTTGCCCTGGTCCTGCAGCAAGTAAATCATCTCACATGTACGACCATTCCTTTGTGTATATGGAGAAGTGGAGAGGTACACGAATAGTTCAGTTGTCCATTGCTGCAATGATTCTAACCAAAACTTCAGGTTTATTGTATTGGTCATTGTTGTACCTTCTATACCATTCTTTAGTTCTCGTTTTATGATATCTTTCATGTCATGGCATTGCAAGCTATTGTAGCATTGTACATGTGCCAGTACCACCTAGAGGCATCTCTGTCTGTCTCTAGCAGAGTGATAATTCTTGTGGATCCAACAGCAGAAGGCATATGTTGATGATGTTTTGCAGTTTGTTGTTTGGCGGATGAACACAACAAGATGGGTCACTCATGTTTTGACAACAAATGCTGGGATGTAGGCCGTCGCAACTTGGCAAGGCCACTTGGTTCACTCGATTGTACATTTTGTACTGATTGTACCCTCCCTGGCTGTGTTGGATGGTAACATTTGCAGCTAAAATCTCCACAACTTTCAGGCATTGTTGTCTCCGAAGATCATAAGATCGTTCCAAGGGGGCTGTGCAAGTGTACCATGATAGAACCATGGCACGTCAGTCCTCACGTATACCGTGAGATATATTCTATATGGTCGCAATTATGTAAAGTCTTGGACATAGACACCGTCTTCTAAGGACTCCTTCGGAACAAAGGGGAAATGGAGGACTTTTCAAGGATTGAATTCTTAGGGGAAATAATTCTTATGTGACTGTTTTGAAGAAAAGAATAACTCTGAAAAGTCTCTTTAGAATTTCTATGGAATGGGCCATTTGATGGGATTTTTGGAGAAATCCTAAGGCTGTGTTTAGATCCAGGGGTGTAAAGTTTTGGCATGTCACATCAGATATACGGATACATATTTGAAGTATTAAATGTAATCTAATAACAAAACAAATTACAGAATTCGCCTGTAAACCGCGAGACGAATTTATTAAACCTAATTAATCCGTCATTAGTAAATGTGTATTGTAGCACCACATTGTCAAATCATAGCGCAATTAGGCTTAAAAGATTCGTCTCGCAAATTAGTCGCAAACTGTGCAATTAGTTATTTTTTTAAGTCTATAATTAATTTTTATATAGGTGTTTAAATGTTCGATGTGACGGGGTGTAAAATTTTGGAGTGGGATCTAAACACCCCCTAACATGAAGTCTTACCTCATAGTTTCTCTTTCTTGTGTCTAGAGTTCGTCTGTTTTTTCTATTGGGTTACTAATCAAGGTGTTTCGTTAATTCTTGTGAATTTTTTTCCTTGTAGGATTCAACATGTGATAGCCTACCCTTATATTTTTCGAATCCCGTGTTTTAAAGGAGCCCTAAATCATATACAAATTCATTCAAGACATGTTTGGTTTGTTGTCACTTTTAAACTTGCCACAGTTTGGTAAGTCAATAAATTTTAATAAACATACTTTAGTCAATACCATCCTACCATAATTTTCAAAAGTTTTAACTCTTAAAAACATTACCAAAATTTGGTAACACTCTAAATCAAATGCATCCATACATTAATTTTGTATCATAAGGCGTTGATACTTGATGCCTCGAAATTTTGTCCAGATGCGTTTTGTTGCGACATCTTTGATTGGAGGGAGCATTGACACAGCGCAAATGTACATTGTGTTTGTTCATGTCAATTCATGTAAATGATCCATCAAACTGATGATGTAACTAATAATATTCATGCGACATATTTGTGGCAATTAGTGCTTGCACACATATATTTTTCGTTGATGAGATCTCCATGTCTTCTAGATATGACACCTCGATCGACCTCTTCATGTAAATCATATCGAGGATGAACACGAGCATATCATAACCTTGTCAGCAACAAAGGCGGCGTGAGGAAGGTTATCTATTTGTGAGCAACTGTTTTTTTTTTAAAAAAAAAGGATTATAAAGCCCAGTTCAAATATCATCCTGAGTTTGAGTTTGAGAAAGGCTACCTATTTGCCGAGCAACACACGGGTGCTTGTTTATCACACACGCTTGGTGATCTGAAGATATATAGATTCAAAATGTTAATTAATACATGCAAAAATATATAGATATACTTGCCCTCATAAAAAAAATCTATGACATTCAAAGTGTCATATATTACTGATCGAAGAGAGTATTTATCCCCTACATATGGTGCGTCCTGTTTCGTACAACCTTTTGATTTTTATTTTCAAGTCAAACTTACTATTTTTTAAAAAAAATAGCATTATGCGTAGCATTAAATATTTTGTTCCATTAAATCCAATATGAGATATAGTTTGATAATATATTTGTTTTGTCTTCCAAAACTTGATAATATATTTAGTTTGAAATAGAAAAAAAATCAAAATATCCGAGAAGCTTGTAGCTACCAACGTTTATAATTTTGGTGAAAACCAAAATTTCTGATATTTCAGTAGTAACCGGAATTTCAAATATTTTGGGAATTTATTTTTTTAACGAAATTATTTAAAAATTTAATAAATTTGACTAAATGTGAATAAATTTTAACCAAATTCTTACATAAAAATATGAAAAACCAAAAATTCCGTACAAGATATTTGCTTGCCGGTGTGAGTTCGCAGGGATTTCCGAAATTACTGAAATTAATTTCAGATATTTCGAACTGAAATTTTAAACCTGGTAGCAACAAACTAAGGGGGTGTTTGGGAACTAGGGACAAAAATTTAGTCCCTGTCACACCGGATGTTTGGACGCAAATTTAGAGTATTAAACATAGATTAATTATAAAATACATTTCATAACCTTGGACTAATTCGCGAGACAAATCTTTTGAGCCTAATTAATACATGATTAGCCTATGTGATGCTACAGTAAAGATTTGCTAATTATGGATTAATTAGGCTTAAAAAATTCGCCTCCTGGATTAGTTCTCATTTATGAAATTAGTTTTTTTTATTAGTATATGTTTAATACTCTAAATTAATGTCTAAACATCCGATGTGACATGGACTAAAAAATTTTAACCCCATCTAAACACCCCCTAATAAGAAATACTTTCTCCGTTTCAGGTTATAAGACGTTTTGACTTTAGTCAAAGTTAAACTGTTTTAAGTTTGACCAGGTTTGTAGAAAAAAGTAGCAACATTTTCAACTCAAGACAAATTCAATATGAAAATATATTCAATTATTAATTTGGTGAAACTAATTTAGTATTATAAATATTACTATATTTATCTGTAAACTTAGTCAAATTTAAAGCAGTTTGATATTGACAAAGGTCAAAAACATCCTAAAACGGAGGGAGTCCTAAAACTAATTAATCAAGTCTCTGCTCGGCGAGCTGCTACGTCGCCGCCACCTCCATCTTCCCGGCGTCGAGCACCACCAGCTCCGCCGTGCCCGCCGCCTCGTCGTGGACCATCACCACCACGTGCCCGTCGTCCTCCCTGCCTCCGGTGCCGGTGCCGGACGTCGCCGACGTCGCCGGCACGAACGTGGGCTCGCCGCTGAACCGTCCCTCGCCGTACTCGTGCACGGCCGCGAGCTCGCCGGTGCCAAGGTCCACCTTGGCCACGCCGCGGCACCGCGGCCACGGCTCGGCGACGGCGAGGTAGGTGAAGCGAGTGCGGCGGCCGAGCAGCGACCGGTTCACCGTGCCGGCCTCGAGGTTGAGCCCTGGCACGAGCTCGCGCCGGCTGTACCGCCCCGTCCGGAGGTCGAGCCGGACCTCGGACAGGACGGCGCGCACGGAGGACAAGAGCGCGTCGGGCGGCGTGATACAGGAGCAGACGATGACGACGGCGGGTTCGTCCCAGGCGTTCCAGATGTGGAAGCAGAAGCAGCCCGGCACGTCGAACCACCTCATTCTAGAGACGGCGGCGCTTGGCCGGAGATTGGCGGCGAGTTGCGGAGAGAGGGCGCAGCGCGAGGAGGTAGTTTTGGGCACGAGGGGAGCTCGGGGATTGAGATTTATAGGCTTGGAAGAGCAGAATCGGGTTTGGGCGAGCGGAAACCGGCGGTGGAGTGGGACGGTGATGTGGAGCTCGAGGGGTCAAATCGGTGCCGTTCTTCGCGGGGAGAGTTGGGGGGGGGGGTGGAATGATGGAGGTGGTGGAGGCGACCCGCCTCCGCGCCGATTCGAACGAGGGGTGCGGGAGAAGAGGCGCGGAACGGCGGCGTCGTGGCCGGCGGTTTCGGGAGAGGTGGCTGGAGGTTGAAGGTGAGCCCGACAGGTGGGCCCCACCTGTCAGCGACAACCAAAGAAGGAGGGACACAAAATGGACTAGAGGGCCCGAGGCCCAATGGAGAGGGAGGAAGCAGGCCGGGAGGAGACAGGATGGGACGAGCCTGAGGGATAGGAAACGAACTTGGGCCAAAAATGGCCCAAAGACAAAGAAGGTGATTTTTATTTTTTTTAGATTTAATTATGATTAAATGAACTTTGTGCTTTTAAAATTATCTTTTGAGCTCCGAAAATTCACGGGGGATTCCAGAGAGTATATTAAGGCATGGAGAATATTACAAAAATATTTCTAGCTATGATTTTTTAAAGGAAATATTTAATTCACTCATTAATTTCACTTGATAAATTGCATTTAATTTTAATTTAATTTCTAGAAAATATATTATTTAATGATTTTTAATCCCGAACGAAAATCGAGGTGTGACAAGAGGATTGGTAGTATTATGAATCTGATGAAAAGAGAGGATGCGGAAAACGAGAAGGATGTTGGAGATGCATCGTCTGACGAGGATATTCCCATGGTTTGCAACAAGGATTTTTCTTGCCTGATTATTTCAGATGGCCATCACATGCCATGGGAGTATAAGGAGAATGAGGTCGTGCAAGGTGCTCGGTATGCTAGATTGGAGGATTTGAAGGAGGCGGTGAAACATTTTGTTATTTCTTTGCAGGGAGAGTTTAGGGTAGGGAAGTCTTGCAAAACTATGTATGAGGTTAGGTGTGTGACGGAGGTGGACTGTCCATGGCAGGTTCACGCATACAAGGGTAAATGGAAGGATTGCTGGCAATTCTCGATTGTTACGAAGCATGTGTGCCACTTATAAGGAGTGGAGAAGTACTACCGTAATATTACATCAGCATCCATAGCAGCTGAGGTGTATGGCCATGTTATGAAGAACCTAAACTTTGAACCAATGTCAATCATTATGCACATAAAAGAAAAAAAAATACAAGCACACCATCAGCTATGCAAAGGCATATAGGGCAAAACAGAAGGCTATAGAGACAAGGTTTGGCACATTCAAAGCATCTTATGATAACTTGCTGAAATTGCTAGCAATAATTCAGTTTAGGAATCCAGGCACCTGTATCGACCTTCAGCACTATTCATCAGCTAAGAATGATGAGGGCAATGCAAGCATTCTGCAGAAAGCATTCTTCTCTTTTGCAGCTTGCATCCTAGCATTTGTGCACCGTTGCCTCATCCTTTGCATTGATGGCACATTCTTAACCGGCAAATATAGAGACCAAATTTTGACAACCATAGGTGTTGATAGCAACAACCAATTGTTACCAGCTGCTTTTGCATTCGTTGAGAGTGAGAACACTGATAACTAGTATTGGTTCCTAAGACGAGTCAAGGAACACGTTGTGATGGGAAGACCATATGTTTGCTTGATACATGACTGACACATAGGCATGACGTGGGCTATTGATGATTTGAAGCATGGTAGCTCTGATTACGGTGCAGCCAAGTGGCCAGATGTTAGGACCAGATGGTGTATGAGGCATATGGGTGCTAACATCTACAAACAATTTAGCAACAAGAGAGTGATGGACCTTTTCAAGAGGTTATGTTTACAAAACCAGCAGAAGAAGTTTAATGAGTTGTGGTACAGGTTGGACGACTTGACAGCTAAGCAAACAGATGAGAACAGATCGAAGCCATAGCCTGAAGGTGATGATGCTCCAGAGGCAGTTGGTCATCTTACAAATGGTCCACCACGAATGAAGAGGAGGAAAGCATCAGAAATTTCTAAATTTTCAGAGTGGATTGAGAAGGAACCAAAGGAGAAGTGGGCTTTATTGTTCGATAAGGATGGTTCACGCTACAATGTAATGACTACAAACTTGGCAGAGCTATACAACTGGGTCATGCCAGACACACGTGCGCTCCCATTTATTGGCATCGTTGAGTTCATTTTGCATGGCACTTGCAAGTACTTTAGGGATTGGTTGATAACAGCTGGGCCTTCCATGTTAGACAATGGGTTGATATATGCCCACAAAGTAAAGGAGTACATTGATGAGGATATAAAGAAGGCTCGGAATCATCTAACAATGCCTCATGGTACGACGAAGCATTTGTATGATATTCAATGTAGGGATAAATCAAGGCGTGGTATCAACTGTAAGAGAGCGTTGCAAGAGTGTGTCCTGAAAGCTGATGGAACATGTTCGTGCTCTTGCTAAAATCCATATTTACTTCACAAGACATGCACACTTGTACTCGCCGCTATAGCACGCCCAAATCAACGCTGGCGGCATCGCCAGCTTGCGGCAGGCTCAGTCAGTGGGACATCTAAGTAACAGGGATACAACTCCACCAGATTGCTATATGCTTTATAGTAGTAGAATTCCAATTACGATATGGACACTCACCAGCAGTGCCTGTCGACATCCTGAAACAAGGAACCACAAGAAACTAAGTTCATACAGAGAATAGTACCAGTAACAAAGTTAAAATCACAAACTTTATGCCATGGTAAAGGGCTGGCTATAAGGGCTCCACGTCTCCCACGCGCGGGCGGCTCGGGGCGAACCCTAGCCGCCCGCCGCCGCCCCTCTGCATCTCATCCCCGCCTCACCTCCGCCAGAGTGCGCCACCAGGAGAACTAGGCAACAAGCGAGGATGGTGGTGGCGGGGCCAAGTCACGGCGATGCTCCACCTTCGGCATGGGGAAGGAGGACCAGAGTTTCGGACGGAGGGCAGGCTGCTACTTCTCCAGCGGGAGGCAGTGGATCCGGTCCTCCCGCTTCTAGATCCGATGCCCCCGCTCAGATCTGGCCGTTTAGCAGCCAACATAGCGCTGGCGCGAGCGGCGGCGCGCAGCGAGGGTGGGGACGGCGCGGCGCGGCATGGTGAAAAGCTGTGGACGACACGGCACGGAAAGAGGGCGTGGACAGCGCGACGGAGCTAGCGGCTGCGCGAGGATGGCACCGGCGGCAACAGTCAGGGCACCGTGGAGGCGTCGGTGGGCGTCGCCATTGCAGCGGGAGGTTGGTGTGGGTGGTGCCGGCGGCTGCAGGGAGGCCGGCATGGGCGGCGCCACCCGTGGCGGATGTGGCGGCATGCACGGGCGCCGGTGGCTGTGGATGGCCGGCGAGGCTGGGAGACGTAGCCGACAACCGACACGGTGAAGGAGTTGCGACCGGCAACGGTGGAACGCGTGTAGGCGTGGCCGGCGGCGTCGAGGACGGCCAGTGTGTGATGGCTGCGCAGCGGGAGGTGATGTCGGTGGAGGTGGAGCCCGGTGAGGTGGTGGCATGTGGGGACTGGCCGGGGGAGGGCGTCGGTGCAGTGTGCCCACGCACCGGCGGAGGTCTAGATGGTGGTGGAGCATTGGTGTATCTGTGGTAGATTGGCAGGTGGTGGACGGCGGGTGAAAACCCAGCTCGTCCTTGCTCGGACCGACAACGATGGTGCTCGAGTGTCATTCCCCCTCCTGAGGGCGTTGTCGTGCCGTCTCACCCCTCAAGGGTGGTTGCCGGGCGAAAGGTCATTCTCTGCCCTTTTGAGACCTTGGTGGATGGCGGCGGCGGTGTTCCGTCGCTTATCTCCTTGGAGACGTTGTCTAGGCATCCCCTCGCCGAAACCACCCGAGCAATTGGTGCAAGCACGCTCTAGATTCTCATCCTCTTGTGGTGGCGTCTTAGTTTTTAGAAGTTGGCCACGTCGGAGGGCTTAGGGGAAGAGGTGTTCCATCTTCTCTCTCACCCCCTCTCCCTATATCCTTAAGACTTGGATAGAGTTGGACTTTGCGTTGGTTGTAAGGGTCAAGTTTTGGGCGATCTTGGCTGTGTTCCGTTGTTGGCCTAGCGGCGGTTAGTCACGCTTAGCGGCGGCCGGTCCGGTGCTAGCCTGCTCCTGGACTTGTATGTTGACACTATCGGTGTGTGGGTGGTAGTATATTTTTTCGTTTTTCCTGGTTACGATCTTCCATGGTTGTAATTATGTAATTTTTTCCTGCTTTATCAATAGAACTTCGCACCGTCTCGTGCGAGTCGTTAAAAAAAAAAACTTTATGCCATGGTTCGATGTGTTCAAAACAGTCTTACTTTTAAAAACAGTCTTGCTTCTACAGCACACTCTTGCTTTGCCTGAGAGCTCTTGCTTCTGCTACATGAACAAGCATCAACTATATATGCAACAAGCAGCTGGATGCAGCTTGTTAGCTCTGGCCTGTGAGGCGTGCACACAGCAAGCAAGCGGTGAGGCGTCCAAATGCAGCGCTCACCTTCCTGGAGTGGAGCTGCAGCATCTAGGTGCCATCAATGCATGGAGGAGGAAGAAAGAGGTCTCCAAGTAACCAGAGGAGGCAGCGAGGACAAAGCCGTTGCCGTTCCCAGGCCATCAAAGGCTCACCTCCCACGTCGCACGGATCTGGAGCCTGGCGTCTTTCACTCCTCCGCGGTGGCACGGAGCACTGTCGACACTGCACTGGGCTGACCACAGCATACGATACGAACAATCTGACGGCACGGATGGACCGCGCGTCCCTGTTCCTCTACACCACGGATGCCGCCTCGCTCCTCACTTAACCGCCCGTGGTGGGGCTGCGTCAGAACTAGGCGGCCTGGATGTGGAAGCCGCCAAACTCGCTGTTCCCCGAGCCGCCGCCGCATGCAATTGGTTGGCCCTCCCATCTCGTCCGATGCGGCGATGGCGCCAGCAAGAGGTAAGGACTGAGCAACTCCTGTCGTCGCTCAATCTGGCCGTCACCGATCAACATCCCTGGTGCAGAACGAACCACCACGCCGGCACCCCTCGTCGTTAGGAACGGCTCCTCGTGCGCCGGCGAATCTCCGAGCGCGCGCGCGGCTAGGGTGGAGAAGGGAGGTTGCAGCCGGATCCGAGACGCCGCCACCATCGTCTCCTCGCTGACGCCGATCACTTCTCCCCGTACCAACACCAGATCCGCATAAATCGGAATAAATAAATAAAGAAAATGAAAACTAGGATTTATGATGCACTGGTAAATAGGTGATGAAATGCAATGGTAAAAAGGGACTGTCCAGGCATCACTATGGTGAATTTTTTTTTTAGTTACACTCAAATTTCTTGCCGTACGATGGAGAAACGTGCACGATCTCCCTATCCCGAACGAGACCCTCCCCGATCGCCTCCTGCACAGTGCGTGCGGAACTATAAGTTTGTAACCCATCATTATTGCGTGCTCGTTTTGTTTTGAGAAAAAGCCCCGTAGATTTGCAGGTTCGATTTACTGAGCCCAGATTGCATTGGCCCACATTGCAGGAACAAACTGGACCTAGATTTGTAGGGAAATAAGTTCACTTGGACTCCCATAGCTAGTGACCGAATCTGATTCGTATCTCTGAACCACAATACCGGATATCTCGATCACTCAATTATCAAAACAGGTGCAATTTGACTCCCTCGACGGTTTTGGAACGCAGTTTCACTGATGTGCCATCTACGTGGCGGTGTTGACTTGGTTTTCATCATACGTGGCGCTTAGGTGGTATTAGAATTAAAAAATATATGTGGAACCTATTTTTCATTCAAAAAAAGTATTGTGGGACCCACATATCCCATATGTCAGCCTCGCTCTTTAACCCCCCCTCTCTCTCTCTCTCTCTTCCCCTTGAGCCGTGGCGACAACAGAGTGGTGGCGGCGGGCACTGGAGCGGTGGCGGCGGTTGGCGGGCGAGGGAATTGCAGCAGCGAGCGGTGGCCTGCTTATCGTCGTGCCATTGGACTGAAAGGGGGCCGCCAATGCCCATCAAGGTCCTCGTGACCTTGATGAGAATAAGAAGAAGCCCCCTCCCGGTGCCGCTGCCGCCGCCGGCAGCCCCTTCGCTACTCCATCGACCATCGGCTGACCCCTTTGCTTACAAAACTAACAAAACTAGGTATAGGTGGTAGCTCTGAAGTAAGCACTGTTAGCTAACAAAACTAATCTCCATCGACTGAAATCTGCTAGGTACTAACAAAACTATAAAAAAGTAGGAATTTTACAAACAAAACTATAAAAAACTACTAATCTCTATTGACTGAAGTTTTGTAGGCACAAACAAAACTAAAAAAAGGTAGGAATTTTGCAAACAAAACTAAAAAAATACTAATCTATATTGACTGAAATTTGTTAGGTACTAACAGAACTTAAAAAATGTAGTACAAAACTAGTACTATGTATTCATTGGTGAGGCCCCTCCTCCCCTTCCTCTCTCTCCCGCGCCGCTTAGCCGCCGCGCCGTCGCCTAGCCACTCAGCCGCCGCTAGCGCCGCCCGCGTCGCCGCCGATCTCCGCCGCCGGTCGGTCGCCGCCTTGCGCCGCCGCTGCGTCGAGCCGCGCCGCCGCGCACCATGGCCGCCGGGCCGGCTTGAGCCAGGCCCGTGCGCGCCGACTGCGTGCCGCCCCCTCCGCCGTCCGATTCACCCCGAGTGGATCGGGGCTGCCCGTTCCGCCGCCAGCGTGGTCACCTGCGTGGCTGCTGCGTCGGTGCCACATCGGCGCCACGTGTGTGCCACGTGGTGCACCTCCTTTCCCCGGGCCGTGGACCCGATGCACCATGAGCTGGCGCCCAAAGCCACTGCCATGTGGGGCCCGCATGTCGGCACCACCCGTCTCTCCCTCCAGGGTTTAATAATTGCACAATAAATCAATTAAGGATTTTTCTGTTTATAGTAAAAACACAGTGAATCTTCTAAAATTCATAGAAAATTCATCCGAGCTCCGTTTAAGCCCATTCAAGGCTCAGTAAATCAAGAAAAATACAAAGAATCCGTTAAAAATGGTTTTGTTCTCTGTTTCAGTAGCCTTATAGCCTGTCTGCATTGTTTGCCTTGTATGTCGTGTAGAATCCGGCTCTCCCGACGCTCCGGTGTACTTCGAAGTTGTAGCCGAGGTCCCTTCAACAGCGGAGCAAGGCAAGTCATGCTTGTCACTTGGACATGTTGATCGTATATTGCAAATGCCCTATTGTTTTCCTTTAAATACTGCATTATTTTACAATGCTACCATGAGATGATTACCTACTGTCTCAGCCATACTATTTGTTACCTTGTTCCTTTGTTAGCTTGGGGATATAACATGATTAGATGTTGAGTTAGGGATTGCTTAGCCATGCTTAGTTGAACTCGCATACAATGGGGGATTCACATTAAATGTTAGACATTGGTTTAGCTTAATGTTGGACATGTACTACCACTATGGTGTTGGCTAATTAAAATATACCAATGGTGGGTTGTGGGTGCATGGTTTTGCTGGTTCGCGGGACGCCCTGGAAGAACTTATCGTACTTACCACAAGCCAACGTGGGCAACGGCTGGGCTTGTAGTGTAGCTTTCCTCTAGCCGACGCTCCCAGGCAAGGGTGGGCATGATGGAGCGGGGTGGGCCCTGCGACGGCTTCTGTCGCTTCCGGATTCACCTAGGCACGAGAGGGGACTGCCCGTTGCCCGCTGGGGACAAGGGTGAAACCTGAGGTGTGGTGTGCTTGGCTAGAGGGGGTTATGCGAAGGGTCCTGTCATGGCCTCTTTCCGGTATGTCGTGGTGGCATGTCGGCGCACGGAAACGTGTCATGGGGCTGTGTCTTGTGGGTACAGTTGTACACCTCTGATCAGATTCACCTCTGTGTCTTATGGGCGGTCAACCTGATTCACCGTGATTAGTCTCAGCCTAGCTTAGTCTAATGGAATTGAATAGTTCAGGTGGTTGGTTGGGCCTGTTGCAACGTGGTGTAGTGTTGGACAGTGGATGGTTAATATTGATTAATTACTACAACTGTTTTACTATTTTCAACTACTGTTTATAAATGCTAGCTTTATGCAAATGATCCCCTTTAGCCTTCCTTTGGTTATATATTGCATCATATCCTCCGTTCTGGTATGACTTGTTGAGTACAGTGGATAGTACTCAGTCTTGCTCTATCTCCCAACCCTCAAAGTTCGTGTGTGCGTCCGATGGTGGTTTCTCTGAGGAGTGGGCTTCGTCCGTGCCATCGAGGATGCCTGTGGGGTGGTGTTCCGGCGACAATCCAAGTCAAGGCTTAGCTCCTGTTATCTTTAATTTTCCGTTGCATTCATGTAAGACTTTTATAATGTTTGTAAGACGTGGATCTGTAAGACAGGGATTTTAATGTACATTCTGCTTAGAATTCTATTCGGGAATTTCTGGGCATGACAAGGGTCTTGTATTTATACCCACAGATGTCCCCTTGTCCAATTAGAACCAAGTAGACAAATATGGATACGATCCGAGTAGTCCTTGTAGTTTCCAACTTGAACTTTGCTCCTCCCTCCTTATCCAAAACACCTTCCGTATATGAGGCATGATTCCGTATAAGATTTAGTATATTAGACCGAGCCCAACCCAAGATCGTGGGGTATGCCTTATCCATAACACTGACAAGTATCTTTATAAGTTGATGTGCATATTGGGATGCTACCATGAACTTGGCTAAGGCTGTCCTTCCAAGAAAAGCGTTGTATGTCGTGTTGAAATCGGCCACATCGAAAGTAATCTTCTCGGTACGGAAGTTACTGGCAGAGTTATCTTCCCTAGCAGTTTTGAAGACGATTCAGGTGTGATCTTGTGGAAGGGTTGTTCAGAAGGCTTTAGCTCGCTTCTGGGGATTCCCATTACGTCGAGGGCACCGGTGAAGAGAAGGTTGATTAAGCTGCCCCCGTCAATTAAGACACGTGGAACTTTAATATTTCTAATTGTGGGCTCAACCACTATAGGATATCATACAGGAGTAGTCTTCATGGTGGGGTGATCATCATCTGAATTTAATCTTTTGATCTGACCACCGTAGTTTGACATTTGGCCCCTAGGATATCAAACAGACTTCACGTTTCACCTTTTTGCATTCTCTTTTCGAAGAGTAAGGAGTGCAACCACTGAAGATATGAGCAACGTGGTGAAAGGGGTCTAGAAAGTTAGCATCGTCCTCGGACTATGGATGGCTATCCTCCCTCTCAACAAACATACTCGTTGGTCTCGTGTGAGCGCCATCTATTTTGCCATCGCCTTCTGAAAAACAGAGTAGCCAGCCAAAGAGTGAGAACATGTCTTGTTTATTGGGCACCACTTTTTTCCTGAAGCTTCACCTTGAATTTCAAATCAGCACTGCTGTTGGGGGCTCTTGGTCAATGACGAGAACTTCGGCCTCAGCCTTGTTCTTTTTGTTCCTCTTGAAGGACTGCTTCGTCTTCTTGCTAGTTCCAGGTTCTTCCTTCTTTGCTGGCACCTTGTCATCGGACACTTTCTCATTGCCATCGTTTCGTCGGAGAGCTTCGTCAGCGTCAGCACATCTGTCAACGATCTCGAATAGATTCATAACAGAATTTATTCTCTTTGTTGCCAGCTCTCTTGTATGATATAACGATCTCCGACTCTAGATTTGAATGCCCTGATGACAGAAGTGTCTGTGATGTCAGGGATAGTATTACGGTATTCATTGAATCACCGTATAAAATCCCTGAGAGGTTCACCTTTTTTTGTCTCGTAGCATGTAGATCGTCCTTGACCTCATGTCTTTTGTACATACCTTGGAAATTTATGACGAATTGCTTTCAGAGATCGCTCCATGATCCAATAGACGACTTGAGAAGGTGTATAAGCCATGAGCGGGCATAACCTTTCAGCACAGTCGGCAAGTAATTTCCCAACGTGCTATCATCTATGCCAGCTCCGTAGAGGACGGTTGAATAGACATGAAGTAACTCCTCAGGATCGGTGTTACCGTCATACTTCTCAACGGGTCCGGAAGTTTGTGGGCCATCGGACTTCCCATAGATAAGGCTTGAAAGCTCTGTAGCCACCTCCAGGTTAGAAATCTAATCGACGATCATCATCTCGAGAACATCTCCGTGGATGTCTACTTGATGAACATGATGATGAAGAAGATGGATCGCTGGGATCGGGATCCCGGTGATTATTGCCTTCATTACGTCGTGGGGGTGACCGGGGGTCTCTTCATCCCCGGTTCTCTCGGCGGTTGCAATTTTTATGGTAACTGGATGATACCCCGCGCGTTGCCGCTGGAATTGAAGGGGAATCGAAGTCAAATTTCTCTAGGTTAATATAAAGATCAGTATATTTGTAAAACGTAACAGTAACCAAGAGAGAAAGTACTAAGATATGAAGAGAATTTGGAGCTGTATTTGCATGGTGATACATTAGATTAAGTCATCAAGTTAGTTAAATGGGGAATATCCATATAACATTTATTCATAAAATGTATATGTAATCGTTGCATTGTGCTGTCTGGCAAAAGTGAAGTGATGCAATCCAAGTCAGACATGCACGAAGACCTCTTTTATCTTAATTAATTTGCTCATTATCTTTTTGTTGGGCAGTGTACTGCACACTGTAGAGCGTAGACGCTGAGTTCAGGTATCAAATTATCAATGCAAGTTTCTTTTAACTTAATTATAAGAAAAAAAATGACTATTGGGACTAATGAATCTCAGAACAGCGTATGATCGAGTAGACAACAAAGCTCCTCTAGCATTCTTATCATGCACAATTAGATAGGAAAAATATTGACTAATGATTATGATCAGAATCATATCCAACACCAAGTAACATTTCTAATTCAGAAAATAGGACAGCAAAATTTTAATGGCACGCTGTTAGTAGCAATACGTGAACTAAAAACAGCCATAGCTTAGGCTGTATAGACCCTCACAAGGTGTAGAGGCCGGGTTTATTATAATCCATTATCTAAAAAAACAGCCATAGCCCATAGCTAATGCAGAATAACGGTCCTAGTAAAGAATAGATGCAAAATTGAATTTACCGAGAAACGTTAAGTATAAAATTAATCTAGAAAAAAAAGGCAAAATCAATCGAAAGATTAAATCCATAGCAAATGAAGATGCGCCAAAACTTTCAGCATCCACCTAAGGACTCATTTAAATCTAGCGGACATAACACACAACACACACATCACATGATAGCGAAAATAGTAAGCGCACCTGAGGTTCTGCTTGCTAGAGAGATTAGTTGCCATGCGTACGAATGACCTCGCTCACTCTGTGGTATCTAGCGAAGTGCAAGACTCCAGCCGCCGCCGGATGACGGCAGACTCCTCTCCTTGCAGTGAACCTCCGATCCTACAACCGCCGGATGCATGTCTGGGATCTGGATTTTGGAGGCACTGCGGCACAGGCATGGCGATTGCAGGCACACATGCAATGAGGATGAATCCGACTCGTAGAGATCGATGGAATCATATAGTAATCACGTAGAAGAGTGCGAATTAATTAAGGATATTAATTATCCGACGCTACATCTACGTAACTGGTGAAAGTTGGGAAAAAGTGTATTGCTGTTCGGATGCATGAGTTACGCAGGATGAAGAGATGAAGCGACGCAACGGCGAGGCACCACCACTGGTGGAGAAACCCTTTGTAGTCCCGGTTCGTAACCCCCCTTTAGTCCCGGTTTCCAAACCGGGAGTACCAATCCGGGACTAAAGATCGCTATCTTTAGTCCCGGGTGAAATAACCGGGAGTAAAGATCGATCTTTAGTCCCGGTTGGTAACACCAACCGGGACTAAAGATCGAGCTGACCTTTTTTTTTTTTTTGCATGGCCCTGTTGCTGCATGGTTTATATATATATATATATATAAACCATGCATATATATGTTTCAATACATATATATGCATACATATATATATGTATATATATATATATATTATATTATATTATATGTATATACATGCATAATATATATGTATTTATACATATATATGTTATGCAAATGCATATGTATATAGATATATATATGACCAAAATATATTTACATTATAGAAAATGTGTACACATGCATATAGAAACATATGTAGTCATGTATTAATTACAATCCATTATATGTCCTAGCTAGCTACGATTTCGACGTAGTAGTAGTCGCTGCTAGCTCAGAAGATAAGGACCGGTGAATTGTGTTTCCGTCGTAGTAGAATTCACCCTTGGGATCAAGGATTTCTTCGTTGATGAATCCCATGAGTTGTTCTTGAACCGCTGCGATAAATTTCTTGTGTGTGATCAGGTTATCCCTCATGCGAATAAACTATATGAATGTATGAAATTGATTAGTAATTAAACAAGAAATCGTTACGTAATGAAATTTTGAATTTATTTGTACGTACATCGAGCTCTCTTGTGGTGATGATTTGGTCTGCAAGGCAGTGGCAATACTCACACACGTAGTAGCCGCACAAGTTAGTTCCCTGCTTTTGCTTTGCGCACTACAAATAAATGACAAATTAACGGCGTGAGATCTAATTAATATACTATACAGTTGTATGTATTAATTTGAATCGGAGAAATATAAATGTAGAGCATGTGTACTCACAGGAAATTTGAACTTCCGCCTAAGTCTTTCTCTCCATTTGCCGCGGACCAAATGACGGAACCGATACCAAGCCCAACATGGAGTTTAAAGCTATGATTCGTAGTAGCAATTAACATAACAAGATTTTCTTAATTAACAGAGGAACTTATGACGGTACCTGTCTATAAGTTCGAAAACCTTGTCAAACGTAGACTCTTTTTTATCCATTGAGTCATATACGTTGACGGTGCAGGCCGACAGGTCGAAGAGTAAAAGCACCCAGTGGAATCTGCAATGTGCGTGGGATGCATTACATATGAAACACTTAGGAAGTTCGTACGGGAATGAAATTTGGTATGTAGGAAGACAGTAAAATTGAACTAACTCTGTGTTGTACGGCAACAGTATGAACGTCTTGTAATGCTGCGCCTTCAGGAGATGGACGAGATTGTCCTCTGTTTCTTGTGGATATTGGTCGAGCATTGCGACGTTTACTCTCCGAGGGTCGATGAATCCAGTATCGAAAACCCTCCGCCGTCGGGCCCTTTGAATCTCCATTCTACAACGATAAAAGGGAGTATTTTATTTTATATAGTCTACTTATATACAAGGACCTAATTAATTAAAGGAGACGTATAGTAAGAAATCTAACTGAACGATATACTTACAAAATCCAGCAACTCATAATAGAGACGTCGAGGGCGTCCAGCTGGTATAGTTCGTAGATTCCCCTGAAATTGATCCAGAGAATGTCATCTCCTTGCAAGAAGTCCGTGTCCCTGATCCTCGCTCCGATCATCTCTCTACCGGTGGCGCTCATCTCCATGTACAGCTGATGGAACTTGTACATTTGTGTGGGTAGGGACTGCAGCAGCTCAGGCTTGACAAGCGGTTTACCGAGTTCGTACATGTATTTCACTTCCGCCTTTTCGATTGGTGCGACTCCTAGCAATTGATCCGTAGTTAGACCGGTGTCAGTAATAAATTGTTCTATCGTCATTTCTTTACCGGTCACCAATGGCTCGATCTCCTGGTTTGGTTGCTCTCCAAGCTGAGGGACTGGTTTGGACTTTCCAGAAGATGCTTTCTTCAGCGTTCGCTCATAGTCCGATAGCTTGATGGCCTCCTTGACAGATGCAGACATACCCCTGAAGAAGTTCCTGACACTGGGGTCTATAGGAATCTTCTTTTCTGGACTTCGAGGCTTGAATTGTCTCTTGACTTCTGATGCAACGTAAACGTCAAGCTCCTCTTGCGTGCAATCATACCCCGGGTCCTTGTTCTTGGCGGCGTCAACTTTCGCCTTCTTCGTTGCCCTTGTGTGGGCAGGCGATGGAGCTGGGGGGGCCCTTGACTTTGAAGGTGCCGGAAGAGGAGCTTGCGGAGGAGTAGGTGTAGGAGCCCGAGGAGGAGTCGGTGCAGGATCCTGAGGAGGAGTCGGTGCTGGAGCCTGAGGTGGAGACGGTGCTGGCGGAGCATGAGGAGGAGACGGTGCAGGATCCTGAGGAGGAGATGGCGGAGCCGGAGGAGATGGTGCACGAGACGCCGCTTGTCGTCCAGGGAGGATGATGTACCACCTGCGCCATAGAATAATGGCATGGCTTGTGTCTCGTAGATGCGTCTCACCGTCTCCTCCAGGGTAATCCAGCTCGAGGTCCTCGTACGCGCCTTCGACCAACTCAACTTCGACCTTCGAGTATCCTGCTGGAATCGGCCTGCAGTGGTAAGTACCTGAAGGGTCCGTTGGGATGGCCATGCCCGACGCCACCTTCATGTTGTGAGAGATTATTTATTAGTAATCAACATATATAAGCAGCAACTAGCGGAATGGCTAAATCTTACCTTTATTGATAAGTTCTTGAAAGGAATATGCAGCTCACATGGTGTCCGCTGAGTGATGTCATCAACGGGATAGGTCGATTCGTCCTGTGTTTGCATGGCGTCCATGCTCTGTGATCCTACCTGCCCCGTTGAGGCGCAGCTGCTACGGTTTCCTGACGGGCTCACCATTGCAGGAGGAATGGTCGGCTGGGGATCATGGGACCGATGTGCGGACATGCGTTCATCAACCTTCCTTGCCACCTCTTCTTGCATGTTGAGTTCGTAGCTCGATACCCGGAACTCTAGGTATGCAATCTTCGCCTCGGTATCTCTCTTGCTCCTCATCCGACTCCTGTACGTGTGGATGTCCTCCTTGAAACCAATCTTCCAAGGAATCACCCCTTTCCCTCGTGTTCGTCCTGGATGCTCTGGAGTCTGCAGGGCGAGTGTCAGCTCGTCCCTATCTCTGTCTGGTCGGAACGTGCCCTGAGAGGAGGCTTCCACTGCATCTGTTAGTCGTCGCGCAGCCTCTCGTATCTGATCGCCGAAGACCAGTGAGCCATCAGCTGGGTTGAGCGTTCCACCGTGAGCATACTACCAGAACTTCGATCGTTCCGGCCAATTGGCTGTTGCCGGTTCGATACCCCTCTCAATCAAGCTAGCCTCCATCTCCTCCCACTTCGGCATCGCGACGCTATAGCCTCCTGACCCCAAGTGGTGATGGTACTTCTTCTTGGCGGTATTTTCTTTGTTTCTTTCCATCATCGCCTGCCCTTGTTCACCTGTCTTATATGCAACGAACTCGTCCCAGTGATCCCTTAGCTTTGGGAATGTGTCGAAGTTCGGTGTATGCCCCTTCAGTATATACTTCTGGTACAGATCTCCCTTGAAGCTCTGAAACTGTTCTGCCATTTTCTTCAGAGTCCACCTTTTCACTTTGTCCTCTGTACCCGCAGGAAGGGTGAATGTCTCGAGCATTGTGGTCCACAGCATCTCTTTCTCCGAATCTGGGACAAAGCTCTCATGATCTCCACGTGCCCTTGTTCTTCGCCAGTACACCGTACTGACAGGCACGTTATCCCGCACAACCCAACCGCTGTGACGTACATAGTTCTTGGCGGCTTCGGCCGGGGCACTAGGACGTCCATCTTCTTCCACTTCCGTTATGATGTGCCGACCCTCAAGCTTCTTCGCTGCACCTCGTTGCCCGCGTGCCCTCTTCTGTCCAACGGAGGGTTGACTACCACTAGCCTCCTCCTCCTGGTTCCCCTCCACATCCCTTTCCACGTGCCCCTGCTGGTTCCCCTCCGCATCCCTCTCCACGTTCCCTTCCTCGTTCAAGTACTGGTTTGGATCCTCGTTCCCCTCTTCTTCATTCCAGTACTGGCTGCTTCCCTCCGCGATTATATCGTACAATATCTGTTCCTCATCGCGGTCAGCCATCTGTTGATACAACAAACATCTGCTAAGTCACGAGACATTTATGTTTTAAGACTACAATAGTCAATTGCTACTTGTCGCACCAATTCCGTAGTCAATAATTACATACTAAGTCTAATTACAAATAAAGTAATCTTATATTAAAAATCAAATAATATTACATGCTAAGACTAAAATAGTCATGTATGCTAAGTGTTTCGTGCGTATATGCTAAGTCTAATTAAGACTACAATAGTCAATTGCTACTTGTCGCACCACTTCCGTAGTCAATAATTACATACTAAGTCTAATTACAAATAAAGTAATCTTATATTAAAACTCAAATAATATTACATGCTAAGACTAAAATAGTCATGTATGCTAAGTGTTTCGTGCGTATATGCTAAGTCTAATTAAGACTACAATAGTCAATTGCTAGGAGTCGCACCAATTCCGTAGTCAATAATGTCATACTAAGTCTAATTTGCAATAAAATAATTTTATATTAAAACTCAAATAATATTAGAACACTACACAATCTTATATGATAAGTCTAATTACAGGTCTAATAATCTTAATTAATTGCATTACAAATATAACAATCATTTATATTATTACGTCACTTGCCTGCTCCAATTCCTTCTAGGGCTAGCTCTTCCACTCAGGCTTGACGGACGACTCCGACAACACGTCTTTTCTACAAGATACAAAAAGATGTATTAGGATAAATGCGAAGTAACATATATATATATATATATATATTGCATTTCACGTTAACGTTCGTCCTCGTTCGTTCGCTCGTTCTCGTTCATGTTCGTTCGCTTGTTCTCGTTCACGTTCGTTCCCTCGTTCTCGCTTGTCTTCGTTCGATCGTTCTCGTTCTCGCTCTCGTTCGTTCGATCGTTCTCGTTCTTGTTCACGTTCTCGCGGCAACGTACGTTGACGTGTTCGTTCTCGCTCTCGTTCGTTCGATCGTTCTCGTTCTCGTTCACGTTCTCGCGGCAACGTACGTTGACGTGTTCGTTCTCGCTCTCGTTCGTTCGATCGTTCTCGTTCTTGTTCGTTAACGGCGGTGTGGCGGCATCGGGGCGGCGATTGGCGCGGCGGCATGGCGACGGCGGCGGCGGCGTGGCGTTGCGGCGGCGTGGCGACGGTGGCGGCGGCGAAGGCGGCGGCGTGGCGTGCCGGCGGCGGCATTGCGCGCGCGGCGGCGAAGACGGCGGCGTGGCGTGCCGGCGGCGGCTTGGCGCAGCGTCGGCGTGGCGCGTCGTCGTCGTGGCGCGGCGTCTCGTGGCGAGCGGCGCGACGGAGAGAGATCGAGATCGGAGAGATCGAGATGAAGGGAGATCTGGCGGCGGCGGCTCTCACCCCAGAGATGCGGCGGCAGCGGAGGAGGTGGAGGCGGCGGCGAGGACGACGAGCTCGAGACGACGGCGAGATACGGCGGCGTCGGCGCGGGGATTTGCCCTAGGCAGTGGCGGCGAAGGAGAGAGGCCGAGAGAGATCGATCGGCCGAAAACGTCTAAGTGTTGGTGAAGAAGACGAGGGCGCACCGGGAATATATATACCCCCGGATCTTTACTCCCGGTTGTTCTCAACAACCGGGACTAAAGATATCTTTAGTCCCGGTTGTTGAGAACAACCGGGAGTAAAGAAAAGATCTTTACTCCCGGTTGTTGAGAACAACCGGGACTATCTTTAGTCCCGGTTGTTCTCAACAACCGGGAGTAAATATCTTTTCCCGCTATTTCGAAATTCTTTTTAAACCCGGTTAGGGTTAAGAACCGGGACTAAAGATTATAGCACTGCATATGATTTTCGCTTACATATGTGTTTATAAAATAGAAGTTAATGCATTAACATTATTTAAAGTACAAAGATTAATGACAATTACTTCGAAAAATTATTTTTGTCTGTAATAAATTAAGTGGATAAATCGTAATAAGCAAATATATGACTTATAATTAATAAAAATTCCAATATATATATATACTTAGCATATATATGAATGATATTATTATATTGGTAAAAACTCTAATTAAGATATGTATGTACATACTGCATGATTTAAAATTAATAAAAATTGTAATCATCATATATACTTAGCGTAGGAATTATATTAAATTAAATGCTAAAAACTCTAATTAACATATGTAAATGCCACATGCATGATTTAAACCTTTTAAAAATTCGAATAGTCATATATAAGTAGCATATGAAAGATAGTAAATTAAATTGTGAAAAACTCTAATATATGAATGATAATTTTAAAAATATATTAAATTTAATACTTTTAAAAATTCTCCAGTCAATTATAATTAGCATATGAATGATAGTAAATTAAATGTTAAAAACTCTAATTAACATATGAAATTGCCACTTGCGTGATTTAAAACTTTTAAAAATCCTCTAGTCAATTATAATTAGCATATGAATGCTAGTAAATTAAATGTTAAAAACTCTAATTAACATACATATGAAATTGCCACCTGTGTGATTTAAAACTTTTAAAAATTGTAAGTATCACATATAACTAGCATATACATGATTTAAACTTGTTGAAACCTCTAATAATCGTGCGTAATTAACATATGCCATACATCAATTGATTTATATGGATAATCAATACATCCAAAATAGTTTACATCGTGTACACAATAATTACGGCATTACATCGGCGGTGACGGTTGACCGCACGTACTTTCTCCTCACTATTGTTCCCTCCTTGTGATCGCTGCGTGAGTAAGGGGTGTCTTCATTTGATAGGAGGATGCTAGGGTCAATCGTCACCGTGAAAGGGGGTTGCCCATCCAACTGATCGTAATCCTCGTCAGTCTTGTCCTCAACTCCGACGATTTTTCTTTTGCCTGGGAGAACCACTTGACGCTTAGGCTCATCAGGCCCTCTGCCCTTCTTTCCTTTGCTAGACATGTCTTTCACGAAAAAGACTTGCGTTACATCATTGGCAAGGACAAAAGGTTCGTCCGAGTATCCAACCTTGTTAAGGTCAACAGTTGTCATCCCACTGTCATCAATCATTACGCCTCCACCAGTCAACCTAACCCATTGGCACCGGAACAGAGGAACCTTGAGAGGACCATAGTCAAGTTCCCATATGTCCTCGATGGCACCGTAATACGTGGCAGTTGTTCCATCGTGTCCCATGGCATCGACATGAACAGCGCTGTTTTGGTTCGTGCTCTTCATGTCTTGGGCTCTCGTGTAGAATGTGTACCCATTGATCTCATATCCCTGGAATGTCGCGATCGACCCAGACGGTCCCCTCGCCAGGAAGGCAAGTTGTTGGTTGATCGACTCGTTACCCATGAGATGTTGTCGTAGCCACGCGGGGAAAGTATCAATGTGATGCCGTGTAATCCATGCATCGGACTTACCGATGTTCCTGGCGCGAACTAGAGCCAAGTGCTCCTCGATGTAAGGAGCTACCAATGAAGAGTGTTGCAGAACAGTGAAATGGGCTTTACGGAATAAATTGTTGTCTACTGTCATTATTGCTTTCCTTCCGAGAGTTCCCTTTTCCCGTAGTCTCCCTTCATGGCGTGATTCAGGTACCCCGATTGGGCGAAGGTCTTCGATAAATTCTACGCAAAATTCGATGACCTCCTCTGTTCCATAACCCTTGGCGATGCTTGCCTCTGGACAAGCACGGTTACGAACATACTTCTTCAGAACGCCCATGTACCTCTCGAAAGGAAACATGTTGTGTAGGTACATAGGCCCGAGAATACGGATCTCTTTCACAAGGTGACAAAGCAGATGCGTCATTATATTGAAAAATGAAGGTGGAAATATCAACTTAAAACTGACGAGACATTGCACCACTTCATTCTGAAGGGCTTCTAATCTATCCGGATCGATGACCTTCTGCGAAATTGCGTTCATGAATGCACATAGCTTTGTTATTGTTGCCCGGACATTGTCTGGAAGGATACCCCTTATTACAACTGGTAGCAGTTGTGTCATCAACACGTGACAGTCATGAGACTTTAGGTTTGTGAACTTCTTCTCCTTCGTGCTTATTATTCGCTTGATATTCGTGGAGTATCCAGACGGTACCTTTATGCTCTCCAAGCATTCAAACATACTTTCCTTCTCTGCCTTGCTAAGAGTGTAGCTGGCTGGACTCGAGTAATGGCTTCCTTTCTCCTTTGGTTCCGGGTGAAGGTCGCCGCGTTGTTCCATATGCTTCAGATCATTACGTGCTTCCAGTGTATCTTTCGACTTTCCGTATACACCTAGGAAGCCAAGAAGGTTTACGCAAAGGTTCTTAGTGAGGTGCATCACGTCGATTGCGTGGCGTACGTCCAAGAATTCCCAATATGGTAACTCCCAAAATATAGAGTTCTTTTTCCACATCGCCGCGTGACCATCTTCGCTCTCTATATGCTGGCTTCCAGGCCCCTTTCCGAACACTACTTTAAGATCTTTAACCATAGCAAACACTGTTTTCCCGCTGTGATGTTTAGGCTTCGTACGGTGGTCGGCCTTACGTTCGAAGTGCTTGCCTTTCTTCCGTACCGGGTGGTTTGCTGCAAGGAATCGACGATGACCCATGTATACAACTTTCCTACAGTGCTTAAGATACGTACTTTTTGTTTCATCCATACAGTGAGTGCAAGCCTTGTACCCCTTGTTGGACTGTCCGGATAGGTTGCTAAGTGCAGGCCAATCGTTGATGGTTACGAACAGCAGCGCTCGTAGGTTAAACTTCTCCTGTTTGTCCTCGTCCCACACGGGGACACCTTCCTTCTTCCACAACTGTTTAAGATCTTCGACCAGTGGTCTTAGGTACACGTCGATGTCGTTACCAGGTTGCTTGGGGCCTTGAATAATAATCGGCATCATTATGTACTTCCTCTTCATGCATAGCCAGGGGGGGAGGTTGTAGATACACATCGTAACGGGCCAAGTGCTATGGCCGCTGCTCATCTCTCCAAAAGGATTCATGCCATCCGTACTCAAACCAAACCGTATGTTTCGTGCGTCCTTTCCAAATTCTTTAAATTTTCTGTCGATGTTTCGCCACTGCGAACCATCGGCGGGGTGTCTCAGCATCCCGTCCTGTTGACGCTCTTCAGCGTGCCATCGCAACATTCTAGCATTCCCCTTGTTCCTGAACAAACGCCTTAGCCGTGGTATTATAGGGAAATACCACATCACCTTAGCAGGAATTCTCTTCTTTGTTAGCTGCCCGTCAACTTCTCCTGGATCGTCCCGTCTAATCTTGTATCGTAGTGCTTTGCAAACAGGGCATGCTTCTAGGTTCTCATACTCCTCACCGCGATATAGGATACAATCGTTCGGACATGCGTGAATCTTATGAACTTCCAATCCTAACGGGCAGACTATCTTCTTAGCCTCGTACGTTGTCTCGGGCAATTTGTTTCCCCCGGAAGAATGTTCTTGACGAGTTTCAATAAATCGCCAAATGCCTTGTCACTAACCCCATTTTTTGCCTTCCATTGCAACAACTCTAGAGTGGTATCCAACTTTTTGTGCCCCTGCTCGCAACCTGGGTACAACGAAGTTCTGTGGTCCTCCAACATCTTGTCCAATTTATGGGCCTCCTTTTCACTTTCGCAGTCCTCCCTGGCGTCCTGCAACATCTGACCAAGATCATCCGCAACGTCGTTACCATCAGCAGCTATTTCCTCCTCGCCCGTTTGATTTCCTTCAAATCCAACATACTGAGCAAAGTCCGGAATATTGTCGTCTTCCACTTCATCTTCTTCCATTTCAACACCTTGCTCTCCGTGGGATGTCCAACAATTATAGCTTGGCATGAACCCCGACTCAAACAAGTGGAAATGAATAGTCCTGGATGCAGAATACTCCTTCTGATTCTTACACTTATTGCATGGACAACAAATAAAACCCCTTTGCCTGTTAGCTTCGGCCACTCTCAAAAAATAGTGCACGCCGTCAATAAACTCTTTGGACCGCCGGTTAGCGTACATCCATTGCCGATCCATCTACATGAGTCAAAAAAAACCGTACACAAATAATTATTCTTACAATAATGACAGTCATACAATAATTATAAGATATCTTTATTCATACAAAAATCATAAAATATTACACCAAATAATTCTTAAAAACTATTTGTAAAGTTTTAAACTAATTTTAATGTGTTTTACTTCTTTTAATTTTCATTTTAGTTTCTTTTCTATTATTTAAGATTAACTTTCACTAGAGTTTTCCTTCTCAACTATTTTATAAAACCTTGTTTAGCAAATGAACTAAATTTCTATATATTCTTTCTTCCCCACACACATTTTCTCTCTCATCAACTTACAACTAAATTTTGGAGACAAAAAAAGTGTGCAAAACATAGGTGCAAATGTAGTATGACAAAAAAAAAACATTGGAGGATGAAGTTGCAAACCTTTTAGGCACCTCCGATTTGTATGTAATCACCAAAATAAATTCAATAGAAATTTTGGCATGACCTCCCCTCTTTTTTGAAGAAATTTTGAAGCTTGCTCGGGCAGCTGGAGGAGGAAGAAGACATATATATAGGGGTGGGACTTTAGTCCCGGTTGGTAGCACCAACCGGGGCTAAAGATCACCGGGATCTTTAGTCCCGGTTGGTATTACCAACCGGGACTAAAGTTACGACTTTAGTCCCGGTTGGTAATACCAACCAACCGGGACTAAAGATCCCGGGGGGGCCTGACATGACCTGACAGCATTCGAACCGGGACTAAAGATGATCTTTAGTCCCGGTTGGTAACACAAACCGGGATTAAAGATCAAATATGCCCGTTACCCTTTTGAACCGGGACTAAAGATCATCTTTAGCCCCGGTTTTTATTGCATCCGGGACTATTGTGGAAATCGGCCGACCGACGAAAGATGGTTTCTCCACCAGTGCACAAACGAATAGACGGACGATGACGCTCTTGGCCTCTTGGGCTCTCGGCTTCTCGGGTCGCCACGCGTTAGGGTTGGGCGACGTCAGAAGGAATAAGTTCACTTCGTGACCCTCAAAAGTGATCGAAATCTAATCCGTGACCCTAAACCACAAAATCGGATATCTCGACCCCCAACTCTTAAAACCGATACAATTTGACTCCCTCGGTGGTTTCGGAGGGCGATTTCGCTGACGTGGCACCTACGTGGCAGTATTGACTCGGTCTTTTGTCCACGTGGCGTTTGCGTGGCACTTAGGTGGTATTAGAAATAAAAAATATGTGGGACCCATTTATCATTCACCAAAAGTATGGGTGGGTCCCACTGACACGTGGGGCTCATATAAATCATATCCTCCCCTCTCTTTCTCTCCGCGAGTGTGGGACGGGGGCCAATGGCGACGGAGACCCAGGAGCGGCACTGGAGCGGTGACGGAGGCGTGCGGGTGAGGGCCGGAGCGGCGGCGGCGGCGGCGGAGATCGAGACCGCCGTGGAAGGTTGGCCGTCGGAAGGAAGAAAACGAGCCACGAGAACGGCCGTGTCCTCGCCATCCTCGGCCCCGCCACCGCACTATCCATCGCTGCGCTCCACGCCCTCTCTGCCGGCCACGACGCACCGGCCTCCGCCGTTCTCCCGCCGCGCCCACGAACGCGTAAGGGTCGCCTGCGTCTCGCCACCGCGACTCGCGTCGGCATCCCCTCGAAGATGGCGGCATCCGGCGGTGGCTTCTTCTGCACCTGCGGCGGCAACCACTACTACAAAAATCGTTTTTCTGTACGAGGGGGTCGGTAGGTTCTATGCGGGCCGCTTGTGGCGGCGCCTGCAAAAACCGCCCCCCGGGGGCGGGTTGATTAGCCGCATGCGAACATGCGGCCGTCTTAAGTGGCCGCATATATTAGGGCATGCGGCTCCTTAAGACGGCCGCATGCGAAAATAGGCCCATTATCGCATGCGGCTGATCTTCGCATGCGGCTGTCCTAAGCAGCCGCATGCGATAATGGATCTTCGCATGCGGCTGGCTTAAGGGACCGCATGCGATGATCGGCCATATATGCTCCTCCAGGCCCGAGCTTGACCATTTGAAAACGAAGCTTTCTCTCTCCTAAAGCAAGCACCAATTAGGGGGGAGGTTTTCAACTCGAAATTTTTGCTTGAACTCTATACGAAAGGTGAAGAACTCTCTATCCTCCTTCATTTGGCTCCATTTTTGTTATATTTCGTTGGTGGAAAGTGGAGTTTTTTTAATATTTTGACAAGGTTTGTTCTAACTAATTTTTGCAAAATCTAGCTTCAAAATATATGTTTTGATGGGCAAATTTTGCATGTAATCAATTGTACATACTAGTTACATGTATTGTTGTATTTTTTTTTGGAGACAAATGCATTTAAACTTTTGTATGAAATACCTGCGGTCTATTTTTTTATTTGTAACTTTTTTGCCTTTATATAATTAGATGGATCAGTCGTCATGGATGTATGAGATGTGGAGAACGCAGCCGATATTTATTAAGGAAGCATCTAAATTTATTGATCAGGCTAAGGCGCATGCTTTGAGGGAGAATATGACAAAGATCTTTTGTCCGTGCCGTCATTGCAAGAATCAGAAATTGTTGGTAGATCCTGGTGAAATATTGGGTCACATAATGGAGTACGGATTCACCGCCAACTACAAGGTTTGAACCTATCACAGGGAATTCGCCAATCCGAAAGATGACGATGAAGAGTTATGTTTCGAGATGAATGAGGCAGAGAATTTTATAATCGAAGACATGTCGCGTGAAAGAATGGTTGTCGATGTTTCCACCGATAGTGATGATTTCGATGGTAGTTTTGATTTAGAGGATATGCTACGCCATGTTAAACCAGAGGTGCTAGCGGGCAGGTCACGAGGATTGGAGAATTGGCAGGCATTAGAGAAGGCATCGAAGGATCTTCTTTACGATGAAACGAAGGGATGTGATAAGGATTTCACAGTCTTGCGTTCAGTGCTTGAACTTCTAAGATTGAAGGCTAAACATGGATGGTCGGACACAAGTTTTAATGATCTGATGAGTTTGTTGCGTGTGTTGCTTCCTAAGCCTAACTTTGTACCATCGAACACGTATCAAGCGAAGAAACTCATATGTCCTTTATCTCTTGGTGTAGAAAAGATTCATGCTTGTAAGAATCACTGCATATTATACCGTAAAGAATATGCGGAATTGGAATGTTGCCCAACGTGTGGCACAAGTCGGTATAAAATGGGGAATGGGCCCGTAGATTCAGAGTGTACCGATCCAGATTCTGATAAGGGTAAGCGCGGGAAGATTCCTTCAATGGTGATGTGGTACCTACCAATTAAGGACCGCCTGAAGCGTCTGTACTCAAACCCGACTGATGCTGAGTTGATGAGATGGCATCAAGAGAGCCAGAAAATAGATGGTATGATTCGACATCCCGCCGACGCTCGCCAGTGGAAGACATTTGATGCAAAACACCCAGAATTTGCTAAGGATCCTAGGAATGTAAGGTTTGCATTGAGCACTGATGGAATGAACCCGTTTGGTGACATAAGCAGCTCGCACAGCACATGGCCAGTCCTTCTCACAATGTATAATCTTCCAACATGAATATGTCAGAAACGAAAGTACATTCTACTCACTATCCTCATACAAGGTCCAAACCAACCTGGAATCGACATAGATGTTTTCCTTGAGCCTTTGATGGAGGACATGGAGGAGCTTTGGAAAGAGGGGTTACGACTATGGGATGAGTTTAAGCGGGAGCACTTCAATCTACGTGCGATCATATTCGTTACCATCAATGACCTACCTGCAAACTTTTCATTATCTGGGCAGATTAAAGGGAAGACTGGATGTCTGATATGTCTGGAGAAAACTTCATACAGATACCTGACGTCGTCTTTGAAGACAGTGTACATGCGACATCGACGGTTCCTACCACAAAGACATAGGTACCGTAAGATGGCTAGATTGTTCGATAATACAGTGGAGAATGACACTGCCCCAGTAGCAAGAGGTGGTACATACGTGTATGAGATAACAAAGAAGATTAATGTTGTATATGGAAAGGGAAAGAAGAAGACAGTAAAGAGGAAGAAAGCTGATGGTGACAACGGTACTGCGTCGCCTTTCAAGAAGCACTCAATTTTCTTCAAATATTTAGATTACAGGAAGGACCTAGAGATTCGACATGCAATTGATGTTATGCACCTCGAGAAGAACGTGTTTGATAGCACCGTTGGCACATTGCTGGACATCCCGAGTAAAACGAAGGATGGATTGAAGTCACGTAACAACCTTGTATATTTGTCCATACGGCATGACCTTCACCCAGTAGTGCTGCCAAATGGGAAGACCGAGATTCCTCCTGCTTGTTACTCGTTGACACTTGAAGAGAAAAAAGCCTTCAGTAAATGTTTACAAGGGGTTAGAGTGCCTACTGGTTTCACATCGAACATCAGGAAGCTAGTATCAATGAAGGATTTGACCATTTCGGGATACAATGCGCATGACTGTCATAGGTTGCTAACGGTGTTCCTACCAATTGCTATAAGGGCAGTCAAACCAGTCCACACAAAGGTGGTTATAACAAAGTTGTGCTACTTTTTCAATCGAATTTCGCAGAAGGTATTTGATCCTTTGGAATTAGGTCCGCTTCAGACATTTGCCATCGAGACTGTATGACAGCTTGAGATGTATTTCCCACCATCATTTTTAGATATGATGGAGCATTTGATCGTTCACATCGTCCCTCAGATTATTGAACTTGGTCCATTATACTTACATCAGATGTGGGCCTATGAGCGTTACATGTCGATCCTCAAAGGCTATGTACGCAATCGCGCTCATCCGGAAGGATCATTGATAGAGGAATACACAACTGAAGAGGCAGTCGAGTGTTGTATGGACTACATAAAGGATGCTAATGCCATTGGCATTCCTGTTCATCGACATGAAGGTAGATTGTCTGGAAGGGGTACTGTTGGTAGGAAGCAGTTCTTCAATAATGATTACAAAAAGGTGTCCGCGGCACACAACAGCGTTCTTCAACAGCTCGCTATCGTTGAGCCATTCATTGAGCGACACCTAGAAGAAATCAAAGCCTGCTTCCCAGGGCGGTCCAATGATTGGATATCAAGAGAGCACAAGCGTCGCTTTCCTCCGTGGTTGAAAGATCTAAACCTGCCAGTTGGTGATTCTGTGGAGGAACTTACTTTACAAAGACTGGCATGTGGGCCTTCAAGTATTGTCAATTCATGGCAAGGTTACGACATCAATGGAT
The DNA here is from genome assembly GCF_034140825.1 of Oryza sativa Japonica Group. NCBI lineage: Eukaryota > Viridiplantae > Streptophyta > Magnoliopsida > Poales > Poaceae > Oryza > Oryza sativa. The sequence continues at coordinate 2,030,004 of NC_089038.1, read as the reverse complement.
TTACCTTGAGTACGACTACGAAGGACATGAAAAGCACTGCACAAAACAGTAGGATCCGTGTCGAAGCGATTGACACGAGTGGAGAAAAGAGGTCGTATTATGGGACCATTCAAGAAATAAGGGAACTGGACTATGGCCTAAACATCCAGATCCCTGTGCTCCGTTGTGAATGGGTTAAAGACACAATAGGGGTTTCCGTTGATGACTACGGGCTAACGATAGTCGATCACAGTAAAACAGGCCACAAGGATGATCCATGGGTTTTAGCAGAGCGTGTGGCTCAAGTGTTTTATGTGAAGGACCCTTCAGATGAAAGAAAAACTATTGTCATATCCGGAAAGCAACAGATCGTCGGCATCGACAACATCGAAGACCCCAATGATTACAACCAGTTCGACGATGTACCATTGTTTACTGATCTTCCTATGCGAATTAAGAAGGTTGAGAGAACAATCGATGAAGCAAATATGTCGTACGTTCGAGCAGATGGTGTTGCCAAGGTTATTAAGTCATAGTTATTTCGTAACCTTTAGTTCTCATTGTGTTCCAAATGTACGTGCATGAATTTAGGTCCCCCTTATGTTGTAATCATTAGCATGTAACATTTGATTACGAGTTTTGAGCAATTTTCATGAGTTTTCTTAGTGCCAAAAACATTTGGAATGGATAATTGTGGCGAAATATTGGGAAAAAAATATATATGGACAGTTTACTTAGAGAAAAAAAATATGAGTTTTTTTGGTAAAAAGATCTTTCCATGCGGACGACTTAAGCCAGCCGGATGGAAATATCTTTTTCCCATGCGGCCGGCTTTATGGCCCGCACGGAAATATCTTTTTCGCATGCGGCTGGCTTAACAGCCCGCATGGAAAGATCTTTTTCGCATGCGGCCGGCTTATGTCGACCGCATGGAAAGATATTTTTTCCATGCGGTCCCTTAAGCCGCCTGCATGCGATGATCTGCGCCTATATATAGGGAGCGCGGGGAGCCAAAATTTTCTAAGTCCCGGCTCCAGCGAAACCCTAGCCGCCAGGCTGCCAAAATTTCCCAAGTCGCCGTTGCCGTCGTCCCCGCCACCGCCGGCTCCTCCCCAAAGTCGCCCCGCCCCACGCCGTCGCCGCCGCCGCCGCCAGGACCTCTCCCCCCTCGCCGTCGCCGTCGCCGCCGCCAGGTCGCCGTCGCCGCCGCACGGACCTCTCCCCCCTCGCCGTTGTTGCCGTCGCCGCAGCACGGACCTCTCCCCCCTCGCCGTCGCCGTCACCACCGCACGGACCTCTCCCCCCTCGCCGTTGCCGTCGCCGCCGCCAGGACCTCTCCCCCCTCGCCGTCGCCGTCGCCGCCGCACGGACCTCTCCCCCCTCGCCGTTGCCGTCGCCGCCGCCAGGTCGTCCCCGCCGCCAAGTCGTCCCCGCTACCGCCGGCTCCTCCCCGAAGTCGCCCCGCCCCTCACCGTCGCCGACGCCGCTGCCAGGACTTCTACCCCCTCGCCGTTGCCGTCGCTCGGTAACATTTACTTTTAAAAAAAGAAATGTGAAATGTGCAATTGTGGATTGTGGATTGTTTAATTGTGCATCGTGGATTGTGATATGTGCAATTGTGGATTGTTTAATTTTGAGAAGGTTTAATTGTGGATTGTTAAATGGAGATTTATGTTTAAATTGGGACTTATGTTAAATTGGGATTTATGTATAATTGGGACTTTTGTTAAATTGGCACCTATGTTAAATTGGGACTTATGTTTAAATTGAAACTTATGTTAAATTGAGATTTATGTATATTTGGGACTTTTGTTAAATTGGCACCTATGTTAAATTGTGACTTATGTTTAAATTGAGACTTATGTTATATTGGGATTTATGTATAATTGGGACTTTTGTTAAATTGGCACCTATGTCAAATGGAGATTTCTGTTTAATTGTGACTGATGCTAAATTGGGACCTATGTTAAATTGTGACTTATGTTTAAATTGGGACTTATGTTAAATTGAGAATTATGTTAAATTGGGACTTATGTGAAATTAAGTTATTGGGACTTATGTGAAAATAAGTTAAATTGTGACCTATGTTAAATTGAGATTTATGTATAATTAGGACTTATGTTTAATTGAGATTTATGTATAATTGGGACTTATGTTAAATTGGGACTTATGTCAAATTGAGACTTATGTGAAATTGCGTTAAATTGGTACTTACGTAAAATTGGGACTTATGTCAAATTCTTTTACGTCAAGTTGGAACATGTCGAACGAAAAGGTTCCATCGAATGCACCAATAGCGCCTCAAGAAGGTAACGCTCCTCAAAATTCCGGTAGCAATAAGCAGCCAGACGCTTCTAGTGAAGAAACGTGGCGCACACCAAGTGACCCGTTTCCAATGGAAATAACACAAGTCGCCCCCCGCGATGATGATCCGGACTACATACCTATCGAACAGGCCGTAAGTGTTGAAAATCGTTAGCCATGTATTATTCCCTAACTATGATGTGACATGAACCTAATGGTGTATAGAGTTACCTATTCTTTGCAGATGGTAGTCCGACGCCGCTCGAAACGTAAAGCCGAGAGGAACAGGACAGAGCAAGAAGTTGAGATGGACACCGCTACGTCTGCACCTGAACGTACGGAGACATCTACAAGTGCAGGCGGGAGTGGGAAAAAAAGATGTGGTGAGAGAAGCAAGAATAAATTACCCAAGGAAACTTACAACGTGATTGCTCTCGATCAGGATGGGAAGCCCGTCGAGCCACCGATAGTGCGGTCCAAGTTCAGCAACGCATGTGGCACTCTAGTCAGGACACGTTGTCCCATTAATGTCAAGTTGTGGGAAACAGTGGACGACAACATCAAGACACTTCTCTGGAATGAGTTGCAGAAGTATTTTGTGTTCCCTCCTGGATCAGAGGTCAGGGGGAGAGATTACGCACTTAAAAAGATGGGAGATCGATGGCGACAGTGGAAGTCCGATCTAAATCGGGATTATGTTCAGAAGAATCTCCCACCGTTTACGGATTATGGACATATATCGCAGGCTGACTGGGACACGTTTGTTGCGGATCATACAACAGCTGAAGCATTGGCTTTGAGGAAAAAAATGTCATACGCTGGTCACGTCGATCAATGGCGGGAGATCGAGCAAAGATTTGCCGCGGCCGGTAAGCCCCTGCTGGTAGACCCCATGGTTGAACGTAGCAAGAACTGGGTTTGGGCGCGTAGCACAGGTCAAGTCTCGGATGAGGGAGACATACTATTCGAGACTCCAGACATAGAAGAAGTGACTACTAATTTGCAGCAGATAGTCGAGAAAGAAAGATCAGGACAGTTCGTCCCACGGAGGGAGCGAGATCAGCTTACTGCGGCGTTGGGGACGGCTGAACACTCTGGACGTGTAAGGGGTTTGTCCTCAAAGACAAGTTGGAAGGTCGGGTTTCCACAAGACGCACCAAGTTATAAGAAGAGAGACAAATACAAAGAACAACTATCGGACAAGATCTATGCGCAAGTGAAGGAACACTTCTACTCGTTGGCAGCTGAAAACCCGACAGCCTTTCCAAGGTTATTCCCTGATAGCCAACAACCCACACAATCCGCACAGCAAACAACTAATGTACCCAGCAGTGTAGGCTCAGTGCAGACAACTACCTTCCCTGTGGATAGTATAACTGGACCACCTCCGTGCAGTCTCATCGTACCAATCGGTCGCGCTGGAAAGACTAAGGAGGTTGCAATGGGTTTTGCAATACCCGGACGTCAATTCCACAACACGGCAATCCCTGAGGATTACGCAAGGATACAGGTCGCCAAGGTCCATAGCAACCACGTTTCCTTGGAACTAGACATACCTACACTTGAGGGGATTGAACTTCTCGGTGATGCAGTGAATCAGTTTATCTTGTGGCACCGCAGAGACATAATCCTGAGCGCGGCCTTTCCTGCAGCAGGATCTTCAACCCCATCCTCATCACAGGCAATGACTGCTGCCGCTCCTGCACCACCGTCGCCTTGTCACGACCGGAAATAACCCAACGGGCGTTCCTTACGTGCGTGCATTAATCCTTGTCCCAGGAGGCAAGGTACACCAAAAGTTGATACAATTCAGAGTTTAACAAGCGGAAGCGTAAATAGTTAATTTATTACATGGGCAGCGAAGGCCCAGCACACACAAAGACAAATGAGAAACAGCGGAAGACTAGGGCGACGACCACAGGCGCTTGACGGCAGGCACGAGCTAGACACCAAAGCCTTCATCTTCCAGGGGCTCCTCTTCTGGGTTTGGGAAAAATTGAGCAAGACTGAGTACAACCACCGTATTCAACAAGACACACCCACAAGTACAGAATAAATGCAAGGGAGTACAAAGGAGTTATACTATAAAGGGTTAGGGTTGCAGTAAACAGCATTTAAAGATATTTAGTTGCTCAAAACTATTTAGTAAACACGATTCTAGAACTATACAATATTATTTATCAAAGCCGTGAACCCACACGAACCTGCCTTAACCCAAGGCCTACGATGATTCAGACCGAACTGGCAACCCGACCCTGGGTCCCAGCTCGTCCCAAGCCAACCCAGGCCAACCATTCCACCTTTTAGTTGTTAAGCAGGTTTTAAGAATTAAAACACTAACTTGGGTACATTGCTCGGCTTGCCCATAACCGAGGGCGCGGCTATTCGAATAGATTATACTCTGATCAGAGGTGTACATCTTTACCCACAAGACACATCTTCCTCACGTGTAACCACGTGCCACATACCACCACGGTATACAGACGGAAGACGTGACATAGTTTCCAACCCATCCTAGCCATAGACAAGAGTACCGACCCAATCCCACCTACGGCCGGAACCCCCGGGACAGGCAGGCAGGACTGAGCCCCTAGCAGCAGGACACCGGCCCTGTGCCATGACATCTCGACTACCGGGCCACAGCTCGTGTAGCCTTCATTTGTCCTAGAGATGTCCATCGACCCCCGACTTCTTCCATCTCCATCCGTGTACTTTTGTTTATAACCAGACTGAGCCACAAACTAAGCCTTACCCACTAGACATGTGGAAGTACGGTAGTGCTTTGCAACAGAGGCCCGAAGACCGGTCCTTATATGGCCGAGGTGCTACTATCAAAACCATGCACCCCGAGCCCAGCCTAAAACCATTTTGGGGATTTTGAATAGAAGGAGCGGTGTGAAGCCAATTCCACAATAACCAAACCATTTGTCACACCCTGAAAATTCAAAATATATATACTTTGCTTAATTCTATAATTCCTAGATTTTTCTGGGATTTATTTGAGCTAAGAAAGTATTTTTAATAAATGGAATTGCATTTAAGAAATAATTTAAATTGAAAAAGGTTTTAAAAAGTCTCTTTTGGCTTTGGGCCGAAAGTCGGCCCAAAATCCCTTCTCTCTCCTCAGCCCAGTCCGGCCCAGTCCGCAGCCGCCCGCGCGAGCGCGCTGTCGCTGACAGGTGGGGCCCACCCGTCAGTCGTCGTCTTCCTCGGGCCGAAACCCTAGTTTCGCGCCGCCGAGCTGCCGTCGCCGCCGCTTTCCAAATCCGGCCGTTCCTTTCCTTCTCCGGCCGATTTGTTAGAGGGGAGACAATCTCCGGGATCTCCTCTACCTTTTCTCCTTTGGAATCTTTGGTTAAATCGCTTTGGAAAGCGTCGGAGACGAGTTCGTTTCGGATCGGTTTTCCCTCTCTCCAAGCCGAAGGTTTCCTTCGCCGTTGCCGTCGCCGTGGGCCTTCGCCGCCGCCTCCGAGCCCCTTTAAAAGGACCCCCGGTGTCTCCTCTACCCGTCGCAGCCCTCGCCTTCGCCTCTCGTCGCCGGAAGAGCTGTAGCGCCGTGTGCCCTAGCTTTGCCGTCGCCGCCGCCGCTCCAGCCGTGCGCCGCCGTCGTTTCAGCCGTCGCCGTCGCTCGGGAAGACCGCCGTCGTGCTTGCCAAGTCGCCGCCGTCCTCGTCCGCCCCTTCGCTGCCGTCGGAGACCGCCGGAGCATCGTCGCCGTCGTCAACCCGAAGGTAGCCGCCGCTTCCTTCTCGTCGCCGTCGTCGTCCGTTCCTTTTCCGCCGCCGTTTTGGTCACCGGTGTGTTCGCCGCGTTGTCCTCTACGTGCTGGTGCCCTCCGTTGGTGCCGTGGTGCCGCCGTTCGCCGGCGAGTGTCCGCCGCCCGAGCCGTTTTCTTCGCCGAGCCGCCGCCGTCGTCGGTGATGTCATCGTTGACGTCATCGGGATCCTCTCCCGTGAGCCGGTCATGGACCGATCGATCTTGGCCGTCCGATTTGGATCGGATCAATCTCGGCCGTCCGTTCGCGTGAACCGCCGCCCATGCGCCCGGTCCACCAAACCCTAGCCCGCTGACGCAATAAATCCCCTTTTCCTTTTCAAAAATAATTCATTATTGCGTCATAATTCAATTTAAACCGATTTAAGTGTTTTAATCCGATTTAATCTTTAAAAATTCATAACTAATTCATCTTAGCTCCGATTTAGTTGGTTCAATTCTCTAATTTTTTCTAAAATTGAGATCTACACATTAAAAATATCCACATGTACTGTTCATGCTTGTTTATGTGCTGTTTTGGTGATTTTGCTTCTTTTTGCTTAGATTCCGTCGTTTCCGGAGAGTCCGTTTTCGCGGAAGAAGAGTTTGAAGAGTTCCAAGGCCAGCAAGGCAAGTCACACAGATCCCAAACAACCCTTTGAGCATGTTGATCCTATTTAAAGCTATTGTTTCTATTCAACTATTGCATCTATTTTCGAATGTCATTGGGTGGAATTGACCTATTCTTTGTTATGGCCCTTTTGTACATTGATTACCTTATTCCTTGATACCTTGGGTTATTACAATTTGACTAGTTGAGCTTTATTTATATTGGTTCAACTAGATATTAGATACAATTGCTTAGCCCTGCTTAGAAACATTAGTACACTTATGGGATAACTAATGACTCACTATTATTTCATGATGGCTTATTGATAGTTCACGATGGTCAATCGTGATTAGTTAATTAATTAATGTGCCAACTAAAACCTGATAATGGTGGGTTGTGGGCACATGGTTTTGATGGTCGTGCTCATGACAATTAAGGACCGGTTCACGAGTTTCGGTTGTGAAACATTTATCGTGCCAACCACAAGCCAGCATGGGCAACGGCTTTATCTTTTGTATAGCATGGTTCATTGCGGGGCACCAGACTGAGAAGTGGCGGAGATAAGCCCACGGGGGTCGCTGGGGAGTCCATGCCTTGTTTATAAGGGGGTGATTATGATCCAGGAAGGTGCGCTGCAGTGGATTGTGTTATGCGAGGGGTATTGTCACAACTCCTTTCCGAGATACCGTGGTGGTATTGAGGCACATGGTGACATGATGTGGGGTTGTGTCTTGTGGGTACAGTGGTACACCTCTGGCCAGAGTAAAACTATTCGAATAGCCGTGCCCGCGGTTATGGGCGGGTCTAACAATGTCTTTCGTGATTAGTCTCACACCTCTCATCATTGTAAAAGATGCTTAAACTGGTAATAATTTGATTAGCTCCTGGTTTGGAATGGTACATTCCTGGTTTGGAGATAGAACTGTGCAGCCGGGGTGGTTGTTCAGAATGGTTGGGCCTATACAACAGGGTATGTTGTATAGCGTTGGATTAATATTGTTTAATTACTTAACTGTTTTATCAAATTCTCAAATGTTTGCTAAATGCTGCTTTTGCAAATACAACCATATTATGCCATCCTTTGTTATCCTGTGCACTTGCATATTTGCTGCGTGGCTTGTTGAGTATGTCATATACTCACCTTGCAATCATTCATCAGAAGAAGAGTTCTACAATGAGGCTGATGGTGTGGAGGATTAGGTGTAGCCTTGGTCAAGCTGCCTGTGGAGTGGAGCCGTCTGCGCCGTTTATTTAATTTCCGCTGCTTAGAACTTTATTGATTGAGAAGAACTATCTACCTCTGTAATGACATTTTATTCGCTTATTAATTAGAGTATTATTTGTACTCTATTATCAATTTGTTATTGTGTGCCTCGGCTGATTCCTGGACGAGGGTTCACACACATGTAAGCGTTTGGAATTTTGGATAGAAATTCCGGGCGTGACAAGTTGGTATCAGAGCCCCTTTGACCCTAGGTTATACCAAATGGTTACCCAAAGAAGCCCTCTGAAAAATATTGGAAAAGTAGAACTGTTCTCCTCCCTTTCTCTTTTAATTAACCAAACTAATGGCACATGCACTTCATAATTTTTTTTTTAATGGTTTTCATTAAAAATTTATTCCAGTGTTATTAGTACTGTACATCTATTACTGTACTAATGGCTCATTTATCAGCAAAAGTTTTACAATACTGTTTTATTTAATCTTGCTGCAATAAAATAAATTTAGTATGTTGATTTTATAATTTCCTTTCATCTCTTTTGAAACCAGTTATTCAAAATTACAAAATTTGTGACCTCGTTTCCAAATGTTTTAATTTATTTCGCAAAGCTTGGTTTACTTTATTTACTTCCCTTTTTACTTTGATTTTCTAACTTTATTCAAATTAATCCAAAAACTTGTGCTATTAATTGGATAAAGGTCTTAACTCCCTCCTTTCACTTGTCTTTAGATGCCGCGTTACAAGCCTGAGTACCTGTTTGGTGTTGAGGGTTTTGTCCAGGAGTTGCGTACGATGTCCTTTGTCATTGGATTTGGGACTGCCCCTTTTTATACCCAGATTCCTCATGATCGTCATGAAGAGAAGTGCCGAGTCAAAGTCACCTTGAACAGCAATAGTGAAGATATTCCCTCAGTGATGTTCGAAGCTGGAGGAAGAAACTACATCCATGCATGTCAGGAGGTGGCAAGGATCGCCATAGGAGAGCTCCGTGATCGCTACAGTGATCAATTGGCCGACACTGAGTATCGTTACCATCCTCGCCAACCCCAGGGAAGTGACCGTGGCAGTTATCTTGAGACTGAAGGAATTGAGAATTATGTTACCACAAGACATTTGGTTGAGATGTTGTGGGCTATGGATGAAAGTCGTGCGGAGACTGTGTTAGCAGCTCAAGATCGTGAAGACCGGAATCATGGTAAGATTTGCAAGTTAGAAGACAAGGTGGATCGTTTGGAGAAGGAATTAGCCGCATTGAAGGGAGAAGCACCGCCGCAGAAGGCCAGGATTCGTCTTACCGCAAGGAAGAGAGCTCTATTTGTCCCTCGCTATCAACTGGCGCCAAAGGTTCGTGTGGTGGAGAAAGAAGTTGCCCCAGCTCAAGCGGATCCTCCGGTCATCATCTTAAGTAGTGATGAAGAAGAAGAATCTAAGCGCAACAATTCCAAGATTGAGTGGGTAGCAACCCAAGATGATGAAGACGAGCCTTCAATCGACCTCCGATGCTTGGAAGAACTAGAGTGACTTGTTAAGTCGTTGTCATAGATCGTTGTGTTAGTTTGCTTGCTTAAAGTTTGCTTGTGTGTGGCTCGCATGTGATTTACATCAGTGGTGGGATGTAAGTGCATGCGTTTGTTTGCTTTTGAGTGTTAGGAAGTTGGTGAGTTTAGTGGTGTGAGAGTCTTCAGTTTGTAATAATGAAACTCAGTTAAGATCAATAAAAGTTAAAGTAATTCTCTGTCCTAAGTAGTTTTCCCCGTTTTCTCTTCTTGTGCCCTGTCCATGCCAGATGGTGAACACTCGTAGCAATGGGAATGGTCCCAACAACCCCAATAACAACAATGGAGAGAATCCCACTCTTGCTCAAGTTCTTGCTCAACAAACACAGCTTATGAACATGATGATGCAGCAATTTCAGAATCAGCAAAACCAAGGGAATAATCATGCACCTCCCCAGAACAAGTTAGCAGAATTTCTTCGTGTGAGGCCGCCTGTTTTCTCTAGTACCACTAATCCTGTTGAAGCTAGTGATTGGCTGCATGCCATAGAGAAGAAGTTGGATTTACTTCAGTGCACTGATCAGGAGAAGGTATCTTTTGCATCACATCAGTTGCATGGCCCTGCCTCTGAATGGTGGGATCACTTCCGCCTTAACAGGACTACTGCTGAACCTATCACTTGGCTTGAATTCACCGCTGCTTTCCGAAAGACGCATATACCATCGGGAGTAGTGTCTCTCAAGAAGAAGGAGTTCAGGTCGCTTACTCAGGGATCTCGCTCTGTTACGGAGTATCTGCACGAGTTCAATCGTCTTGCTCGTTATGCTCCGGAAGATGTGCGCAATGATGAAGAGCGCCAGGAGAAGTTTTTGGGAGGACTTAATGATGAGCTTTCTTACCCACTCATGGTTGGAGATTATCCTGATTTCCAGAAATTAGTGGATAAGGCTATTCGTCAGGAGGACAAGTATAATCGCATGGAGCAGAAGAAACGTCGGATTGCTCAATTCAAGACACAACAGGGAAATAATCAGAAGCCGCGTCTTACTTTAGGACCCCAGTCTATGCCACAGGGAGGTTCTTCGTCTGTTGTTCGTCCGCAACGTCAGTTCTTCAACAACAATGCTGGCAACAACATCCGTAATAAAGCTCCACGTCCTGTTGCAGCTCCAGTACAGCAACAACCTGCCAAGAGGGAGCAAGGCAGCAAGCCCGTGGTGTGTTTCAACTGTGGAGACCCAGGACATTATGCTGACAAGTGTCCGAAGCCCCGTCGCGTGAAGGTTGTCCCTGCCCAGAGTAACTCTGCTGTACCAGTATCCAAGGCTCGTGTAAATCATGTCGCTGCTGCAGAAGCTCAAGATGCTCCAGATGTAATTTTGGGTACGTTCCTTGTTAACTCAGTTCCTGCAACAGTACTTTTCGATTCTGGTGCTACACATTCATTCTTATCTATGAGTTTTGCGGGAAATCATGGGATGGAAGTAGAAGATCTTAGACGTCCTTTGATGGTTAGTACCCCAAGTAATCAAGCACTCTCTTTGCAACGTAGCCCCTCGGTCAGAATAGAAATTAAAGGAGTACCATTTCTGGCCAATCTTATCTTGTTAGAATCCAAAGACCTTGATGTCATCCTAGGGATGGACTGGTTAGCCAGACATAAAGGTGTGATAGACTGTGCCAACAGAAAAGTAACTCTCAACAGCTATGATGGTCGAGTTGTAACTGTTCATGCATTGTCATCTGAGTCTTTAAGGTCAAGACTGAACCAGATAACTTTGGAAGAGATTCCTATAGTCCGGGAGTATTCTGATGTGTTCCCAGATGATTTACCTGGTATGCCGCCTAAAAGGGATATAGAGTTCAGAATAGATTTGGTACCTGGAACAACTCCGATCCATAAGAGACCTTATCGAATGGCAGCTAATGAGTTGGCAGAAGTTAAGAGGCAAGTAGATGATTTGCTACAGAAAGGATACATCAGACCGAGTTCATCACCATGGGGAGCTCCGGTTATTTTTGTGGAAAAGAAAGACCATACTCAGAGAATGTGTGTGGACTATCGTGCACTAAACGATGTGACTATCAAGAATAAGTATCCACTACCCAGGATTGATGATTTGTTTGATCAGCTTAAAGGTGCCACTGTTTTCTCCAAGATAGATCTTCGATCAGGGTATCATCAGTTGAGAATCAAAGAGGAAGATATACCTAAGACAGCTTTTACCACTAGGTATGGGTTGTTCGAATGTACTGTTATGTCTTTTGGACTTACCAATGCCCCTGCTTTCTTCATGAACTTGATGAATAAGGTGTTTATGGAATACTTAGACAAGTTCGTGGTGGTCTTTATTGATGATATTCTTATCTACTCTCGAACCAAAGAAGAGCATGAGGAACATCTTCGCCTTGCATTGGAGAAGCTACGAGAACATCAACTGTATGCTAAGTTTAGCAAGTGTGAATTTTGGTTGTCCGAAGTGAAATTCCTTGGTCACGTCATCTCAGCCGGAGGAGTTGCCGTCGATCCTAGTAACGTGGAATCCGTAACCAATTGGAAGCAACCAAAGACAGTTTCAGAGATTCGCAGTTTCCTAGGCCTCGCAGGATATTATCGGAGGTTTATAGAGAATTTTTCCAAGATTGCTAAGCCCATGACACGACTGCTTCAGAAAGATGTGAAGTACAAGTGGTCGGAAGAATGTGAACAGAGTTTTCAAGAATTGAAAAGTCGCTTAATATCAGCTCCTATTTTGATTTTGCCTGATCCAAAGAAGGGTTTTCAAGTGTATTGCGATGCATCCAAACTTGGGTTAGGTTGTGTTTTGATGCAAGATGGGAAGGTGGTTGCCTATGCCTCTCGACAGTTACGTCCGCATGAGAAGAACTACCCTACTCATGATATTGAGTTAGCTGCAGTCGTTCATGCATTGAAGATTTGGCGTCATTATCTTTTCGGTACTCGTACAGAAGTGTACACCGATCACAAGAGTTTAAAGTATATCTTTACTCAGCCGGATCTGAACATGAGACAACGGAGATGGTTGGAATTAATTAAGGATTATGACATGGGAATTCATTATCATCCGGGAAAGGCTAATGTTGTAGCAGACGCTCTTAGCAGAAAAGGCTATTGCAATGCTACAGAAGGACGACAGTTGCCATTGGAATTATGCAAGGAATTTGAAAGATTAAATTTGGGAATTGTCGGTAGAGGTTTCGTTGCAGCTTTAGAAGCGAAGCCCACTCTAATTGATCAAGTTAGAGAAGCCCAAAATAATGATCCTGATATTCAAGAGATCAAGAAGAATATGAGAAGAGGAAAAGCTATTGGTTTCTTGGAGGATGAGCACGGAACGGTATGGTTGGGTGAGAGAATCTGTGTCCCCGACAACAAAGATTTAAAGGATGCAATTCTGAAAGAAGCTCACGATACTTTATACTCCATTCACCCTGGTAGTACTAAGATGTACCAGGATCTCAAGGAAAGATTTTGGTGGGCAAGTATGAAGCGTGAAATCGCAGAATACGTAGCAGTATGTGATGTTTGTCAGCGAGTCAAGGCAGAACATCAGAAACCCGCCGGTTTGTTGCAACCTTTGAAGATTCCTGAATGGAAATGGGAAGAAATTGGTATGGATTTTATTACTGGTTTACCCAGAACGTCATCAGGCCATGACTCTATTTGGGTAATAGTTGACAGACTTACCAAAGTGGCTCATTTCATTCCGGTAAAGACAACTTATTCCGGAAGTCGCTTAGCGGAATTGTATATGGCAAGGATTGTGTGTTTGCATGGCGTCCCTAAGAAGATAGTGTCTGATCGAGGCAGTCAGTTTACTTCAAATTTTTGGAAGAAACTTTAGGAAGAGATGGGTTCTAAGCTGAACTTTAGTACTGCTTATCATCCGCAGACAGACGGACAAACCGAAAGGGTGAATCAAATTTTGGAAGACATGTTGAGAGCTTGTGCTCTAGATTTCGGTGGAAGTTGGGATAAGAATCTACCTTATGCAGAATTTTCATACAACAACAGTTATCAAGCTAGTTTACAGATGGCTCCTTACGAAGCACTGTATGGTCGGAAGTGCCGCACTCCGCTTTTGTGGGATCAAACGGGAGAACGTCAGGTTTTCGGAACGGATATCCTAAGGGAAGCAGAAGAAAAGGTAAAGATCATTCAAGAAAGATTGCGTGTGGCTCAGTCTCGTCATAAGAGTTATGCCGACAATCGCCGCAGAGATTTGAGTTTTGAAGAGGGAGATTATGTGTATCTTCGTGTCACGCCTCTTCGAGGAGTTCATCGTTTTCATACCAAAGGAAAATTGGCACCGCGTTTTGTGGGACCTTATAAGATTGTCAGTAGAAGAGGAGAGGTTGCTTATCAGTTGGAGTTACCTCAATCTTTGGCAGGAGTACATAATGTGTTCCATGTGTCGCAATTGAAAAAGTGTTTAAGGGTACCTACCGAAGAAGCTAATATTGAGCAGATAGAAGTCCAAGAGGATTTGACTTATGTTGAGAAACCAATCCGTATCCTGGAAACAAGTGAGAGAAGAACCAGGAATCGAGTTATCCGTTTTTGCAAAGTCCCGTGGAGTAATCACTCGGAAGAAGAATCAACTTGGGAACGAGAAGATGAATTGAAGTCAGCTCATCCGCACCTGTTCGCCAGTTCTTCCGAATCTCGAGGACGAGATTCTGTTTAAGGGGGGTAGGTTTGTCACACCCTGAAAATTCAAAATATATAAATTGTTGTTTAAATGGAATTTTTAGAAATAATTTTAAAAGTCTTGAAAAGAAAATCTAATTTTAATTAATAAATTCCAATATAAAATTGGGCCAGATAAAATTTCATTAAATACTTTGCTTAATTCTATAATTCCTAGATTTTTCTGGGATTTATTTGAGCTAAGAAAGTATTTTTAATAAATGGAATTGCATTTAAGAAATAATTTAAATTGAAAAAGGTTTTAAAAAGTCTCTTTTGGCTTTGGGCCGAAAGTCGGCCCAAAATCCCTTCTCTCTCCTCAGCCCAGTCCGGCCCAGTCCGCAGCCGCCCGCGCGAGCGCGCTGTCGCTGACAGGTGGGGCCCACCCGTCAGTCGTCGTCTTCCTCGGGCCGAAACCCTAGTTTCGCGCCGCCGAGCTGCCGTCGCCGCCGCTTTCCAAATCCGGCCGTTCCTTTCCTTCTCCGGCCGATTTGTTAGAGGGGAAACAATCTCCGGGATCTCCTCTACCTTTTCTCCTTTGGAATCTTTGGTTAAATCGCTTTGGAAAGCGTCGGAGACGAGTTCGTTTCGGATCGGTTTTCCCTCTCTCCAAGCCGAAGGTTTCCTTCGCCGTTGCCGTCGCCGTGGGCCTTCGCCGCCGCCTCCGAGCCCCTTTAAAAGGACCCCCGGTGTCTCCTCTACCCGTCGCAGCCCTCGCCTTCGCCTCTCGTCGCCGGAAGAGCTCTAGCGCCGTGTGCCCTAGCTTTGCCGTCGCCGCCGCCGCTCCAGCCGTGCGCCGCCGTCGTTTCAGCCGTCGCCGTCGCTCGGGAAGACCGCCGTCGTGCTTGCCAAGTCGCCGCCGTCCTCGTCCGCCCCTTCGCTGCCGTCGGAGACCGCCGGAGCATCGTCGCCGTCGTCAACCCGAAGGTAGCCGCCGCTTCCTTCTCGTCGCCGTCGTCGTCCGTTCCTTTTCCGCCGCCGTTTTGGTCACCGGTGTGTTCGCCGCGTTGTCCTCTACGTGCTGGTGCCCTCCGTTGGTGCCGTGGTGCCGCCGTTCGCCGGCGAGTGTCCGCCGCCCGAGCCGTTTTCTTCGCCGAGCCGCCGCCGTCGTCGGTGATGTCATCGTTGACGTCATCGGGATCCTCTCCCGTGAGCCGGTCATGGACCGATCGATCTTGGCCGTCCGATTTGGATCGGATCAATCTCGGCCGTCCGTTCGCGTGAACCGCCGCCCATGCGCCCGGTCCACCAAACCCTAGCCCGCTGACGCAATAAATCCCCTTTTCCTTTTCAAAAATAATTCATTATTGCGTCATAATTCAATTTAAACCGATTTAAGTGTTTTAATCCGATTTAATCTTTAAAAATTCATAACTAATTCATCTTAGCTCCGATTTAGTTGGTTCAATTCTCTAATTTTTTCTAAAATTGAGATCTACACATTAAAAATATCCACATGTACTGTTCATGCTTGTTTATGTGCTGTTTTGGTGATTTTGCTTCTTTTTGCTTAGATTCCGTCGTTTCCGGAGAGTCCGTTTTCGCGGAAGAAGAGTTTGAAGAGTTCCAAGGCCAGCAAGGCAAGTCACACAGATCCCAAACAACCCTTTGAGCATGTTGATCCTATTTAAAGCTATTGTTTCTATTCAACTATTGCATCTATTTTCGAATGTCATTGGGTGGAATTGACCTATTCTTTGTTATGGCCCTTTTGTACATTGATTACCTTATTCCTTGATACCTTGGGTTATTACAATTTGACTAGTTGAGCTTTATTTATATTGGTTCAACTAGATATTAGATACAATTGCTTAGCCCTGCTTAGAAACATTAGTACACTTATGGGATAACTAATGACTCACTATTATTTCATGATGGCTTATTGATAGTTCACGATGGTCAATCGTGATTAGTTAATTAATTAATGTGCCAACTAAAACCTGATAATGGTGGGTTGTGGGCACATGGTTTTGATGGTCGTGCTCATGACAATTAAGGACCGGTTCACGAGTTTCGGTTGTGAAACATTTATCGTGCCAACCACAAGCCAGCATGGGCAACGGCTTTATCTTTTGTATAGCATGGTTCATTGCGGGGCACCAGACTGAGAAGTGGCGGAGATAAGCCCACGGGGGTCGCTGGGGAGTCCATGCCTTGTTTATAAGGGGGTGATTATGATCCAGGAAGGTGCGCTGCAGTGGATTGTGTTATGCGAGGGGTATTGTCACAACTCCTTTCCGAGATACCGTGGTGGTATTGAGGCACATGGTGACATGATGTGGGGTTGTGTCTTGTGGGTACAGTGGTACACCTCTGGCCAGAGTAAAACTATTCGAATAGCCGTGCCCGCGGTTATGGGCGGGTCTAACAATGTCTTTCGTGATTAGTCTCACACCTCTCATCATTGTAAAAGATGCTTAAACTGGTAATAATTTGATTAGCTCCTGGTTTGGAATGGTACATTCCTGGTTTGGAGATAGAACTGTGCAGCCGGGGTGGTTGTTCAGAATGGTTGGGCCTATACAACAGGGTATGTTGTATAGCGTTGGATTAATATTGTTTAATTACTTAACTGTTTTATCAAATTCTCAAATGTTTGCTAAATGCTGCTTTTGCAAATACAACCATATTATGCCATCCTTTGTTATCCTGTGCACTTGCATATTTGCTGCGTGGCTTGCTGAGTATGTCATATACTCACCTTGCAATCATTCATCAGAAGAAGAGTTCTACAATGAGGCTGATGGTGTGGAGGATTAGGTGTAGCCTTGGTCAAGCTACCTGTGGAGTGGAGCCGTCTGCGCCGTTTATTTAATTTCCGCTGCTTAGAACTTTATTGATTGAGAGGAACTATCTACCTCTGTAATGACATTTTATTCGCTTATTAATTAGAGTATTATTTGTACTCTATTATCAATTTGTTATTGTGTGCCTCGGCTGATTCCTGGACGAGGGTTCACACACATGTAAGCGTTTGGAATTTTGGATAGAAATTCCGGGCGTGACACCATTCCATAGTGTCCAGGTGATATGAACATCCCAAAGTCTAGAGTTGTAAAATCACCTAATGTTACCTAATTAAACAGCGAAGCATCTACCTAAAATCATACTAGTGGTACCATGAGTAGAGTGTCCACTAGTTGGGGTTTTGTTTAATCTAGGGTGAACAAGGTAATAATAACAATAACAATAATAATAAGGTCATAACAAAGGTAAATAGGCATGGCTAGATAAAACAGTGATAACGCGGGAATTTAAATAAAGCGATAATGCAATAATTTAAAGCAACATAATTTTATAAACTGGGATTCAATATGTTCAAGGATGATGTGACTTGCCTTGCTCGCTTTCCCAAACGTCAGCTTCAACTTCCACGAAGAGCGGATCTTCCGAAGCTGCAGCGTCTACACGACCAACGGAAAAGAAAAGGCTTTTACTCTAATAAACTCCATATAACAAGTAGAAACAAAGCACAAAAATGGGTTCTTGACTTCTTAAGGAAAAATTAGAGACTTGAACGGTCCAATTCCGAGTTCAAATGGCCAAGTTATGGCCATTTGAAGGTTATATGCTCTTTAAATGAATATTTGCGAATTTCTTCATTTAAATTTTAATTTAAAATGGATTTATTGCGTCAGCCGAGGGGAGAGGGCGCGCGGACCGGGTCCACGGGAGTGGGGCCCACGCGGCAGCCTCACGGTCCACGGTGGACCGGGCGCACCCGGCTCACACCGGCCGGCGCCGTGGGTCCCATGCGTCAGCCGCACCCGAGGGCGCGGGCGGCTGACGGCCGGGCCCCACATGGCAACCGCGGGACGCGCCCGAAGGCGGCCACGCCGGCACAGCCGACGGGAGGCGGCGCACCCGCGCCCCGATGGTCGCCGCCGGCGACCACCGGCGCGGCGGAGCGGCGCCCGAGAGAGGGGAGGGAAGGGGGAAGCGAATCGGCGGTCCACGGCTCACCCCGGGTCGACGGCGACGACGGGAACGGCGACCGGAGCGGAGGAAGGCGGCGGCGCGGCACGGGTCGACGGGGACGGCGGCGTTCCGGCGGTCGGCGACCGAAACGGAGAGGTGGACGAGGTCGGCGAGGTTGCGGCGAACCCGAAGAAGGCGACGCCGAAACGGGAGAAGGTCCGGGGCGACGACGGCGGCGGACCGGAGCTCGGCGGCGACGGCGGAGAGAGAGAGCGACGGCGCGAGCTCGATTCCGGCGGGGAGAGAGAGCGACGAGTGGCGGAAACGGCGGAGGGAGGCACGGGGAGCGTTTATATAGGGTTGGGAGTGAGAGAGGGCGGTCGGATGAGGGGGAAACGGCCGCGGAAGATCCGGCCGCCATTGATGCGCCGGCGAGGTTTAGGGGAAAAGATCCCGAACGAATCCGATGGAGAGAGAGAGGGAAAAGTGGGGGGAAAGAGGGAGGGAATCACGGGGAATATTTCCCCCCTCTTGATTGCACGTGGGGCGGACGGGAGCGGCGGGATTTGCGGCGGCGGCGGCGCTAGGGCACGGGCGAGGCGGCGGGAGCGGCGGGAGGTAGGGGATGACGGGTGGGCCCCACCCGTCAGCGAGGGTGGCGGGCGGGCCCGCCCGTCAGCGGCACGCGCGCGGGGAGGAGGCCGGATGGGCCGCGGGGGAGAGGAGAGAGAGGGAGGGAGGTGGGCCGAGCCGGCCCAAGAGGGGGGGAAAAGACTTTTTAGGGTTTTTCTTTTTATAAAACCTTTTTAACTTTGTTTATTTCTTCTTAATTATTATTTGTGCTCTGAAAATTCCACTAAAATTTATTTACGCATTTTAGGCTTTTAGGAAATATACAAAAATCCTCCAAGCCTTATTTGACTTTTAACTTTGCACATTTTAATTGTTGGAGGCTTTCACACGGATTTTAATTATTCTAGGCATAATTTAGAGGATGTATTTTAGGGTCGTTTTGGGACGCGACAAACCTACCCCCCTTAAACGGAATCTCGACCCCGAGATTCGGAAGAACTGGCGAAGAGATCGGGATGGGCTGCCTTCAGCTCGTCTTCACGCTCCCAAGTAGCTTCTTCCTCGGCGTGGTTGCTCCATTGGACCTTGCAAAAACGGATTACCCGGTTCCTGGTCCTGCGCTCCATGGTGTCCAGGATTTTCACTGGCCTCTCCACGTAGGTCAAGTCTTCGCGAACTTCAATTTGCTCTGAGTCGGCCTGCTCGGATGGCACTCGAAGACATTTCTTGAGTTGTGACACATGGAACACATCGTGCCCGTTGCCCAAGGAGGCGGGCAGCTCCAACTGGTAAGCGACTTCTTCGCGCCGAGCAATGATACGGAAAGGACCCACGAACCGAGGTGCGAGCTTCCCTTTTGTCTGAAACCTGTGCACACTCGCAATGGCGTGACCCGAAGGTACACAAAATCGTCCACTGCGAATTCCAGGTTACGGCGACGGTTATCTGCATAACTTTTCTGCCGGGACTGTGCCACCTTTAGATTATCCCGAATGGTTCTGACCTTCGCTTCAGCTTCTCTCAGGATATCAGTCCCGAACACTTGACTTTCCCCAACTTGGTCCCACAATAGCGGTGTCCGGCATTTGCGCCCATACAACGCTTCATAAGGTGCCATTTGTATACTGGCTTGGTAGCTGTTATTGTAGGAGAACTCGGCATAGGGGAGACTCTTATCCCAGGTCTTCCCGAAATCTAGGACACATGCGCGAAGCATATCTTCTAGGATCTGATTTAGACGCTCGGTCTGTCCATCTGTCTGCGGGTGATACGCGGTGCTGAAATTTAATCTGGTACCCAGCTCTTCTTGGAGCTTCTTCCAAAAGTGAGAGGTGAATTGGCTTCCCCTATCAGATACGATTTTCTTGGGAACGCCATGGAGACTCACGATCCTAGCGAAGTAGAGCTCGGCTAGTTTGTTCCCTCCATAGGTGGTCTTCACAGGAATAAATCGAGCTACCTTGGTTAATCGATCCACAACTACCCATATAGAATCATATCCACCTTGGGTTTTTGGAAGTCCGGTGATGAAATCCATCCCAATTTCATCCCATTTCCATTCTGGTACTTGGAGAGGTTGGAGAAGTCCGGCCGGTCGTTGGTGCTCTGCCTTGACACGCTGGCACACATCACAAAGGGCCACGAACTCTGCAATTTCCCGCTTCATACTAACCCACCAGTATTTCTCCTTCAAGTCTAAGTACATCTTCGTACTGCCAGGGTGGATGGAATAAGGACTTTCATGAGCTTCCTGAAGTATCAGCTGTTTATGTTCTCTGACATCCGGAACGCATACCCGATTTCCGTTCCATAGGGTTCCATGTTCATCCTCTGTGAAACCCGCAGCTTTACCCTGTTTCATATTTTTGAGGAGTCCACGCATGTCCGGGTCGTTCTTCTGAGCCTCGCGGATTTGATCGAGCAAGGTGGGCTTGGCTTCCAACGCAGCCAAGAATCCACGACTCACTACGCTCAGATTCAGGGCTTCCATCTGTTGGTTAAGTTCGGGTGGAAAGCCACGGACGTTAAGAGTGTTGCAATGGCTCTTTCGACTTAGAGCGTCAGCGACCACGTTGGCCTTACCAGGATGATAGTGAATTCCCACATCGTAATCCTTGATGAGTTCTAACCATCTCCTTTGCCGAAGATTCAGGTCCGACTGAGTGAAGATGTATTTCAAACTCTTATGATCAGTATATATTTCACAGCGATTCCCAATGAGATAATGCCGCCAGATTTTTAGAGCATGAACCACCGCGGCTAACTCCAAATCATGGGTAGGGTAGTTGCCTTCATGAGGCCGTAGCTGGCGGGAGGCATAGGCCACCACATGACCGTCCTGCATGAGCACGCACCCCAATCCTTGGCGCGAAGCGTCACAATACACCATGAAGTCCTTGCGAGTATCCGGCAAGATTAACACTGGCGAGGAAACCAGCTTTTCTTTGAGAGTTTGGAACGCCTTCTCGCATTGCGGGCTCCACACAAATTTCTCTTCTTTCTTCAACAACTGTGTCATGGGTCGAGCGATTTTGGAGAAGTTCTCGATAAACCTCCGGTAGTATCCTGCCAAACCTAAGAAACTGCGAATTTGAGTGACTGTCTTGGGTTGCTTCCAATCAGTGACGGCGGTCACTGTTTTGGGGTCCACAGCAACTCCTTTAGCAGATATCACGTGCCCTAAGAATTTGACTTCGGACAACCAGAACTCACACTTGCTAAGTTTGGCATACAATTGATGTTCCCGCAACTTTCCCAACACCAGACGGAGATGGTGCTGATGGTCTTCCTCTGATTGTGAGTATACCAGAATGTCATCAATGAAAACCACAACAAACTTATCCAAGTATTCCATGAACACTTTGTTCATTAAGTTCATGAAGAAGGCAGGAGCATTGGTTAAACCGAATGACATCACCGTGAATTCATACAGTCCGTATCGCGTGGTGAATGCGGTCTTAGGAATATCTTCTTCACGAATACGTAATTGGTGATATCCGGAACGAAGATCAATCTTGGAGAATACAGTGGCACCTTTAAGCTGATCGAACAGATCATCGATCCGGGGAAGAGGGTACTTGTTTTTTATGGTGACTTCATTGAGAGCTCTGTAGTCAACGCACATCCTCTTCGTCTTGTCTTTCTTCTCCACAAAAATCACAGGAGCACCCCAGGGGGAAGTACTCGGACGTATATACCCCTTTTCTTTCAACTCTTCCAACTGTTTCTTAACTTCAGCCAGTTCATTTGCTGCCATACGGTAGGGTCGCTTGTATAGAGGAGTGGTTCCTGGAGCAAGATCTATCCGGAACTCAATCTCTCGCTTGGGCGGCATACCGGGTAGTTCTTCCGGAAACACGTCTCCGAACTCTCTGACGATGGGGATTTCTGACAGTCCTATCTGATGAAGTTCTGAACTACTGACAGAGGTTGGGGGTGCAAAGAAAACAACCGGTTGTTCTGGCCCTGGGTACAGAGTGACAGTGCGTCTCGCGCAATCCACTACTCCTTGGAATTGAGCCAACCAATTCATCCCAAGGATCACATCCAAGCTCTTGGTGTCTAGCAGAATCAGATCCGAGGGAAAAGGAATCCCCTGAATTTCTATAGGGACGGCAGGACTATAATACTTTGCTGTCATAACCCCTCCAGGGGTGGTGATGAGCAGAGGGTTCCTAAGCCTTTCTACCCCCAACTGATTTCTCCCCACGAATGGCACAGATATAAACGAGTGGGAAGCTCCAGAGTCGAACAAAATGGTAGCAGGGATGGAATGAATGAGGAACGTACCAACGATGACGTCTGGAGTTGTCAGCACGTCCTCGGCTGTCACGTGGTTCACACGACCCCGAATGACATCCTTACCACCGTTGTTGGAGCGGGGAGGCGCTTGGCCTTGCTGACGCCTCAGCTTTGGGCATTTATCCGCAAAGTGCCCCGGCTCGAAGCAGTTGAAGCACAGACGCTGCGGACCTTGAGCGTCCCTGCGGCTTTGACCAGGCTGCACAGTTGGCATAGGAGGACGGGGCGCACGAGTCCCTTGTTGACTCTGCTGCTGCTGCGGCTGTGGGACGCGCACCACGAATTGAGGTCGAGGCGCGGAGCGTGGTTGCTGCTGCTGTTGTTCCTGCTGCGAGGAGGATCCCCCTGGATAGGGATTGGTGTAGCGGACCCTTTGGTTAGCACCCTGTTGGTTGCGGAAATTCGCCAAGCGGCGCTTGTGTGACTCCAGTTCCTTGTGCTTGTCTTCCAAGCGGATGCTCTTGTCCACCAGACGTTGGAAATCCGGATAGTCCCCGGAGACTAGACGGACGGACAGCTCAGGATCCATTCCCGCCAAGAACTTCTCCTGCTTTTCCTCATCTTCCCGTACATCCTCCGGGGCGTACCGGGCCAGGTTGTTGAACTCATGCAAATACTCCATCACAGAGCGGTTGCCTTGCTTCAACTCTCGGAATTCCCTTTTCTTAAGGGCCACGACTCCGGCGGGCACATGGGTTCTCCGGAAAGCAGCGGTGAAGCGGGCCCAAGTAATAGGCTGCCCCTCTGGCTGCGTAGCCTGGAAATGGTCCCACCATAGAGATGCGGGCCCCTGCAGCTGGTGGGCGGCGAAGATGACTTTCTCCTCATCGCTGCACTGCACAGTGTCTAGCTTTTTCCCCACGGCATGCAACCAATCCAACGCATCCACGGGGTTGTTGGAGCTAGAGAAGGTAGGTGGACGGATGCGGAGGAACTCGGCGAGTTTAGAGTGTTGTGGGGGTGGTGGTGGAGCATTCTGTTGTGGCGGATTTTGGAGGTGGTGGAGGAAAGCAGTCATCATGTTGGCCTGCTGGGCGAGGATTTGAGTGAGAATGGCGTTGGTGTCTGGTGGTGGTGGTGGAGGCGGAGGAGGAGGTGGAGGTGGGCTGCCCTGGTGGTTGTGGTTGCTGCCTTCAGATTGGTTGCCCTCACCGGTGGCAGCACTTCTCCTGGTCGTCACCATCTGAAAACCCCACCCAAAACCAGCAAACAGAGAGAGCTGACAATTAAAGCTAACCATCCACGACTACCATAATTCTTGAATTTATTACTGCTATTAAATTGGTTCATTAAAGTTCAAGTTGCTTAAGCAAATAAAATAAAGACAGGCTCCGACACAGTTACACCACACACCGGCATAACCATGCCCCACACAACTCCAACAAGAAGACAAACGAGAAAGAACACACGCGCAAGCCTACTAACTGCTCGTCTACCGCTGCGACGGGCCAGGACGGAAGGTGAGCAACAGCGCATCCTCCATGCTACCAACGCCGGAGGCTTCCCCCTCCTGGGGAACCACGGGCGCAGGCTCGGCACGAGGGGTCTCCACGAAGCAAGTCCACGCCAGGGACTGACGAACAAGCTCGGGCCTGGAGGTGCTCTTGCGGGCGGTGATCTTCTGGCTGCGGCAGACGCGGCGACACTTGGGGCGACAGACCTCTCCCTGGGTGATCTTGAGCTGATGCAGCTGCGCCTCCACTGCGTCTAGGTCCTTCTTCAGCTGCAGATTCTCCTGACGCAGCTCCAGGATCTTCATGTTGTTCTCGACCATCCCACGACGCACCATCTGATGGAAGTCGATACGAGCCGCATCGTACGCCTCCACCATGCGCGCCAGGTGCATGATGGTAGCGTCATCCTCCGAGCTAGCATCCCGGAAGGTGGCGAAGTCGCGGGCTCCTCCGCGACGAGGGTGGTAGCGGTAGGGCGAGTGCTGCAACTCGTCCGGGTAGCCCTGGTGAAGAGTGCCGATGGCGAGGAGAGCGGCGCTCTGGCAAGCGGCGGGGAAAGAATCTCCACCCGCGGTGACTGCCAACGAAGTCCGCTCGGGAGAGCCAGTGAGGATCACTGCAGTAACCTCCCAAGCAGCATGGGGCTCTGCATCGTCACCCTCCTGCTCCGGGAGCGGCCTGCCCTGGTAGTCCACTCCATGCGGATACCCCAGGACAACGCACATGCCCCGCAGCTCCAAGACGAAACCAGTCATGTCCAGACCACGACGGCTGACGCTGCCGGCCATCTACAAACAAAAACAAAAAGAAAAGCAACATTTTAAAGGTCATATTTTGGCGATAAATGAAGCAGCAGGACAGAGAGAGACTAGAGGATTTTCACAAATAAGAAGGGATTTTTATTTTGAAAATATTGCTAAGGCTTGGGATCTAAGGCTCGTCCTAGGGTCAAGGGGGCTCTGATACCAACTTGTCACGACCGGAAATAACCCAACGGGTGTTCCTTACGTGCGTGCATTAATCCTTGTCCCAGGAGGCAAGGTACACCAAAAGTTGATACAATTCAGAGTTTAACAAGCGGAAGCGTAAATAGTTAATTTATTACATGGGCAGCAAAGGCCCAGCACACACAAAGACAAACGAGAAACAGCGGAAGACTAGGGCGATGACCACAGGCGCTTGACGGCAGGCACGAGCTAGACACCAAAGCCTTCATCTTCCAGGGGCTCCTCTTCTGGGTTTGGGAAAAATTGAGCAAGACTAAGTACAACCACCGTACTCAACAAGATACACCCACAAGTGCAGAATAAATGCAAGGGAGTACAAAGGAGTTATACTATAAAGGGTTAGGGTTGCAGTAAATAGCATTTAAAGATATTTAGTTGCTCAAAACTATTTAGTAAACACGATTCTAGAACTATACAATATTATTTATCAAGGCCGTGAACCCACACGAACCTGCCTTAACCCAAGGCCTACGATGATTCAGACCGAACTGGCAACCCGACCCTGGGTCCCAGCTCGTCCCAAGCCAACCCAGGCCAACCATTCCACCTTTTAGTTGTTAAGCAGGTTTTAAGAATTAAAACACTAACTTGGGTACATTGCTCGGCTTGCCCATAACCGAGGGCGCGGCTATTCGAATAGATTATACTCTGATCAGAGGTGTACATCTTTACCCACAAGACACATCTTCCTCACGTGTAACCACGTGCCACATACCACCACGGTATACAGACGGAAGACGTGACATAGTTTCCAACCCATCCTAGCCATAGACAAGAGTACCGACCCAATCCCACCTACGGCCGGAACCCCCAGGACAGGCAGGCAGGACTGAGCCCCTAGCAGCAGGACACCGGCCCTGTGCCATGACATCTCGACTACCGGGCCGCAGCTCGTGTAGCCTTCATTTGTCCTAGAGATGTCCATCGACCCCCGACTTCTTCCATCTCCATCCGTGTACTTTTGTTTATAACCAGACTGAGCCACAAACTAAGCCTTACCCACTAGACATGTGGAAGTACGGTAGTGCTTTGCAACAGAGGCCCGAAGACCGGTCCTTATATGGCCGAGGTGCTACTATCAAAACCATGCACCCCGAGCCCAGCCTAAAACCATTTTGGGGATTTTGAATAGAAGGAGCGGTGTGAAGCCAATTCCACAATAACCAAACCATTCCATAGTGTCCAGGTGATATGAACATCCCAAAGTCTAGAGTTGTAAAATCACCTAATGTTACCTAATTAAACAGCGAAGCATCTACCTAAAATCATACTAGTGGTACCATGAGTAGAGTGTCCACTAGTTGGGGTTTTGTTTAATCTAAGGTGAACAAGGTAATAATAACAATAACAATAATAATAAGGTCATAACAAAGGTAAATAGGCATGGCTAGATAAAACAGTGATAACGCGGGAATTTAAATAAAGCGATAATGCAATAATTTAAAGCAACATAATTTTATAAACTGGGATTCAATATGTTCAAGGATGATGTGACTTGCCTTGCTCGCTTTTCCAAACGTCGGCTTCAACTTCCACGAAGAGCGGATCTTCCGAAGCTGCAGCGTCTACACGACCAACGGAAAAGAAAAGGCTTTTACTCTAATAAACTCCATATAACAAGCAGAAACAAAGCACAAAAATGGGTTCTTGACTTCTTAAGGAAAAATTAGAGACTTGAACGGTCCAATTCCGAGTTCAAATGGCCAAGTTATGGCCATTTGAAGGTTATATGCTCTTTAAATGAATATTTGCGAATTTCTTCATTTAAATTTTAATTTAAAATGGATTTATTGCGTCAGCCGAGGGGAGAGGGCGCGCGGACCGGGTCCACGGGAGTGGGGCCACGGTGGACCGGGCGCACCCGGCTCACACCGGCCGGCGCCGTGGGTCCCATGCGTCAGCCACACCCGAGGGCGCGGGCGGCTGACGGCCGGGCCCCACATGGCAGCCGCGGGACGCGCCCGAAGGCGGCGCACCCGCGCCCCGATGGTCGCCGCCGGCGACCACCGGCGCGGCGGAGCGGCGCCCGAGAGAGGGGAGGGAAGGGGGAAGCGAATCGGCGGTCCACGGCTCACCCCGGGTCGACGGCGACGACGGGAACGGCGACCGGAGCGGAGGAAGGCGGCGGCGCGGCACGGGTCGACGGGGACGGCGGCGTTCCGGCGGTCGGCGACCGAAACGGAGAGGTGGACGAGGTCGGCGAGGTTGCGGCGAACCCGAAGAAGGCGACGCCGAAACGGGAGAAGGTCCGGGGCGACGACGGCGGCGGACCGGAGCTCGGCGGCGACGGCGGAGAGAGAGAGCGACGGCGCGAGCTCGATTCCGGCGGGGAGAGAGAGCGACGAGTGGCGGAAACGGCGGAGGGAGGCACGGGGAGCGTTTATATAGGGTTGGGAGTGAGAGAGGGCGGTCGGATGAGGGGGAAACGGCCGCTCATTTCTTCTTTATTCATTGTACAGTATGCAATTCCACGAAGCTGATAGAACTGGAGCAAAGGTTGGATACGTCGATCCAACAAGAATATGCAAAACACAACACACCGTAGAGCTGAGAGAAGACTGCGAGCAATTGGTTGGCAAGACCCCGGAAGAAAAGGAAGAATATGTGAAGACATTGCACAAGAGGAAGAAGCTAGAAGTAGCAACATACTTGGCAATAGCAATGTTGGCGCACGCCGACAAAGATGTCTTAATGGTCCCCTACCAGTTCACGTAAGCTCTCTCTTCTTTTTGTTTAATTAATTTATCTTCTTCGGAATTTTCTGTCTCCAATAAGCCTATCTTATATGTAGAGACCACTACATATTATTCCTTGTATATCCGAAAGACCAATTGATCATATCATTGGACCCCGCACACTATGACAAGGAGACATTTATGGAATTCCTCACTATTTTGAATTTGTAAGTGATAAACATTTCATTACTATAAATTGTTTAGGTCGATCACCAGTCTTCTAACTACTAATAAAACAATTGTTTCCTTCAAACAGAGCACACAAGTACTACCGCAAAAGAGGTGGACCAGTACATATTCCATCCCAGAAGAAGTTATCCGTCAGGACTGGCTGGCCGGTACTATCAAATTTATACCAATACAACTAATTATCGAACAGTACATATATACTAAATATATCTACTGAGATCGGTCCCCATAATTATATCGCAGTGCTACAAACAACCACCAGGAACCAACTTGTGTGGTTATTACGTGTGCGAGATGCTCAGAGTAAATGGAAGGTACAAAACAACCAGTAACCGAGCAGGTCATCGAACTCTTCTCTACAAAGAAACCCATCTCGCACACACTTCTCACTGAGTACCATTTTATTTTCCTTTCTGTGTGCAGATCCCCGAAATCCCATATATTGCACAACGATTCAACGACACTACTATCTTGAACGTGGCCGCTGACCTCTGCCGATTCATCCTTCGTGATGTCTGCAACGCAAGAGGTCTCTTCTACGACAACCAGAGTGAACTCACAATGGACGACAAATTTAAACCTCTCAGAGAGTGGGAGAAAGAACATATGCAATAACATGTACACTACTTATACATATGCAATAACATGATGAAAAAACTGTGCCACTTGCTATTATATATTCGTATGTAAATTACGATTGAATTAATGGTTATGTATTACATGTTTGTTACTGCGGCACTTGTCTTATCTTATATGCTTACTACTCCGAAATACGATAATAAATCCCTCAATAATTTAATATTAATTACGAGACACATCTCACCAAAATGCTAGAATAAATATTATTTTAGCTATTCGGAAATTGAATTTCGCATGCGGTCTACTTAAGACGCCCGCATGCGAAAATAGATCTTCGCATGCGATCTTCTTAGGTCAACCGCATGGGAAAATATATCTTCGCATACGGCTGCGACATGCGGGCCGGCCAACCGCATGTGAAGATCGATTCCGCCCGTATGCAAAAACGCTTTCTGTAGTAGTGAACGTTGAAGGCGGGAGGAGCGGCGCGGGCGGGGGAGGCGGCAGCCCCCCCGATGGACGCGGTGGGCGTGCCGAGCCGGCCGACAACGACGTGACCACACGGGAGTTGGGAGGCATCTGCGTCAAGCATTCTCCTGCTGGTTGCCGAGGCAATCGGCAAGAGACGACAGATGAGGACTGACTGGACTGCGACTAGCAAGCGGTAGCAACAGGCAGTGCATGTGTGTACTAACATCAAGCGGCAAGCCAACAAGCAAAGGGCTGACTGACAGAGCAATGCTGCAGATAGGCACGCATCGTCTCCTCGCCGGACGGTGGGGCGGCCGCGGATGGTCCAGGTACGACGACCCTCCCCACCCATTCGCACGGACGGAGCGCGGCCGCGGAGGAGGGGGACGCGAGGGGCGGGAGCCTCGCTGGCCCTCGAGCGCCCCCCGCCGCCGGCGCTCCAGCTCCCGTCCCTGCAGACATGCGAAGGGGAGAGAAGAGATGTCGGATATAATCTTGACTTAATTAGTTGCTGCACATTATGTGTATGTGCAGATGTACGTGGTCACTGAGTCAGTCACGTAGTTAGCCATTACTTGATGATTGCACGCAGATGAGCTAGTGATTAGTTACTGCATGTGCGTGTATTAGTGGGAGTTAGTTGGGTTGTTAGTCGTGTGAGCTGCTTACATATCCATGCAGTGCATGCTGAAGTTAGTGCCTAGAGAATAGGTCGTGCATGAGTGGAGTTGGTAGCTCTTTTGTGTACATAAGTACTAGATAAATGAATGAAAATATGTGGCATGGTTGCCGAGAAAGCAAGATGTAGTTTATGTGTCCACCTCTGTTCTTCCTCCCTACTTGTAATATTCTTGTGTGCGTGTGTCTACCAAAGAGAATTTACGTGTTTGTGATTAACACCTAGAGAGTGAGAGGAGATATTCCTAACAAGAGAGAGGAGGGAGAGAGAGAGGGAGGAGGATGAAGAGGAGAGAGGATAATATGTGGGCCCCACATGTCAGTGGGTTCACAAATTTGCTTTGAATGATAAATAGGTCCCACACATATTTTTTAATTCTAATGATACCTAAGCGCCACATCAACGCCACGTGGACAGAAGATCGAGTCAATACTGCCACATAGGTGCCACGTTAGTAAAACCGCCCTCCAAAACCGCCGAGGGAGTCAAATTGCACCGGTTTTAAGAGTTGGGGGTCGAGATATCCGGTTTTGTGGTTTAGGGTCACAGATTAGATTTCGATCACTTTTGAGAGTCACGAAGTGAACTTATTCCACATCGGAATCAGTTGGGCCTACCAGACAAAAATGGGCCTCCATATCACACCTAAAGAGAGGGGTTGCTCAATATATAATCCAACGCTTGGTATTAGCTGGTCTGAGCTGATCCAACGACGCCAATTAACTGATGACGTGGATGAATAAGAGGGCAGCAAATTAGTATTAACTGCAGTAAGTGTGGATTAATCGTATAGATATATAGGATTTTTGCTATGCTGACTGCAGTTCTCACGACGACCACGGTTGTTGTCATCATTGTGAGGATGAGGCCACGATTGTTACGATGATGTCAGCAACCGTTGTCCTCATTACTCCTTTGGTTCTCGCGCTTTTCCCTCCATCCATTGAGGTGTTGACATAAGTCTATCAGCTTCATCGTTTGGCCTAAACAGTCAAAGAATAAACCAAAATTTAAATTTTTAAACTTAATTTTGAAATTGATTTTGAAATGCTTTTAACGTAATTTTTGTTAATGTTGGCTTTTAAGTCGCTACGAATAAATCTACAGAAGTTTTACTTATAAATTAATTTTAATTTTCTAATAAGCCATTTTGGATAAAATGGGCAATTGATGGGAGCCTACATCATTATTGGGGGGAGGAGAATTGCGTGTTCTCCATCATCGAGGCATAGATTGATCTTGATTGTGGTTCTGACTTCATTATTTTGGCCTTCTGCACCGTCTTGGTTCCTTGCGGGAGATTGGTGATTTGCTGAATGTCATCCCTCTCTTTGTTGATTGTTCACAGTTTTAAATGTAGTATCGAGGTTGGCTGTCATAGACTTCATATGTTCCAACCAAGCTGTTGCATCTGGATTGGTCGTTGCATTGTTGGGGATTTGGTCCAGCAATCCATGTACATAGGTCAAATGCTCGGCCGGTGTTAGAGCAGGGTTTGTTGGAGGAGTATGTTGTGAGAAGCTAACGTATTCACCTTCCTCATGGGATGCTCTTGCTCCAGCACTGGTTGCCGCTTCCCCTTGATTAGGATCATTAACCTTGTGTTCCGAGTTGGCCCCCTCATCTTTTCGCTTATGCTTATACTTATCAGCCAAAATTTAAATTTTCAACCTTAAATTTGGAGTTGATTTTAGGATTTTATTCATTGTAGTTTAGTTTTCAGCATTTGAGCCTTTGCTTTTATATCGTCAAGAACACGTATATAAAAGTTTTATGCACAAATTATTTTTCATTTGTAATTATGTTGTTTTGCTTTTTCCTCCAATATGCCTAATGATGGGGTTGTAAAATAGCCCCATATTGCATATTCAGGCATATAAACTATCACAAATGAAAATTTTATCAATTAGAAAGTTGTTTATCTCATTGAGCTATATAACTTTGATATACGTCATGTCTCTATCTGAGATCATTTAAAAAATTCAAAAAAAAATTCCAAAATAGATCTCATCATTTGTAACGCTTATTTGAACATGTAAACAATCTCAAATAAAAATATTGAGGTCTACAACTTTGATATAGGGCCTATCTCCATTCAAGTCTGTCTGAAAAATTTAAAATTTATTTTTCAAAATAGATCCCATCACTTAGTGCATATTCAGACATCTAAACGATCTCAAATAAAAATATTATCAATTATAAAATTAACTCTACAACTTTTACATAAAGTCTGTCTATTCGACTACATACACATTTTTTTAATACACATTTTTTTATCAAATTTTATAAAAAAAGGTTGTGATTTAAATATATTCCCTCATGTGTGAGGGTTCGTAACTGCCACTCATCATAGATCATAGATATGTGTGATGTGTCGTAGTTACGAGCTATTACGATGACGGGTCATAAATATCTTTGATGGGTCATAAGCAGGGCTTCCCTTACTGCCGTAACCACTCTTACCGTGGGGGTACGGTAATGGTTACCGGCGGTAGGGTTTGATGAATTTTAACCAAATTCAAAATTTCCAAAACAAATCGAAAAAAACATGGATGTAGTTCTTGATTTGTAGTGGCGGATGGTAAAGAAATTTGATGAAAAAGAGTAATATAAAATAACATTTGATGGTAAAACCGAGAGTACATTAGAAAATGGTAAAAAAATAATGCAATGGACCTTTAAGTTGCACTGTTTATCCAGCAAATTAAGGCCCAATAGTGGAGAAAATATATATAGGGTGGCTGGGTGCTACATATGGACATCATTATGATTTGAAATGTGAGGTTGTTGAATTGACGTTGTTGACTTATTATGCTATGAATTGTTGAATTGCTTCGAAGTCCATAACATAGTAAAGGACATGCTGAATTTTTGTATTTGCATCCAAAAGTTAGGTTTGCAAGTATCATATGTATTCTTTTAATTATCCTCAATTTTTACACATATTTATGTTTTTTTCCATTTTTTTTAGCATTGGTCTGTTCAGCTACACAACTCACGGTTACCGTGTCAAACCGTGCGGTAACCACGATCAAACCGTGAAACCGCTATTTTTTGAATTCAAATGTTTGCTGACGAAATTCCCATGGTTTAGGCGGTTACCACGTGGCTATCGTGGTAACCGCCTTACCGTGGGGATGTAATAACCCCCCTCCAAACGGTAAGAGAAACCATCACAGATAGAAGTGGAAACGAGCCAAGCCGAGCCTGGCTTGGCTCGTGAAAGCTTGGTACAAGGGAAGCTTGGCTTGGCTTGGCTCGCTACAAGCAACGAGCTAAAACTGCAGCTTGGCTTGGCTTGATAATGGGCTCGAACCAGCTCGAGCTGGCTCGCGAGCCTGGCATCAAGTAAATCTCAAGCAGGTCTAAGAGAAATCGAGCAACATAATACCATATAGAATGCGTAATAAAGTTATATTTTTCTTTAATATATCATCACAACACATAAATAGATAATATGACAATCAAAGTTATCATTTTCAACCAATAAATAGTTCAAAAATGTGCAATTTTTTTGTATATGACCTATTCTATTGAGTCAAAAGAGCTCACGAGCGGCTCGTGAGCCAGCTCGGGCTTGGCTTGTTTCGGAAACGAGCTAGGAAGCAGTCTTGGGCTTGGCTTGTTTGGCTTTCGAGCCGAGCCGACCTATGCGAGCCTGAACCAAGCTTGAGCCGAGCTCACAAGGCCAAACTTTTTGTCCACCCCTAATTACAGATGGCCTGTCAAGGATGACCGAATTTGTAGCAGTGATGGTGGCACACCATCTATATTTATATTTATGGGGTAGTCTGCGTTGCAGAGATTGGGACATCAATCTTTTGCATATAATTACAGCTTTAAAACCATCTATAACCTATTGGAACTTATATATTCAAATTCAATAGCTATTCGACCAATAACAACTTCTCTCTTCGTCCCAAAATATAACACTTTTACGATTTAGAATTTGTCACAAAATATAATTACGTATCCACCAATATTTTCTTCTTGATCAATCACAACCCTCCACCATTTAATTTTCCCATTTACCTTCACTTCTCATCCAATCACAACATTCCCCTATTTAATTCTACCTATTTTCTTAATAACCGTGTTCACTTATATTCTGGAACTGATGTAGTATTGTTTTCTACAACTTTGTTAACTTTATGAAATATTCAAAACCAAAGGTTTTATGAAGTAATTCTTTTTTTCGGCTGGAATAAGAAAGGACAGATACCAATACTTTAATTTGTTAACTTTATATAAGCCGAATGGTAATCTTTTTTCTGCGCAACTTTTGCCAAAGCTGAATGAGAATCTCGTCTTTGTAAAAGGCTTTTTTTTGGGCTTGATAAAGGGTGCCAACTTAGGCAGCACAACGTCAATCAAAAGAAAAGGAAAAAGGGAAAAGAGTGGAGGCTGTGGAGCTAGCGAAGAACTGGAGCTGTGGAGATGCACTGATGCACTGGTCGTTCTTTGTTGTCTGTGCAAAGTTGAAAAAACTCACCGGTAGGCCCTCCAAGTTTGATTTTACCATAATACCATTTTTTTCTTGCGCGAGGAAATATCAGTTTGCCTTTGACCAAATGAATTAGTGGATCCGAAGATGTTGACATGAACTCTCTCTCTCTCTCTCTCAAGTGGTTAACCATGCATGCAACCATTTTTTTAAATCTTTTATAATTTAACTGAAAAATCGTTCAGTAACCAATTGTTAAAACAAACAATCTAGCCATTCACTGAAGGTAACATGGTAAGCTATTGACTGTAAATATTTATGTAATGTCGAAAATAACTTGCCATGTGACATAGCAAAAATATAATTTTCAAAATACAAAAAAAAAATCACATGCGACCCAATCAAATACTCCTATCAGTGATAATTGACCCCGCAAGCCATCTAGGGTCAATTCTAGTACAATTCCACGTAGATTTCCTCCCACCCTAAGAAAAGTTGTCACTTTGTTCTTTAAAAAGACCAACTCGCGTGACTTTCTTCTTTCTGCGCTGTAAAGATAATAGAATGAAACATTCCGGCTTTTGCTCAAGAGAGCTACAGTTAATTATTACAAGGTAGTACACTTAAAAGAAAAAAATAACGCAAACACACCAACCAAAAATAAAGGAAACCAAACATGACAAGGATAATATTATTCTAACCTGTTGGTGAATCTCCATCCATGGTTGGCAAAAAGTTGCATAACCGTCGTCTCAAACTTACGACATGCAACAATCAGGAATTCTTCATCTTCATTACACTTTTGTAGTTGTGCCCACAACCGGAGCCAATATGTTGCCCTAAAAATTACCTGCATATAGGAAATAGATGATGATTTATCAAAAACCCTATCATTCCTACACAACCACAGTGCACAACATAAGGCAGAAGCACCAACAAATATCAGTTTACTCTTTTTCATGTCAACCCCCCGAAGCCATCTATCAAAAATATGAGATATGGTACTAGGAAGGTATAATCCAAAAGAAAACTGAACTGCTCTCCAAATAAATTTTGCATAATGACAATCCATAAACAAATGTTGAATAGTCTCATTTTTCATATAAAAACAACATCTCAAGCTGCCATTCCAATTTCGTCTTGCTAGGTTATCCTTGGTTAAAACAACTCCCTTAAGCAAGTACCACATAAAGAACTTAATCTTTAGCAACATCTTAAAGCTTCCAAATAAACTTATTTCTATCAATGTAACCATTATTAATTAAAGCTAAGTACATTGATTTAACCGAAAACTGACCATTTTGATGATAATTTCATCTAAAATAATCAGAAGAATTATTTAACTGGAAATGAACAATAGAAGCACACAACTCATGCCAAAGTGTTAGATTCTGACCAACTAAAGCTCTCCTAAAGAAAACATTAAGCGGAATAGAGGCCATAACACTAGCAATAGAAGCATTCCTCCTTCTGACAATAGCATATAAAGATGAATACTTATCTCTAAAGGCCATATTACCTAGCCATTTATCTTCCCAAAATCTTGTTTCTTCCCCATTATTCACAATCCAGGAACCCATACTTAAGAAAGTGTTTTTCACTTTCATGAGTCCTGACAAAAAATGGGAGTCACCTTGTTTCCTATCAACTTGGGTTATAGACTTATTATAAAGATACTTTCTCTTCAATAAATCTTGCCAAACACCATTCTTATTAATTAACTTATATAACCACTTACTCAACTGACATTTATTTTGAATCTCTAAATTATGAACCCCCAAACCACCTTGATCTTTGGGTTGACAAATAATATCCCATCTAGCTAGCCTATACATTTTCTTATGATCATCCCCTTGCCAAAAGAAACGTGATCTATAATAATCAATCTTTTGAAGAACCCCTTTCGGTATCTCAAAGAAAGATATCATAAACATAGCTAAACTTGAAAGGACAGAATTGATCAAAACCAGTCTACCTCCAACAGACATGTGTTTACCTTTCCAACTACTAAGTTTTTTCTCAATTCTTTGTTCAATAACTTTCCAATCCTTATTACCCAGTTTCCTAAAATGCATTGGAATGTCAAGGTATTTAACAGGAAAAGACCCTAACTTACAACCAAAGATACTAGAATATTGATCATAGCACTCCTTAGCCTGACCAAAACAAAACAACTCACTTTTGTGAAAATTAATTTTCACTCCAGATAATTTTTCAAACACAGATAAGATCAATTTTAGATTCTTTGCTTGTTGTAAATCATGCTCCAAGAAAATGATGGTATCATCTGCATATTGCAAAATAGACAAACCATCATCCACTAAATGAGGAATTACCCCATTAATAGAGCCATTATCTTTAGCCCTTTTAATAAGTAAAGCTAGCATATCAGCTACTATATTAAAGAGAATTGGAGATAGAGGATCCTCTTGTCTAAGGCCTTTATAAGTTTAAAAATTGTCACCAATTTGATCATTAACTTTAATACCAACATGTCCCCCTTGAATAAAAGAGGCTATCCACTCACACCATTTAAGAGAGAAGCCCTTCATTCTCAAAGTCTGTTGTACAAAAAAACCATTTAACCTTATCATAAGCTTTCTCAAAATCAATCTTAAAAATTATGCACTCATGTTTTTACGATGTAATTCATGTAAGGTCTCATGCAAAATAACCACACCTTCCATAATGTTTCTCCCAGGAATAAAAGCAGTTTGGGTAGGACTAATTACCTTTTGGGCCACACTCATTACTCTATTTGTGGCAACTTTGGTAAAAATCTTAAAACTAACATTAAGTAGACAAATGGGCCTATATTGTTAAATTTTTATGGCCTCTACACACTTAGGTAAAAGAATAATAGTACCAAAGTTAAGCGAGAATAAATGTAAAGTACCATTATGAAACTCCTTAAAAAGGTTTATTAAATCAAATTTTATAACATCTTAGAAAACTTGATAAAATTCAGCAGGAAACCCATCAAGACCTGGTGCTTTGTTATGTTCCATCTGGAAAATAGCCTCCTTAATCTCCTCTTCAGTAAATTCCTTGTGTTAGAGCCTCATTCTCCAAAAGAGAAACTTGAGGAATGTCAGTAAATTTACTCTCATCAAACTGAAGAGGAGAATCATCTGGAGGACCAAAAAGACCCTTATAATAAGTGGTAATATGCGATTTCAAATTTTCATCACCATTTATTAATTGGTCACCATCTTGTAGTTCAAAAATTCTAGTTTTCCTATGTTTTCCATTTGCAACCAAGTGAAAATACTTTGTATTAGAATCACCCTCTAGAATATCCTTAGATTTGGCCCTCAGATACCATTTGATTTCCTCCTCTCTCATAATTGAAGATAATCTATTCCTATAAAACCATCTAATATCCAATTCCTCCTGACTCAAAAGAATATCCTCTTTGTCTCCCATGTTTCTTTTGATTTCTGGAAGTGCGTCATTGCATGTACAAGGGCAAAGTTTCATGGGTACTGGCTCCATCAGTCCGCCGCTGCTTCCACTCAAAAGCTCTGTTGGGCGACACGGGCAGCGACCGCCGCTTGCACCTCTACCCCCCACCTCTCTCCCTCCCGCCTCACCGCCGCCGGAGCCAGACACCGAAAACGTACGGCAGCATGAATGGCGGCGGCGAGGGCATTAACGCTCTCCTGCGCGGGATCTAGGAGCTAGCGGTTGCTAAGAGGACAACGGTGACGATTGCCACTGCTGGCAGCGTCGGGCAGTCGCGGAGAAGTTCAAAGCCACCGGCGAGAGCTCAGAAGCGCAGTGGGAGGATCCGGCGAGGAGGAAAGGCAACGGCAGGCGGATCCGGTGAAGAGGGCGATGGGGCGGTGGCTCGCACGTCGTCAGCAGCCTGGCGCTGCCGGCGGCATAGGGTTGTCCAAGGGGAGACATCTTCGACCCTCGTGACTGCCTACGCGCAACCCCTCTTTGCCGCCGGTGAAGCTGGACCTGTTCATTCGCCTCCTTGGCCGATTTGTCTAGATCCACTTACTCCTTGGCCAGATCTACTCGGTTGGGGCTGGGAGGTCGGTGGCAGCGGCGCCCTGACCTGCCCATGGGGGCGGTGTGTGATGGTGTCTTCAAGCCGCTAGCGTCCGTGCCGCCGCCGCGTGAGCTATCTGACTAGTGTCCTGGCTGGCTTTACCCCCTGCTCTGGGTTGAAAACCCCTTTTGGTTTCCACAGCGTACGATGGCGTCTTCTTTCTTGTTGTCGTCCTTCTTCTTGAAGGCATCATATTTGGAAATCCCCTGCCATAACCCTCGGGTGGCTTCTTCTCCTCGTCATTGTTGTGCCCTCTACCTGTTTGTCCCCTGGCATCCATCGTGTCCTGCCTACACCTATCCTCGACGCCTTTGGTCCACCTTGCCTTGTCTTTTCATCTAACCAGTGTTAGTGTTCCTCCTAGTTTCCTTGGTTTGAGTCATTTTGGTTGTTGTTTCTTGCCTTGCTTCGACCACCTTCACCTTGATCCACCATAAACCACGAGTATGCAGTTTCCCCTTTCCTCCTCAGATTTCTTCCATTTTGGCATGCTAGAATGATTGATAGTTTGGGGCTGCAAGTTGGTTAGAACCATTGGCTTTCTCAGTGAACCTATGACTCCTCAACCATCGTGGATGATGTTTCCTCCACCATTGCAATTGCTGCCTCCCAACTTACCTCTTTTGCTTTGCTCCTTGTTCTATTTTCATCTTCTTTGCTTGGGTGTCCTTGTCCACAATGTTCAGCGACCATCCCACCATTGGGGCTTCCTTCTCCCTTGGGGCGTCGGGGGCGTTGTATTAATTGGCAATTTGCTAATGCCGGATTGAAGCCGATTTGATGTGTGCGGCCTTTACAGCAACCCTTAGTTGCTCTCCCTCTTCTGGGGCATCCTTTACCCAAAGGGCGTTGGCGAGCATTGATCAATATTTCAACACAATGAAATCGGGTTTTGATGGCTTGATGCAGGTGGTCTTTGACATACACAACCTCTAATCTCCGGAAACTGAGTCGGCTTGTGCGTGGCAGATGGCCTTCTGACAATTCAACTCCCGGTGCTTGAAGGTTGCGTGTAGAGTAGATGTTGTCAGGCTAGGGAGCTAGCTTTAGCTCAGATTAGGATTGTGGTTTTGTGATCTTGTTGGTGAAAAACATCAAACACCTCCTCTCTCTCTTTCTCTCTCTCTCTCTCTCTCTCTCTCTCTCTCGTAGTCCTGCTAGTGTGGCTCAGGTGCCCTTCGGGGTGGTTGTGTTTCTGTTGTGTTTCTCTTCCTTGTTTTTCCCTGTATACTTTCTCTTATCCTCCAGGACTACTGCGCTTGTGTAGCAGAAGCTTTGCCCTGTGTAAGACCGTTTGAAGTAATATATTTAGGTGGGCATTTCGCCCCCCGGTGACCCGTCTAAAAAAAAGTTGCATGGGTTCTGACAGGAATATTCAGCCTTAATTCGAAAATGACAAGGTCACTTGACAAGCAATTAAAGAGTAGAGAGAGAAATATTAAAGAGAAGAGAGACAAATAATCTTGCCACATAGGATTTTTCATGTCAGCAATTAAAGAGAGAAAATGGTGTCTTGAATCTGACATTATCATGCAAGTAAAAGAGCATTGGAGGGGAGGGCAGTATCGACAACATAAAATCAAAGGAGAGAGATGGACAAAGAAAATTATTATCTGATCCAACAAGTAGAAACAATGCATTGGATAAATTCACTAATACAAAAATGGTTTTTTTTTTGCGGCCACCGGCATTGCTAGAGACCAATGGCCAGTGAAGATGCAGCATCTTCAATTCACTGGCGATCGCCAACTGCCAGGGAATATAGCTTTTCGCTGGCGGCTAGTTTAAGGTAGCCGCCAACAAAAATGGTAGAGGTAATGCCTTAGTCTAGTTGTATGAGATTAGATCTGTATTTGAGTATGCGCGGTACAACGTGTGAATAGCACGTAGCACGTATCGTCCTCTCCCCAGAATTAGGGTTTTTGGTTCACCCTATATAGAGGTAACATATCTCCTATAATCTGGCAACCTACCATCGATTTACATGAGATAAGATCGGTTGCCTTATCTAGCCACGCATGCTCCTCATAGGCTCAGGCCTACTCGGCCCACCACATGCTATGCGGCCCAAAGGCCCAACAGTTGGTACCTAGGTACCGTGTCCCCCACATTAGCCCCCGACTCTATACTTAGTTAAGCATCAAGCAAGTGGAGAGTCAAGAACATGAACTCCCAACAGCGTGTGGTTGAGTAAGACAAACCCTAGAGGATTTGCCTCATCCAATGGAACCAGCCAAACCATGGAGGTGAGGAAGCCAGTTAGTGATCACAAAGTTGGCCAACATGGGGACGTAGTTGCTCGGCGGTGGTGAAGGAGCCAACCAGCACAAGGACAAAGTCACCCGACAGCAGCATAGGCAACCAACCTGGAGACGCAGCCCCCAGCCGGCGGCAGAGGAGCCAGCCAACATGGGGATGAGGTCACCCGACGGTGGCATAGGCAGCCAGCTAGAAGACACCCGGGACTTGGGAGTGACGCCCGAGTAAGACAACTCAGGGGGCGTGTCTTGCCCAGTGGAGTGGTAGCCGAGTAAAGCAACCAACGTGGAGGCATAGCCACCAGCCGGTAGCGACGAAGCCGAGTAAGGCAGCACTAAGGAGTGTGCCTCACACAACAAAGTGCCAGCTGAGTAAGATAGCCAACGTGGAGGCGCAACCCCCAAGAGGTGGCGACGGAGCCAAGTAAGGTAGCACTCATGAGTGTGCCTCACACAGCAAAGTAACAACCATGTAAAATAGCCCACGGGGGCATATCTCACTCAGCGACATGGTCCAGTCCTCAAGTATAGGAGATGGGCGCATGGTCCCGAGCTCCAATTACACATATCCATACCTGGGCCCTGCATTAAAAAACACATAAAATGAGTAGTATATTGTATAGAAAATATCCACTCAAGAGGAATACAAGTTTGTTTAAATACATGTAAATATTTGTTCCTCCTTTATTAGAATTAATTTCCCCGAGTAGTTTACTATTTACGTTCAAGCACTCTGCCTCGGGCGTACGGTATGGGGCGTAGCCATACCGTGTAAGTGTGCAGTGAGTGGCGTAGCCCCCGGGCATACGGTGTTAAGCATGGCCTTGACCGTGTGAGCCGTGCGAGGAAATAGAGCTTCACGAATCAGAGTTTGTGCTACTCAAGTACTTTTGCAACCATTAAGAGGAGGAAATGAACATGCAGTTTGAAGCACCTAATAGGTGCAGCCCTTGACTTTATGTTTGGTTGGGTGACCAACTAAACAGTAAGTCAGAAGTAAAATAAATTACTCAAATGAAAATACCATATAAAAAGTGAATTAGATTACTTAGTATTCCATGAGTTGAAAACAACCGGGGAGGCGGTGAAGCCCTTCAGCTGCCCCGGAGCCGGCCAGTCGGTGGGTACGTGATTGACTAATGTGGAGGCGTAGTTGGGTCTGCGTGAGCCATACAAGAGTGAAGCCCCAGGGCATACGGAACAGTGACGTAGTCGGGTAGAGAGTAGCCGGGTCTGTGTGAGCCGTACAAGGGCGAAGCCCCTAGGCATACGGGCACACGCTCCTGGCGAAGTCGGGTCGAGTTAGCCGCGTGAAGGCCAAAGCTCCCAGGCGTGCAGCGTCGTGCCCAGGTCTTACGGAGATGTGCCCGGGCGAAGTCGGGCTGCGTCAGCCACGCAAAGGCCGAAGCCCCCAGGCGTGCGGAGTCGTGCCTTGAGAGTACGTGCCCCGGGCGTAGTCGGGCCACGTCAACCATGTAAAGGCTGAAGCCCCCAGGTATGCGGTGTCTTGCCTCGGGCGTACGGAGACGTGCCCAGACAAAATTGGGCCGCTTCAGCCACGCTCGAAAGACGAAGCCCCCGGGCGTGCGGCATCATACCTCGGGAGTAGTCTGTCTGGGGCGTAGTCGGGCCGCGTCAGCCAGGAGAAGACTGAAGCCCCCGGGCGTGCGGTGTCTTGCCCCGGGCATACGGAGACATGCCCCAGGCGAAATCGGGTTGCTTCAGCCGTGCGAAGGCCGAATACCCCGAGCGTGCGGCATCGTGCCCTGGGAGTAGTCCGTCTAGGGTGTAGTGTCGGGCCGCGTCAACGAGGAGAAGGCCGAAGCCCCCAAGCATGTGCGGCGTCATAGACGGTGAAGCCTCATGGTGGCGTTGGTGCCGGCTAGCCCGGGGACATGTTCACCACGCGGTGGCGTGGAGGCAGCCGACCGCGAAATTGTTCAGGCAATCGGCAGTGTAAGCAGATGTGGCCGACATGGGAACACGGTTGCCACTCGGCAACTCGAAGATGGCTGACTACGGAGGCGATGGAGCTAGGCTGCTACGACACAAAGGCGGCCAGAGTGGAGACCACTCGGCGACGTCGAACATCTCCGGCGCATGTGCAAAATGATTGTTAACGACCGAATTTGGAAATATCGATGCGATGGCGACAGTGTGCCCATGTGCGCGGCTACCGACGGGCATGTCTTCTGTCTACCTGGTCGTGTCCGAGTGCGTGGCCCTCGCACCTGTGTGCGCATGGCCACGACTACACACGCCATCACTACTAGGAAAAGCATTTTCGCCGGCAGGGGAAACACATCTTCCCAGCCGGAAGGCCGGTCCGCCTATAGCACAACGCCTAGGAATTCATGTGTATTCATCCTCTTATGGGATATCAATGGGATGAAGAGTTTTGAGAATTAATCCATTTGATTAGGGAATTGGTAACTTATATCAATTACTCCTAATTGATGGATGGTTGATGGTTGTGTAGTGGAGGATGGTTCATGGCTAGTTGATGACAATTAGTTGCTCTATTCCTCTTCCTATTCCATTTGTAACCTACATCAATTACTCATAATTGATGGTTGGTTGATGGTTGTTTAGTGGAGGATGGTTGATGGCTAATTGATGAGAATTAGTTACTCTATTCCTCTTCCTATTCCATGACTCTTACTCTTCATCTTCCATTTCTCATATAAAATGAGAATGGATTTGATCTCCCAAAAGAGAAAGTGAGACACACTTTCATCCATTTTCCAACGCTGTTGCTGCTACGGTAATCCCATCCCGACGAGTGTGTGCACACGCGTTGGGAGAGTAGGCCTCCGAAACCACGCGCTGCTGCGACGTTTGCACGGACGGGCGGGCGATCAGGTTTTTGGAGAGCGTAAGGCGCGACTACTCACTGTTCGTCAACATCTACTTCACCTTCACCAATATGTCGAACACTGGAGACAACGGCAACACTGGATACAAGGAGAAGGAGGCTCCCGTCAACATCAACGGAGGCAATACTGCCTCAAACTCCAACGGAGGACCATTCTTGGGGTATAACCTTCTTACATTATTTCAATTAGAAGTTTTACTGTTAATATTCATTGCAATGTCAACATTGTGTTATTATGTGATTGTTGATGCTTATTCTACATTAAGCATGCTCATGTTGATTACATTCACCACTATCACTGGATCAAATCCCATTATAAATATCATGTTTATTATCTTGTTATTTTGGATTAAAATATGCCGAATTATGACCAAATTTCCAACAATCCAAAAACCTGATAGGTCATTTTCGGTAGTTGGCTTTGCTGCAACACTGAAACCACATGCTTTTGATAGTTCTAATTATAAGATATGGAAAGCACGTGCACTACTGTGGTTGACAGCGATGCAATGCTTCTATGTTTCACGGGGCAAACGAAGTGAACCGCCTCTCTCTCCTGAGGAGGAGGCTAAGTTCGAGGCTTCGGATTGCCTGT
Source organism: Oryza sativa Japonica Group (assembly GCF_034140825.1). Lineage (NCBI taxonomy): Eukaryota > Viridiplantae > Streptophyta > Magnoliopsida > Poales > Poaceae > Oryza > Oryza sativa. Next base: position 1,986,289 of record NC_089038.1, on the reverse strand, counting down.
TCCGTGGAGCATTGATCAGTGTACTCGCTGACAATATAGTGGACGTGTACATGCACATGCCTTCAGGGAAGAACATGTGGGATGCACTTGAGGCCAAGTTCGGAGTTTCCGACGCCGGCAGCGAGCTGTATGTCATGGAGCAGTTCTATGACTACAAGATGGTTGATGACCGTTCTGTAGTGGAACAAGCTCATGAGATTCAGATGCTAGCAAAGGAACTTGAGAACAACAACTGTGAGTTGCCGGACAAGTTTGTGGCGGGTGGCATTATTGCCAAATTCCCACCTTCTTGGTCGGACTTTGCTACTTCTCTAAAACACAAGAGGCAAGAGTTCAGTGTTACTGATCTCATTGGCTCTTTGGGTGTTGAGGAGAAGGCGAGAGCAAAGGACAACCGGGGCAAAAATATCGAGGGAGGTTCTAGCGCCAATTTGGTGCAAAATAAGAACCCTCACGCATCCCATAACAACAACAAGAAGAAAGTCAAGCCTGATGTCAAACCAAAGGCTACAACCAATTTTAAGAAGAAAGGCAAGGGAAAGGCCAAGGGCGACTGCTTTGTGTGCGGTAAGCCTGGGCATTGGGCGAAGAATTGTCCTGATCGCAAGGACAAGAAGTCTGCCAACATGGTTATTAGCGAGGGCGGAGGAACATCGGGGTACGGTTATTTTTTACCTACAGTTCTCTCTGTTTTTCATTCACCTGATTGGTGGGTTGATACTGGTGCTAATATTCATGTGTGTGCTGATATTTCCCTGTTTTCTTCTTATCAGGTCGGGAGAGGTTCCTCCTTGTTGATGGGAAACAGGTCGCTTGCGGCTATTCATGTTTTTGGTACGGTTGATCTGAAGTTTATTTCGGGAAAGACCGTGCAGCTGAAGAACGTGTAGCATGTCCCTTTAATAAAGAAGAATCTAGTTAGCGGCTCTCTACTGTGTAGAGATGGTTTTAGACTTGTGTTTGAATCCAATAAATGTGTCGTATCTAAATATGGAACTTTTATTGGAAAAGGTTATGATAGCAGAGGTCTGTTCCGTTTTTCTTTGGATGACATGTGTAATAATAATAATAATGTTGTGAACCATATTAGCGATAATGATGAGTCCAATGTGTGGCATTCGCGACTTTGTCATGTGAATTTCGGTTGTATGACGCGGTTGGCTAACATGAGTTTAATTCCAAAATTCACTTTGGTCAAAGGTTCCAAGTGCCATACTTGTGTTCAATCGAAATAACCTCGCAAGTCTCACAAGGCATTTGAGGCGAGAAATTTGGCACCACTAGAACTAGTTCATTCCGATCTGTGCGAAATGAATGGCGTGTTGACTAAAGGGGGAAAGAAATATTTCATGACACTGATAGATGATTGCACTAGATATTGCTGTGTACCTATTGAAAACAAAAGATGAGGCATTGCATTACTTTAAGATCTATAAAGCTGAGGTAGAAAACCAACTTGAAAGGAAAATCAAACGGTTGAGGTCTGATAAGGGTGGAGAGTATTTTTCCAATGAGTTTACGTCCTTTTGCGAAGAGTTTGGAATTATTCATGAGAGAACGCCTCCCTATTCACCCCAATCAAATGGGGTAGCCGAAAGAATGAACCGCACTCTAACTAAGATGGTGAATGCCATGTTAGACACTGCGGGACTTTCCAATGAATGGTGGGGTGAGGCAATTTTTACTGCTTGTCATGTCCTGAATAAAATTCCAGTGAAGCATAAGGAAGTAACACCATTCGAAGAATGGGAAAGGAAGAAATTAAATCTCTCATACCTACGCACATGGGGCTGCTTGGCCAAGGTAAATGTACCTATAGCCAAAAAGCGTAAACTTGGACCAAAGACCATAGACTGTGTGTTCCTTGGTTATGCTATCCACAGTGTGGGCTATAGGTTCTTAATAGTAAACTCTGGAGTACCCGACATGCGTGTTGGTACAATTACTGAGTCCAGAGATGCCATATTTTTTGAGAATGAATTTCCCATGAAAAATACACCTAGCACGTCTAGTCTAGAACCTGTTTTACCCCATGAGCACTTTGCACCGATAAAACACAATGAGCAAACGCTTGAGGGAAATCCTGAGGAGGATAGCATTGTAGATACTCGTAAGAGTAAGAGACAAAGGGTTGCAAAATCCTTTGGAGATGACTACATTGTATACCTCGTGGATGACACTCCAAGAACCATAGAAGAGGCATATTCATCTCCTGACGCTGACTACTGGAAGGAGGCAGTACGCAGTGAGATGACTCGATTATGTCTAATGATACTTGGGAAGTCGTTGAGCGTCCATATGGGTGCAAGCCTGTAGGATGCAAATGGGTTTTCAAGAAAAAGCTTAGGCCTGATGGTACAATTGAAAAGTACAAGGCAAGGCTTGTGGCCAAGGGTTATACCCAAAAAGAAGGCGAGGATTTTTTCGACACCTACTCACCAGTTGCCCGCTTGACCACGATTCGAGTACTACTTGCTCTGGCAGCCTCTCATGGTCTTCTCGTCCATCAGATGGACGTTAAGACAGTTTTCCTAAACGGAGAGCTGGAGGAGGAGATCTATATGGATCAACCAGACAGGTATGTACTAAAAGGTCAGGAGGGAATGGTGTGTAAACTGTTGAAATCCTTGTATGGCCTTAAGCAAGCACCTAAGCAATGGCATGAGAAGTTTGACACCACACTTACATCTGCTGGCTTTGTTGTGAACGAAGCTGATAAATGTGTGTACTATCGCTATGGTAGGGGAGAAGGAGTGATCTTGTGCTTATATGTCGATGACATATTGATCTTTGGGACCAGCTTCAATGTGATTGAGGAGGTCAAGGACTTTCTGTCCAAGAGTTTTGAAATGAAGGATTTTTGAGAGGCTGATGTTATTCTTAACATTAAGCTACTGAGAGGAGATGAGGGTGGGATTACACTTGTGCAATCCCACTATGTGGACAAGATTTTGAGTTGCTTTGGATATAGTGACTGCAAGCCAGCTCCTACTCCTTATGACCCCAGCGTGCTATTAAGGAAAAACCGAAGAATAGCAAGGGATCAACTGAGATACTCTCAAATCATTGGTTCATTGATGTACTTGGCTAATGCAACGAGGCCAGACATCTCATTTGCTGTAAGCAAGCTGAGCCGGTTTGTCTCAAATCCGGGAGATGATCATTGGCAGACTCTGGAAAGAGTAATGCGCTATCTAAAGGGCACTATGAGCTATGCTATTCACTATACCGGGTACCCAAAAGTACTGGAAGGGTATAGTGACTCAAACTGGATATCTGATGCTGATGAGATAAAAGCCACAAGTGGATATGTGTTCACACTTGGAGGTGGCGCTGTTTCCTGGAAGTCTTGCAAGCAGACCATCTTAACGAGGTCAACAATGGAAGCAGAACTTACAGCACTAGATACTGCGACAGTTGAGGCCGAGTGGCTTCGTGAACTCCTGATGGATTTGCCGATGGTTGAAAAACCAATGCCAGCTATCCTAATGAACTGTGATAATCAAACAGTGATTATTAAAGTGAATAGTTCAAAGGACAACATGAAGTCATCTAGGCATATCAAGAGAAGACTGAAATCTGTCAGAAAGCAGAAAAACTCTGGAGTGATAGCACTGGACTATGTCCAGACAGCTAAAAATCTGGCAGATCAGTTTACCAAGGGGCTACCACGTAATGTGATAGACAGTGCATCGAGGGAAATGGGCTTGAAACCCACTTAGAGTTGCACAATAGTGGAAACCTGTCCATTGTGATCGGAGATCCCGTGAATTTGGATGGCGAAACAAACTATTGTGTAACCGAGAGAAGAGACCCTTAAATGGGCTCATTTTCATGATGTACTTCTCTTCTACTCTGTGTGGTAGGATGGCTTATGCCTCGGCTTTTATTAAGCAGAGATGTTGACCTGCAAAACATATTAGAAGGAGTACACCTATATGAGTTCGACTACTAGTCACAGTCTATGAGATTTGGGTGATCTCTAGATACTCATGAAAGGCCTGGAGTATGACTTATAAGCTCCAACCTGAGGGAATACTAACGGTTGCCTAGTATCAGTTATGGAATTGAGTGAAACCTAACTGCACAAGACTGACAATTCAAGGCATAGTCCATTGTTCAGTTGTGGTCCGGTGTAGCTCCTTTTCTAGGTGAAAGTTCAACTTAACAGTCTTCACCAAAACACTGGTATATAAAAGCTGCTATGGAATAGAGAGCATTCTCATGAGCCTTGAAATTTGGTGGGGATTGTTAGATTTAATTGGGTAATTGATCCAATTAAATCAATTAAATCATATAAATTCCAAGGCTCATTATGCTAGGAATTCATGTGTATTCATCCTCTTATGGGATATCAATGGGATGAAGAGTTTTGAGAATTAATCCATTTGATTAGGGAATTGGTAACTTATATCAATTACTCCTAATTGATGGATGGTTGATGGTTGTGTAGTGGAGGATGGTTCATGGCTAGTTGATGACAATTAGTTGCTCTATTCCTCTTCCTATTCCATTTGTAACCTACATCAATTACTCATAATTGACGGTTGGTTGATGGTTGTATAGTGGAGGATGGTTGATGGCTAATTGATGAGAATTAGTTACTCTATTACTCTTCCTATTCCATGACTCTTACTCTTCATCTTCCATTTCTCATATAAAATGAGAATGGATTTGATCTCCCAAAAGAGAAAGTGAGACACACTTTCATCCATTTTCCAACGCTGTTGCTGCTACGGTAATCCCATCCCGACGAGTGTGTGCACACGCATTGGGAGAGTAGGCCTCCAAAACCACGCGCTGCTGCGACGTTTGCACGGACGGGCGGGCGATCAGGTTTTTGGGAGCGTAAGGCGCGACTACTCACTGTTCGTCAACATCTACTTCACCTTCACCAATATGTCGAACACTGGAGACAACGGCAACACTGGATACAAGGAGAAGGAGGCTCCCGTCAACATCAACGGAGGTAATACTGCCTCAAACTCCAGCGGAGGACCATTCTTGGGGTATAACCTTCTTACATTATTTCAATTAGAAGTTTTACTGTTGATGTTCATCGCAATGTCAACATTGTGTTATTATGTGATTGTTGATGCTTATTCTACATTAAGCATGCTCATGTTGATTACATTCACCATTATCACTGGATCAAATCCCATTGTAAATATCATGTTTATTATCTTGTTATTTTGGATTAAAATATGCCGAATTATGACCAAATTTCCAACAGCTATATGGTCCGCCTGCGAAAATATAGCATGACCGCCTGCAAAAATAAAAAAATGCCGCCTGCGAAGATAGGTACAAATATTTGAAATTTGTTACAATAATAATTTTCTCATAAATTATTTTTCAATTAATTAATTAATTGTTGCATAAATAATATTAGTAAATAACAAGCTTTTGATACTGAGAAATCTACATATATTGCAAAAGGGAAAAGTATCGTCAAAATATTATAATATTTTTTACATTGTCACTTCAAATACGCTATCTAATTACATTATGGCATAGCATTGCTGCACTCCCGAAGATTTTTGTATTTGTCACTTGTAGCTAGGGCACCCTCTTTGTCGAAGAACTTTCCTTCCACATGACAGCACTCACGGTGGATGAAGTGGTAGAGATCGCGCTGGATATTTTTAATGGCTGTATTGTCAAAGCTTGTTTGTTGCTCCTCCCTTGGCAACTGCATGCATGGAAATAAGCACAATATATTAGTATCATCTATATGTGAAGTTGTCTAATCCATATAGTCTAGAGACTTACATCCTCTGGGTTAACCCTGTACCTCCCATTAACCCTTAGGAATTCGCATGCGTAATACCCGCTGAGGACAGTGCCTCTAGGTTGCTTGTGACACTTCATGACATATCATAGAAGAAAATAGTTAAATTTTGCAATTAGTGAAACAATTGGAATACATTAAGTGAGTGGAGTATTACCGGCCAATATGTATGTACTAGCAGCTTCTCCCTTGATCGAATCTGTTCTCCACCCTTGAACTTGTAGTACTTGTACGCACTGTATGGATTTTGTACCGTTTCACATTAAGGAGGAGATTTAATTATAATATATTCATAGCAGACATGCAAGTGTCAGAATCACTTACTATTGTAAGATTGTTAGAAATTGTTTGTATGAGTCATGAGAGTAATCGAGAGGGTCCAAGACTGTCACGGTGCAGTGCTTCGGGTAGATGATTAAACCGATGTAATGATCGCTACATATTAACAACAGTGCAGTTAGTCATGGATACAATAAGACACATATGTATAAGAGAAATGTATACCGGACTTACTTAAAATTATAAGCGGCCAGGACGACCCTCTTATTTTGAAAGTGCAAGAAGGCTCGTCCAATGTACTGTGCGACATTAATCAGTTTCTGCTTGTGCAATCCCTTCTTGTATTCAGCTATCTCTTCGGGAGTCTTGTCCTTCAGCTGCTCTAACTGTGGTGATAGCTGCACGGTATGCTGTGTTTGACATATCCTAGTTGGATCTAGAAATCCGATAGGTTCTTTTAGCTTCTTAGCATCCATGTATTGCATCCTACAAAAGAAGTTTGTTAGTAATAATCACATGGTTATGTATTATATAGATTCCGTCGTGTAATTAATGTACACTCATACTCACAGGCACTAAGCACCGATATAGTTGACGTCCATCTTTTCCCGATGATATATGGTGTGCAGATCTTCGAAATATGGTTGTGTCTTCGGCTGTTGCGTCTTATCTTTCTTCTTCGAGCCGGTGGACTTAGCTGGGACCGCGTCTTCTTGTGCCTTGTCTTTCTTTTTCGGCTGCCGTTTTGATCTCCGTGGCCCCGTTTTCTACGAGTAGGTATGAAACTTTCGAATTACTACTCACTACTAGTTATCACTCACACAATTACGATCTTAATTGTACCTACCCCTTTCTCACGGGGAATGTAGTCCTTATCACCTTGTTCACCCTCATCCTTTTACCACCGTTTCGGGCTTGGACAACGATCACTTGGTGACGAGTACTCATCGTCCTCGTTGGGTACGTCGCTGTCGGACCCATCGGACGGCAGCACCGTTGGTTGCGGAGCAACCACAATAGCAAGGGACGGCTCAACTGGCGGTTGTCAAGACTCCACCTCCCCTACAGCCTGATCTTCATTTCCTTTAGTACTATCGGCCATCGTTTCGTACTTCAAACATAAAAATGAACTCCATAATTAATATCGAGGCCATAAAAAGTAGCAAATTTAAATTATCGAGGCCACTTATCATAAAAAAATAGATTATACCACCTACTTGTCATATGTGCAAAAAAAATTGAACATAGACCACTACGTTGCCATAGTAAAAAAAAAATTCACATAGACCACTATGTTGCCATAGTAAAAAAAATTTGAACATATCTCCCCCCATATGATAGGAAAAAAAATTTGAACATCTCCCCCACATGTTATACACAAGAAATTTGAACATTTCTCCCCCAGATGTTGTACAAAAAAATTTTGAACATATCTCCCCCACATGTTGTAAAAAAAAATTGAACATATCTCCCCCACATGTTGTACAAAAAAAATTTGAACATATACCCACATTCACCCATATATCATTCACATCCACCCATACCACCCGTATCACCCACAATCAACAGATAAGACCCCTCATTCCCATTCCATCCATATATACAAACCCCTCACAGTCAACTGTTGAATGTTTGTTGTTGCTTTTATAAACTCTAGACGCAGTTGTGTTTTCTGCTTTCTTTTCTTCTGCTGTAAACTGTGACATTTCTTTTAATGAAAATGGAGGGTTAAGGCCCTTTGATAAAAAAAAAATACAAACCCCTCACACATATATAAACACCCACATGCACATGTTCGCTCGCGGACGACGAGCGGCCGAGGACGTCGTTCGGTCGTGGACGAGGAAGTTGTTCAGCCGAGGACGACGTTCGGCCGAGGGGGCATGTGCGCGGCCGACCGGGAGAGAGGCAGCGGCGCGGCCTGGAGGAGGCGGGCAGTGACCGACGTGCCCAAGAGAGAGAGAGAGAGAGAGAGGCGCCGTGGCGGCCGGCCAGGAGGAAGCTTGCCGGAGGAGGAGCTGGCCGGAGGAGGAGCCGACCGAGGAGGCGTGCGCGGCCGGGGGAGGCGAGGCCCGGAGGTGGAGGCGGCGCGCGCGGCGGCCGACCGGGGAGAGAGAGGCCAGGGAGGAGGAGATAGGCACCAGCGGCCCACAGGTAGAGGACCACCGCGACCGGCGGCGGCCGGCGATGGACGGGGTGGTGGCGGCCGGCGATGCGCCTGGTCGTGGCGGAGGCGGCAGCCGGAGTCGACGCGGCGGGCGGACGGCGCTTGCAGGCGGACGGCGACGGAGGATGGTGGTCGGCGCGGTTTCGTCAAAAATTTCAGCAGCCTGATGGCGACAAAATTTCTACGGTTCCCGCCTGGACTTAGAAATTTGGCGCCCGACGGGTGCCCTTATATAGGCGATGTATCTTTCTAGGCAGGCGCCCCGCCTGCGAAGATACATCCTAACTAACTTCGCAGGCGGGCCACCCGCCTGAGAAGATGTCACCCCCACTTCAGTACTCATTTTTCGCATGCGGACACCCCACTTGCAAAAATAATTAGAAAAGGTCAAATATTAATACTTAATAAAGAAACATTTTATTAATGTAACTGACTTTATAAATTATAATAAAGATGGTAAGCCCATATAAAAATTGTAATAAAGATGGTACGTTTCCCAAAAATTGTTACAAAATATTAAAAGCTTAATAAAAACATTTTAAAAAAGTAATTGACTTTCTAAAATATAATAAAGATGGTAAGTCCATATAAAAATTGTAATAAAGATGATAAGTTTCCCAAAAATTGTTACAAAATATTAAAAACTTAATAAAAAACATTTTAAAAATGTAATTGATTTTATAAAATATAATAAAAATGGTAAGTCCATATAAATATTATAATAAAGATGATAAGTGCACATAACAATTGCATTGTGAGTAAAAACATAATAATGTGCAATATGAGTACATATAGCCCCCTACATACCATCATTACAGAACAAACAATTACTCTTTAACATTTTTCCCCACACCGTCCTTGTGCATGTAAGGCTTCATGGTCTTCTGAGTTGATGCCTCTACAAGCTTAATCTTTTGTACAAATTACGTATAAAGTGGCATACTATCGTACTGGTTGTAATCTTCGACATCTTCGACCCCGTCTACTCCCAAGATCTTTTGTTTTCCTGATAGAACTATTTCTTTCTTCAAATTTGCAAGGTCTGTCACATAGAACACATGTGCCACGCGATTGGCGAGTACCCAAGGGTCATCCTTATGACCCACATTCGCAAGGTCAACAATAGTAATACCAAACTTATCAATACTGACCCTGTTCGGGTATTTTACCCACTGGCACTTAAATATGAGGAATTGCATTGTGAGTCCATAGTCGATTTCCCAGATTTCTTCAATAAACCCAAAGTATGATTGTTTTTCCCCCTGAATCAATTGCCTCCATACAAACACCGTTGTTTTGAGTTACGGTCTTACTATCTCAGGCTCTTGTACTAAATGTGTATCTATTAATGTCATATCCCTCCCAAGAATTGACTGTAGTTGATGGACCACAAGCCAACCGCTTCATAGTTATTTGCTCGGTTGTTTCTCCATCAGGTAAGTCTAGGTCTCGCAACCAATCTATGAAGACACGCTTGTGTTCTTTCATTATCCATTCGGTTGTGCGTCCCTTATTGTTAGCTCTTAGTAATTCGATATGTTGATCGATGTAAGGCTCAATGATAGCAAACTGATGAAGAATGCTGAAGTGAGCTTCTCAAAATGATTTGTAATCATGGGTGACAAATCTCTTCTTTCCTATTGTCCCCCTGCCAGTCAATCTACCCACGTGTTGAGGTACAGGTGTCAGGGTTATGGATACCACATACCTAATAGTAGTTGACTAAATCTCGGCAGGGCTCACCACATACCATGTCCTATACGGAAGCAACCTTCGGATATAGGAGGAGTTCCGATAAGGAAATGAAACCAGAGTTCTACACGGAAACGACAAGGACTATTCGGATTGTATCCATATTAGTTTCCCTAGTTCTACTTGGACAAGGGGACACCTATGGGTATAAATACAAGGCCCCCTATGAGGAGGGGGACGACTGACCAGGAGACGATCAACACGATCAACATGGTCACCACGATCGAGATCCACCTCAATCAACAACCACCACAATATTCGGAACAACTGAAGCCACAGCATACAAGCCAACATACGCCAAGACACGCCGCCAGATATCGACTTCAGGGATAGGCATGGCTATTCCCCTACGGTGTCTCCGGATACCGTCAGGAGAGACTAAAGCGCTATCTTTGAGGAGCAAGGCTACCCTGTAGTCGACTACGAGTCAGACCTTCAGACCGCCATGTCGACAACAGTTAGATAGGCTATTCCACATATTGTACTGGTGCGATTATGGTGAATAAAAGCAACTCCGGCTCCGGCCAACAAGATGTAGGGTTATTACCTGACCGCTCAGGGGCCCGAACCTACATAAAAATCCCTGTCTCCGTCTCTTTTACCTCAGTCTCGCGTATATCCTAGCACCGACGATCCCCATACTGTCCAAATACCGTAGTCGAGACATCAAACGTCGACAGTGGCGCGCTAGGTAGGGGGATTTTGGTGCTCTAGGATTTCGACGAGATGGGTTCAAGAGATGGAGTCTCCGACAACAAGCTACTCGACGACTTCGGCTATGGAGAGATCTAACTCGACCAAAGTACGTCTCCCGACGAGATCGGAACCATCGTCGTCAACAACTCGTTCTCTCGAGATCGACCAAACTTCAAGACGTCAACACCGCGGAGAATCAACTGCCCAGACCTCCGCCTACGACATCGGCTGGACCGACAAAATACACCCGGCATGTATCTACAAAGGAACAATTGAGCACTCGAGTAGGATGTGGTCGAGTACGCCGCATTATCGAGAACGATCTCGACAAATGCAGAGCCATCGCGCCCAACCTGCCAACGAAGACCGACGACCTATCTCATAGCACCGGCCATCGCTGGGCTACTCGAGAGAAGGTTGTTAACGAATAATTCCTCGTGAACGCCGTCGGCTTGATCACCTGACATGATTGCGAACGGACATCCGTATATGCTATAAGTTGGGTACGTGAGTCATGCTGGCCACATGAGATACACTTGCAACAAACCAACTCTAGCGCTTCCATCGGTGTTCGAGAGATAATTCTGCTCGCTCACTGGTCCTCGAACCAGTACGTAGCAATCTCTCGCACCGCAAACTTCATTGGTGTTCAAGAGATAACTCTACACGTTTGCTGGTCCTCGAACCAGTACGTAGCAATCTCTCGCACCGCAACCTCAGATGGTCGAGGTACGACTACGATTGATCTTCGAACGGCAGCAGAGTAGCAGTCCTCGCACCATGACTTCGGACGACTTCAAATTGATCGAGAAACACCTGCTCACTGGTTCTCAACCAGTCAATCGTAGCGATCTCTCGTATCTTTACTTCTAGTGGTCGAGTTTAGACTACCTCTGGTTCTCGACCAGCGGTGTAGCGATTCTCCCACTACCTTTACTTCTAGTGGTCGAGTTTAGACTACCCCTGGTTCTCAATCAGCGGTGTAGCGATTCTCCCACTACCCATACTTCTAGTGGTCAAGTTTAGACTACCTCTGGTTCTCGACCAGCGGTGTAGCGATTCACCCACTGTTTCCACTTCAAGTGGTCGAGTCACGACTACTGCCTGGTCCTCCACCAGTGGTGCAGCGACTCTCCTACTACCTCTACTCCAACAAAGTTGGTATCAGGTACACAAGATCGCCAAGTGTTTTACCCAGAGATCCCTCACCCAGATGACACCTAGCGTTGACACCTATCCTACTGTCCCTTTACGCCATGCTGACAAGGCCTCCGAGGAACCTAAGGGATCTTCGGCTGGGGATGCCCGGAGCCGATAAGGCCTTGTCGGATTCTTTAGAGACGAAAGACCATGTCAGCCGTGGTCGTGTAAGAGTTCTCCCCGTGCGTATTAACCAAGCCGCGTAATCGGAAATTAACTTTCCAACTTCACGGCTGGGGGCTAGGATCAGTACTTGTTCAACCGAGGCAGTTCAAAGGTCCAAGAGCCTTGTCCCTCGAGAACGATTCTCCGACGACAAGGCTAGAGGCTAGGGAGAGTGCATAACTCAACAAACTGACTAGTCGAAGTCGGTAAAAGAGAAGACGCTCATACACAAAACATTGGTCGGTAAATTTAATTCATTTTTAATTTACCATACATATTATAACATGTCACCCTTTGAGCATTCGCTCGGGGGCTCTTTCTATTTGATATTCTTTTATGAGTATTGATTTCAGGAAAATTCTATTCGACATTTGTTGAAAACTCATGTCTCTATAGTTCTACACCAAGATCGACTAAGGCGAGTACGACAAATGTTGACAAGGCTCCGTCGCAGACTCTACGCCTTCTCGATCGCTCGAGAACGGTTGCTGGATCTCGACAAGGAATACGGAATGAAGAGATGGTGTACCCGCCGAGATAAAATTTCTTGACTTCAATCCAAATTTTCGATTACAGCAAGATGGGAGACTTAGTCGTCTGCTCTATACTTCCTTGGTTGACATCAGAGATTGACTCAGACAAACCCTTTCGGTGCCCGCACGAGGCTGATAAAGGAAGTCTAACGTTATCTCTAAACTCACCGAGAACGGTCACGTGAGCTCGATAATAGTTACTCCATGGTCAGTGGTCGAGAATAGGAATCCGTTCATGTGCATTGAAGTCGGGGGCTACTGTCAGGGTTATGGATACCACATACCTAATAGTAGTTGACTAAATCTCGACAGGGCTCACCACATACCATGTCCTATACGGAAGCAACCTTCGGATATAGGAGGAGTTCCAATAAGGAAAGGCAACCAGAGTTCTACACGGAAACGACAAGGACTATTCGGATTGTATCCATATTGGTTTCCCAAGTTCTACTTGAACAAGGGGACACCTATGGGTATAAATACAAGACCCCCTAGGAGGAGGGGGATGACTGACCAGGAGACGATCAACACGATCAACATGGTCACCACGATCGAGATCCACCTCAATCAACAACCACCACAATATTCGGAACAACTGAAGCCACAGCATACAAGCCAACATACGCCAAGACACGCCGCCGGATATCGACTTCAGGGATAGGCATGGCTATTCCCCTACGGTGTCTCCGGATACCGTCAGGAGAGATGAAAGCGCTATCTTTGATCTCGCCGGACACGGATTCGAGGAGCAAGGCTACCCTGTTGTCGATTACGAGTCAGACCTTCAGACCGCCATGTCGACAACAGTTAGATAGGCTATTCCACATATTGTACTGGTGCGATTATGGTGAATAAAAGCAACTCCGGCTCCGGCCAACAGGATGTAGGGTTATTACCTGACCGCTCAGGGGCCCGAACCTGTATAAAAATCCTCGTCTCCGTCTCTTTTACCTCAGTCTCGCGTATATCCTAGCACCGACGATCCCCATACTGTCCAAATACCGTAGTCGAGACATCAAACGTCGACAGCAAGTATTCCAATTGTCTTTCCATCTTTGAGGTAATCGATACAGCACTCGACAACCTCTTCTGTACTGTAACCCTCAACCATTGATCCCTCCGGATGGGCATGATTTCAGACGTAGCCCTTCAAAACCGCCATGTAACGCTCGTATGACCACATTTGATGGAGGTACAATGGGCCAAGTGCATCCATCTGGGGCACTATGTGAACGATGAGGTGCTCTATCATATCAAAAAATGATGGAGGGAAACACATCTCAAGTTGGCACTGTGTCTCATGTGCGAATGTACGAAGATTTGCTAACTCATCATGACTAATGACCTTCTGTGAGATTGCATTAAAAAAGCAGCACAACCTTGTGATAGCAACCTTCAAATGTTCTGGTTTTATGGCACTTATTGCAATGGCAAGAAACACGGTGAGCAAGACATGACAGTCTGTTAACAGTGAAATTTGGTAAACCTCGAGGATGTCATCGGCCTAAAATCAGTATCGGCTTCAGAGTCCTGGAATCAGTCGATGGGAGTTATCAAGTCGCCATAGTCGGATTCTTACTATATTCGGTTAAGGAAATTAATCTATTAAAGAAAGCTTATCCAAGAGTAACCGAGTTCAATGAGGATGCAGCATGGCAGTTATCTATTAATTAGGAATAGTCTGTTAGTTTCCTTTTTATCTTTAGGAAAGTGTGTTTAGTGTCCGATTAGGACTTTATGTTTTCCTTTTATCTTTAGGAGAGTTTCTTTCTTGTCCTACAAGGACTAGTATCTACCCATGGGTATAAATATGTAAACCCGGGGTCATTGTAATTTATCTCTCGATCAATAATACTCTCGGCGCATCGCCACCCTCTTTCCTGAGGTTTTTACTTGAAATTTGGCACCTGACACGGGGCTGCATCGGTTCAGTTCGATCTCCGGCGAAGGGGTAAGTCCTACGTTCCGCCGGCCCTGGTGAATCTATCGGCTGCTTCGATCTCTTGGATCGCTCTGGTTTGGTTGATATATTTGCCTACCTGATATCTCAATTCCATCTCTAATTGCATTGTGTTTAGAGACGCATCGGTTTAGTTGGGACTGTCTCGGTTAGGTCTGATCTTCTATCTTAGCTGATATATCTCTACAATCATAATGTTGTTCTAAATAGATTTGTTATATCTATCACATTAGACAGATCTATCGGCTCATCTAGTATTAGATTATCATATACAATCTCGTGCTGCATCGGTTAGGTTCGACCTACTAGATTGTTGTTGATAACATAAGTCTTGTTTAGCCGATAGGTTCATGCTAGTGTTTTATCGGGGTGCTAGCCGATAAGTTATCTGGATGTTGCATCAGCTTATAAGGATAGCATATGATATATATATATATATATATATGTATATATATATATATATATATATAAAAGTTGGATTTAGCCGATGACAACAAAAGTTTCATTGATTTATCTAATCTTGTAGATTTTATGACATCGGACCTCCAGCGTATTATTTACCCTTCGAATCAGATTGGTTTCTACTGGATTATATTGCTATATTATTATTGTTTATCATCATCAGCCGATCGCCTTTATATCATTATCTACATTGGACATATAGCCGATTGCTAAAAACCCTATCGACATCGACTGAAATCGGCATCGGCTAATTTCGGCTATCGGCTGGAATTACTCCATCGGCTTGTCAGCCAATCGGCTTTTTTTATCTGTTTTTTACATATCTTGTCAGTTGCAGGATCAAACTGACTGGCACGCTCGCATGTCATCAACCTTTGGACATGCACTGGAGCTAAGCAGATCTCCCAGGCCAGTATATGTTTTTCGCATCAGCACAGTCGTGTGAATTATAACTAGATAACGTCAAATCTTTCATGGAGACTAGTCGACTGATGTTTGATGAGAAACCTATGGGCACTTTCACATCACGAAGTGATAAGCAAAATGATTTCTTCTCCTCAGGTGTCGGTGTGAAACAGGCTGGTGAAATATATATTTTGCCGTTCTTCTCTCTTTCTTGAGGGTGTAACTCTTCACTAATTCCCATCTCGACTAGGTCAAGTCGTGATTGCAGACCATCCTTAGTCTTCTATGGTATGTCCAACAATGTTTCAATTACGTTGTCAAACACATTCTTTTCTAGATGCATGACATCTATGGCATGCCGAACCTCTAGATCTTTCCAGTACGGGAGGTACTTAAAGAAAATTGAATGTTTCTTGAATGGGGGAGGGAGTTGATCACCTGGCTTCTTTCTATCTTCTGGTTTCTTGGTCTTGTCAGGTTTCTTGCGCTTTGTACCCTTTGAAGGTTTCTTAGTCCCTTTTCCAAATTCGCAAACTATTTTCTCTGTCATTTCACATACTTTCTCCCCGGATGTATATTTTTGTGGAGGATCACTCTCTTCAATGCCATCGAATTCTGACTTCATCTTGCGGTACTTGTGATCTGTGCGTAGGAACCGCCGGTGCTGCATGTACACAAACTCGTTGGAACCCGGAAGGTACCTATAGTACGTTCCATTCAAGCAGATCACACATCCTGTTTTACCTTTAATTTGCCCTGAAACTGAAAACATGGCGGGGTAATCGTTAATGATCACGAAGATGATGGCCTTCACTGTGAAGTATTCTCTCAAGTACTCGTCCCACACTTTCAACCCCTCTTTCCATAAATCCGCTGTATCTTCCAACAATGGTTCAAGAAATACGTTAATATCAATACCAGACTGTCAGGGTCCCTGTATCAAGATACAGAGTAATACGTATTTTCACTTTTGACAAAGCCAGGTAGTAAGATTATACATGGTGAAAAGCACTGGCCAAGTACTATGTGAGCTACTCATGTCTCCAAAAGGATTAAGTCCATCAGTACTAAGGACAAACCTAATATTCCGTGGGTCTTTAGCAAACTCTTCGTACTTAGCATCAAAGTTTATCCACTGATGAGCATCTGTCGGGTGTTGGAGCATCCCATCTTTCTTGCGCCCTTCTTGATGCCAGCGCATTAGATCTGCATCTCGTAGATTTGAGCATATCCGTTTAATGCGGTCTTTGACTGGAAAGTACCACATCACACGCTGCGGGATTTTTCTCTTAGTTCCCTTGAATATGTTAGACGCTTCTAGGAAAGTATTTCTATTTGATTTGTACCGGCTAGCACCGCAAGTTGGACATTCATCCAAAGAAGCGTACTCTTTTCTGTACAGTATGCAGTGATTAACGCACGCATGAATCTTTTCTACACCAAGTGAAAGGGGACATATGAGTTTCTTCGCTTGATATGTGTTGTATGGTAATGAGTTAGGCCTCGGAAGCATGTTCTTCGAAAGTTCAAGTAGACTGTCGAAACTACTATCAGACAATCCATATCTCACCTTTAACCTCATAAGTTCAAGAACTGGCCGTAGTGTTGAGAACTCACTGTCACAGCCCTTTGACTCTTCGTACAAAACTTCCTTCGCTGCTTTCTGTAAAGTTTCAAAGTTATTTAAACCTCTAGCCGACCCAATCAGCACCTCAGGTTCTGCATGACGTAACATTTCCTCTAGATCAATTTTGTCTTCACCACAACCAACGCCGTACACCATGTCTTCAACTTCTGTCGGAACTTCTTTTTCAGGCCCGGCCACTTCTTGTTCGCCATGACGTGTCCATATTTCGTATTTTTCCATATATCCACGAGTTACTAAGTGTTCCTTTACTTTACCAACATCTTCCCAGGCCCTTTCATTCTTACAATCAGCACATAGACAAATTATCTTCGTCATATTGTTCTGTTCAGCGTGTGCCTTCACAATACTAATAAATTTACATTTCTTCCCTATATAAAGCCAAATACCTCGGCGAATGATACATCCATTGCCGCCTGTCCATATCTCTACAAAAAATGACCAACAAATATTTACACTATTCATACCAAATTTCTAGGGTTCACTAAAAATGACATAGCACTATTCATAAGAACAAAGATTATTTAATTTCATACTAAATTAATATCATAGAAAAATCTAACAAAATCATATCATCATAACACAAATAATTTTTTTAATCGACCAAATTAACATACATAAAAAATTTTCTTCTCTATGTGTCTAGATCTAGACCTAGGAGATGGAGCTTTTCCTTCACAATTTTGCATGCATAGATTCATCACAAATTAAGGTCTAAAAGCATAAAAAAAATTACATATCTAGAGTGGAAATGAGTAGATCTAACCATCGTAGAAAAATCCCCCTGAGATTTGAAGTTAAAAGCCTACACAAACATATCAAAATAAAGTAAATAAAAAAACATGGAGCTTTTCCTTCACAATTTTGCATGCATAGATCCATCACAAATTGAGGTTTAAAAGCTTAAAAAATGTATACATAGAGTGGAAATGAGTAGATCTAACCACCGTAGAAAAATTCCCCAATATTTGAAGTTCAAAACCTCCCCCCCCCCCCTCTATATTTTAGTTGTTTTAGGAGAAAGAAACACCGGATAGAATGAACAGGGCTTGGGGAGAAAAAAGACTATATAGTGACATTTTCGCAGGCGGACCACATAACGGGTGCCTATGAAAATTATTCTTCGCAGACGGCGCACATAATGAGCGCCTGCGAAAAACAATCTTCGCAGGCGGCGCACATAAGCTGCCCGCCTGCGAAGATTGCAGGCGGCGCTTATAAGTATCCCGCCTGCGAAGATGATTATCGCGGGCGGCCCCTTATGTGGTCCACCTGTGATAACCGATCTTCGTAGGCGGACGGCCAACTCCTCCCCGGTTCTAGTTTTCACCGGCGAGGTATTTGCTCAAAAGCGTATGTCCGCTTGCGAAAATTTTTTGCCAACGTCGGCGAAAATGCTTTTTCCAGTAGTGCGTAGGTCGCATGGGACATGCAAACAAGCAAAACAATCTCAGATTAGCCTTAAAAAAACTAATTTTGTAGATGCAATGGGCATGCATGTATCGATCAACTATGCACTCTGTTTGCCAGATGTGCATGCATGCCGATCAATCTCGTGCATCGACGCCAGATCCATCGACGCATATGCGTGATTGAAGCAGCTCCGACGACGGTCAAGCGGATGCGTGGCAAGGTGCGGCATCAACCGGGGCCGCGCGGGGAAGCAAGCATGAATCATGATGCGGGAGGTTGCACGGGACGAGAAGGGCGGTCGGCGAGCTGCGTCGCCCACCGCGCCTTCCTGCATGCCCCGACATGAACAGCCTGGGGTCGCGCCAGCTCGTGACGCGTCCACGACTTGCGCGATCGCCACCCCGGCCAGGATAGCACGTCGCAGGCGTGCACTGCATCGTCCTGCGCTGCTTATGCCATCAACGCGATCTCGTCGACGGTATCAATCGGTGATTGAAGCCATCTCCTCCTGATGATTGATCTAGCGCCCCTCTACCTGGCGTATCAACAGTCGATTCTCTGGATCCGCAATATAATTTATAGGGTGCACGAAATTAAGGAGATATGGTTACACAGAGTTTATACTGATTCAGGCTCTCAGGGGTAATGCCCTAGTCCAGTCGAAATTGCTAATTGGCGCCCCCCGCGCGCGACTGGGCACGTGGCGCGATGGGGGAGGGGGAGGGCTGAGCGGCGCGATGGGGAAGGGCCACATGGCACCGGTTCGTTTTTTCGGTTCTCTGTTGGTTTTTTTTCGGTTTTCCTGTTGGTTTTTTTTGGTTTTCCTGTTCATTTTTTCGGTGTTTTTATATGTTTGTACGACGTATACAAAGTTTGTATATGTCGTATACAAACTTTGTATACATGTTTTTTTCTTTCTCGGTTTTTTTGTTTTTAATATGCACGTATACAAAGCTTGTATACGTATGTATACAAAGTTTGTATACATGTATATATTTTTTATAAAATATATACATATAGAAAATTATATTTATATACATATATATAAACTTTGTATGTACGTATACAAAGTTACATGTATGTATATACATATGTATATAGGAATAGTAGTATATATCATAGTAGTAGAGTATATAGTAGTAGTATAGAGACTAGGGGGAGTGGGGCTGGTCGCGCGCCAACGCCCCTAAGTCCAGTTGTATGAGATTAGATTTGTATCTAAGTATCCGCAGCATAACGTGTGAATAGCACGTAGAACGTATCGTCCTCTTCCTTGAATTAGGGTTTTCGGTCCTCCTTATATATACTTGGAGGCGGCCAATTATGGTAGGTAACAAATCACTTATAATATAGGAACCTACCATCTATTTACATGAGATAAGATCGGTTGCCTTATCTAGCCACACATGCACTGCATAAACTCAGACCTACGCGGCCCTCTCTATGTTATGCGGCCCAATGGCCCAACCGTGGGTACCCGGGTACCGTGACCCCACAATAGCATCCCTCCTCATCGCTGTGAAAAGGGCGGACGTGGTTGGGGAATGAGGAGGCATGTCGTCGTCCCTTCTCGCTGCCTTGGGGAGGCCGGACCTGGCACCCCGGAGGTCGAAATAACTAGATCAGGGTGGGCGATGCTAAGGAGGTGGGGGGTAGATCACAGTGCTCACATGGGGGAGGAGGTGGCGGTGCACTACTACAGGATTGATTTTCCTGGACGCCACCCCATTTTGTTTCCATGTAGTCCATAAGTTGGACTGCACGGAAAAATGGGGGGAGCGAAGCCGGGTCGTTGCCCGCACACGAAAATCAATTTTCATGTGCGGGTTACTTAACAGGCCCGCACGCAAAAATAACCCTATTTTCGCGTGCGGGCCTCCTAATCTACCCGCACAGAAAAATAGCCTTCCCTCCCATCCTATTAAAAAAAATTTTGACTTTCTTCTCTCCCCCTGGGCCCCCTTCTCTCCTCTCTCTCTCCCCCTTATCTTCTCACTTTCCTCTCCTCCTCTCATTTTCCTCTCTCTCTCTCTCTCTCTCTCTCACCTTCTTCTTCTCACCACATGGCCGACGCCTCCTTCTTCTCCTCCCGGCGGCTCTCAACGGCGGGCCCGACGGCGGCTGGCGGGAGCGGCGGGCTCGCGGCGGCGGTGGGTGGGAGCGGCATGCGCGTGGCAGCGGGCTCACGATGGGCAGACGTGGGGAGGCGGCGGTAGGCGGACAGGGGCCACTGCCGACGACGACGCGGCGGCCGGGAGCGTCGTGCACACGGCGGCGGCGGGCGGACGTGGGCCACTGCCGACGACGAAGATGAAGCAGCGAGCTCGGCGGCGGCGGACAGACGTGGGGAGGTGGCGGTGGGCGGACGGGGGCCGCTGCCGACAACGACGACGAGGTGGCGGCCGGGAGCAGCGCCGCCGCCGCCGTTCGACCTAGGGTTAGGGTTAGGATTTTGTAATTTTATTTTTTTTTTGGATTTTGATTTTCGTGATTTTCCCAGACGAATCATTCCAGACGGGCGAAACAACCGCACGCAAAAATTTGCTATTGTAGTAGTGGTGGTGGCTATCGAGAATGGGGGGCGCGTAGGCGGCACTTGGGTAGGGTAGCAGAGCCGACTGCGGTGCTCACTATTGACATGGAGAAGAGGGACGGTCGATCTTAATCTGAAGGGAGGGCGCTTAGCAAGAGTGTTTCAGTAAACAAATTGAGGAGCTGGGTATTCTTGCTTTGCTAGGCTCCGAACTTATAACGGTTAGAGATACTAACCTCTGTTAGAGATTAGAATCAGGCATTGTTACAGGACACTGCTTGTGTGTGTTTTATCTCTAGGATAAGTCCAAACTCACTTTTGGGGGGAAAACACTCCATAAACGTGGTAATTTGCCAGTGGACACCGCGCTGATTAAAATAATAATTTCCGGTTGAAGAGGAGAGAGAAATCGCGTAAAATATCAAAAATACCCTTGGGCCCACATGTCAGCTCTCCTATCTCACTTCTCTCTCTATCCCCTCCTTCCAGCTCGTCCGCAATGGCCTCGAAGCACCTCCCGCTTCCACGACGCCATGCGGACCATCCACGCCGTCGTGGCGATGGCTGGCGATGAAGGGGCGGCGCGGCGAGGCGAGGTTGGTGCTCGACCGGACGTCGGACACCGCCGGCCGAGGGCGAGCAGTGGCTGCAGGACATTGAGGACGTCGTCACCGCCAGCTCCGTCGGTGGCAACAGCGGCGGCGCGCGCCGGCATATGGAAACAAACGATCCAACACATCACCGGCCGTCACGTCTCTCTTTAAAGCATGCACACACACATATGGATGGATCAGCAGCTAGCTGCACAAGCAATAGCAATACATCGCCAGCGAGAACACGAGCTATCTGCATCAATGCGGCGGCGCACTTCGTGTTCGTCCCGCTCATGGCGCAGGGCCACCTCATACCGGCGTTGGACACCACACTGCTGCGGGCCACCCACGGCGCGCTCTGCACCATCGTCACCACGCCAGCCACGGCGGCGAGGGCGGGCCCCACCGTCGACTCGGCCCGGCGGTCCGCCTCGCCGAGTTCCCGCTCGACTACGCCACCTCCTCCTCCACGCTCGCCCGACGTGCCTCGTGGCGGACTTCTGCCACCCGTGGGCGTCGGAGCTCGCCGCCGGCCTCACCGTCCCGCGGCTCACCTTCTTTAGCATGTCCGCCTTTTGCCTCCTCTGCCAGCACAACGTCGAGAGGTTCGGCGCCTACGACAGCGTCGCCGACGACAACGCGCCGGTGGTCGTGCCTGGCCTGGCGAGGACGATCGAGGTCACGCGGGCGCAGGCCCCGGGCTTCTTCCGCGTCGCCAGGTGGGACAAGTTCGCCGACGACGTGGAGCGCAGGTGATGGGCGGTGATGGCGCGGCGCGGCCGTGCTTGAGCGCTGGCCGGCTCGGCGCGGTGTGGAGCATGGCGGCAAGGTGGAACGGAGGGAGGCGGCATGGGAGGAAGGAGGTCCTCCAGCGGCCACCGGTGCCGAGTAGACCGCGCGCGCTCCGGGCATCGCCGCTGTCACCGAGCAAGCCGCGACCGAGAGGAAGAAGAAGAAGGGAGAAAGAAACAAAGAGAGGAGAGCTGACATGTGGGCCCAAGGGTATTTTTGACATTTCACGTAATTTCTCTCACCTCTTTAACCGAAAATTATTATTTTAATCAGCGCAGTGTCCACTGGCAAATTACCACGTTTATGGAGTGTTTTCCCCCAAAAGTGAGTTTAGGCAGTATCCTAAGATTAAAACCACACATTAGCAGTGTCTTGTAGCAAAATTTGCCTTAGAATAAAATCTATAATAGGTTTAGAATATTGAACCATTACACAGATAGGTTGTCGTCAGTAACCAGTGTTTGATCCTACCTCTATCTATAACAGTCTATATAATTAAGTGTTACAGGTTATGTCCTTGCAAACTGTCTTAGCTAAGCGGTTACAGATGGCCGCGGTTACTGCTGGTTACACGTTCCGTAGTAGTGTGTGGAGCCCACCAGCAAAGATCCGGCCTTCCTCCCTAAGGATGGAAACTAATTCTTCTGAACGCGTAAAAGACTCATTAGTATATAATCAATTAAGTATTAGTATATTTTTTAAAAAAAATAGATTAATATGATTTTTGAAAGTAACTTACAAAACTTTTAAAAAAAATGTACCATGCGATGCACCATGCACCATGCACCACCATGGACGGAAACGCAAATTTGTCCGTCCATGCAATGCACCGGACCGGGGAGAGTCATCGTCGATCGTCGTACCCTCACCCCCTCTCTTTTTCTCCTTTTTCGAGAGGAAAGGGTACCATATTGTTCCTTCGTTGGGAAGGCAGGCATGGCATGTGTGTGCCGTGGTAGAAAAAGGCGGATGCGTCGCCTCCATAAATAAAGCCAAGAAACAACGCATATATAGTATAATTCAATTATCCGTCCACGAATCTTGGATTCCAGCGCTGCCTCCTGCACTGCACTGCAAGTAGACTAGAGCAGATGCCGTACGTCAGTGCTTGATAGCCTAAGAAAAACGGTGGTAATTGGCGTGCTTAATTTTTAATTTTGGTTTCCCGTACGTGTGAGTGTGTGTACATGCACCTGCGAATCGACGAGGAAGCAGCAGCAGGGGCAGAGCAGGAGGAAATGGAGGAGGAGGACGTGAAGGGCGGCATCGCGAGGAGCGCCATGGCGGCGTCGTACAACGACCAGATCCGGCCGCTGCTGGACGCCGTGGACCGGCTGCGGCAGCTGAACGTGAGCCAGGAGGGCATACAGCTCCCGACCATCGTGGTGGTCGGGGACCAGTCGAGCGGCAAGTCCAGCGTGCTGGAGTCGCTGGCCGGCATCAGCCTCCCGCGCGGGCAGGGCATCTGCACCCGCGTGCCCCTGGTGATGCGGCTGCAGGACGCCGGCGACGACGACGAGCCTGCGCTGCGGCTCGAGTACAGCGGCGGCCGCGTGGTGGCTACCTCCGAGGCCGAGGTCGCCGACGCCATCAACGCCGCCACCGCCGAGATCGCCGGGTGCGGCAAGGGCATCTCCAACGCGCCCATCACCCTGGTGGTGCGCAAGAAGGGCGTGCCCGACCTCACCCTCGTCGACCTGCCGGGCATCACCCGCGTGCCCGTGAAGGGGCAGCCGGAAGACATCTACGACCAGATCGCTGGCATCATCAAGGCGTACATCGCGCCCAGGGAGAGCATCATCCTCAACGTGCTCTCCGCCACCGTCGACTTCCCGACGTGCGAGTCCATCCGCATGTCGCAGCAGGTGGACCGCACCGGCAACCGCACGCTGGCCGTCGTCACCAAGTCCGACAAGGCCCCCGAGGGCCTGCTCGAGAAGGTCACCGTGGACGACGTGCGCATCGGCCTGGGCTACGTCTGCGTCCGGAACCGCATCGGCGACGAGACTTACAAGGAGGCCCGGGAGGCGGAGGCGCGGCTGTTCGCGGAGCACCCTCTGCTCTCCAGGATCGACAAGTCCATGGTGGGCGTCCCGACGCTGGCGCGGAGGCTGACGCAGATCCAGGCGAGAATCATCGCCCGGTCCCTCCCCGACATCGTCAAGCAGATCAACGACAAGCTCAGCCGCAGCAGCGACGAGCTCGGCCAGATGCCGCCGGAGCTCTGCACCGTGGCAGACGCGGTGAGGGAATTCTTCCACATCGTCAATCAGATGCGCGCGTCGCTGGAGAAGGTGCTCGTCAGGGGAGAGTTCGACGAGTACCCCAACGACCGCCACCACCACGGCACGGCGCGCCTCGCCAAGATGCTCGAGGGCTTCGCGCGCAGGCTGCCGGCGGCGGCCGCGACCGACGGCGAGCCGTTCCTGGTGGAGGAGATGCGGGTGCTCAAGGAGACCAAGGGCATCAACCTCCCCAACTTCATGCCGAGGTCGGCGCTCCACGTTCTGCTCAACCGGAAGGTGAAGAGCATCGCGCAAGTCCCGCACGATCTCGTCAGGCAGGTGTGGGACTACGTGGAGGACCTGGTGCTCAAGGAGCTGCAGCGCCACTCGCGCAGCTACCCGCAGGTGCAGCCGTCGTGCCGCCCCGCCGTGCAGAGCCTCATGGACAAGGCGCGAGAGCGGTCGGCGCGGTACGTGAACGAGCTCATCGACATGGAGATGGTGGCCAACTACACGGCGAACCCCGAGTACATCAAGACCTGGACCAGCATGATGGATGGCCAGAGCAGGCTCCGCGAGGCCCTGGAGGACCGCTCCAAGCCAGTGGCGAAGGTATATAGTGTTTGGGGGGTGCACATGAACCCCCTAAATTCCTAATTTCTCACTTAAAAACACTAGAATGTATAGCGTTGTACTGAAATTTTCTAGATTCTCAATGGTAGTGCACCCCCCTTGTTTTGATGCTAGCTTCGCTCCTTCTCCAAGCCCACGGCGGTCGCCCTCCCGGGGTTCGGAGAGACCGACGTGTCGCACCTCCACCAGCTGCCGCCGGAGCAGGTGGAGCTCGCCATGCAGGCCTTCGACCTCAAGGCGCGACTCGCCGCGTACTGGAACAGCGTCGTGCTCCGCGTCATCGACGGCTTGGCCCTGCACGTCCTCTACAGCATCAAGCGCCTCGCTGAGAAGGATCTCGAGGATGAGCTCGCTGCTCAGGTCATGGGCAATAACATGGACGGAGTGGAGCGGATGCTGGTGCCCACACCCGCCGCCGCCGCCAAGCGTGACTGTCTCAAGAAAAGCATCAAACTGCTCCGGGAATCCAGGGAAGTCGTCGCCAATATCATGGACAGATTAACGCGGCAAGCACCGACCATGTCTGATAACTACTACTCCACCTAGTACTCCACTTCGCGTGTAGCTGCCACGCATAATAATACTCTCCATGAGACATTCCCTCCCTCGTTGGTTACATGTTATTCAAATAGCTATAAAAAAAATTTAAAAGGATATCAGCGTAGCCACTAGCTACCTAGCTTTCCTTCCATCCATCACCACTCGCGCGTCTTGCGTGTAATTTTCAGATTGTTATCAGTGTCCTAGATATGGGATATCCTATACATGTGTACTTAGCTCGGCGGGGACCACCATATACCAAATCCTGTACGGAATCAAACCTCATACGTATGGCAAAACTCTTAAGTAGATAAGAGAGGAGTCTCAAATAAAGAGAAACATAGTCCTATTTGGGCCTAACCAGAACTACTCGAATCGTACACATATTTGTCTTCCTAGTTCTACTTAGATAAGGGGACACTTGAGGGTATAAATACAGGACCCCAAGGAAGGGAGGGATAAGCCAACACATCCCAACAAGCCAAGAGAGATACAAACCAATACAAGCCACCATCAATCTCGTAGAGTCACTACTCGAGGAAGCCAACTACAGCTAGCCGCCGACCACCATGCTCGAGCTTTACGCCAATATACTGGCAGCCTAGATTAGGCTTTCCTCTATATACTTTGTACTCGAGAGATTGATATATAAAGGCAACACCGGCTTCGTCCAATAGTAGTAGGGCTATTACCCATCATCCAGGGGCCCAAACCTGTAAAAATCTCGGGTCTCCCATTTTCCTATTCCTATCTTGTGTATACCCTGGTACCAACATTCCCTATACTCTACAAGCATAGTTGTTGAATCTACTCCATTGACAGTATGCAGTATTCCTAGACATGGTAAGTACATGTATATGAGGTATACCTTATCTATGACACTAACAGTAACCCTCGACCTCTACGCAAATGCTCATTCAATGCTGACAACTCTAGCACACCCGAGAAGCTATGATGTCGAAAAAATAAACTTACTCATTCATTGCCCTCTTTGTCTTCCATCATCTTCAAACTCCCAGAGCCCAAGAACGAACCCTAACCTCCACAACAATCTTGCTTTCTCATAATCCACCCATGGATCTTGAGAAATCCACCATGAATAAAGCATTACTCAAGGCACTCCAGGTGGAGGAATTAATCCTTGGCCAGGAAACAATTGTCACACCCAGATATTCATAACCAGAATTCAGAACTAAATTGTGCATTAAACCCCTATCCAAGACTAGCTATGTTACACAAATGATAGTGTATTATAGATCTAATGTCTTACAAAACATCATCAGATGTTTATACAAATGCAGCACAAACTTGAAAAGATAAACTAAACGATAACATCAAGCAGATCAACGACAAGCTTAGCCATAGCAGTGACGAGCTCAGCCAGATGCCACCGAAACTCTGTACCGTGGCAGATGCGGTGAGGGAGTTCTTCCACATCATCTATGCTGGAGAAGGTGCTCATCAGGGGAGATTTCAACAAGTACGCGGGCGACCGCCACCACCACGGCACAGCGCGCGTCATTGAAAAGCACGAGGGTGAGTGACGATGAGCCATTCTTGGCAGAGGAGATGCGGGTGCTCGAGGAGACCAAGGGCATCAACCTCCCCAATGTCATGCTGAGGTCGGTGCTCCACAATCTACTAAACCAGAAGATCGAGAGCATTGCACACGTCCCGCACGATCTTGTCAGGCAGGTGTGGGACTATGTAGAGGACCTGGTGGTGAAGGTGCTGCAACACCACTCGTGGAGCTACCCGCAGGTGCAGCTGTCGTGTCGCCGCGCCGTGCAGAGCCTCAATGTCATGGACAAGGCGTTCACGGGAACGATCGGCGCAGCACGTGTACGAGCCATTGGATTAGCTTGTTCCTTGAGAGGGATTGGTTTGGTGTTCTAAATGAGAATACAACCAAGACCTGGGGCTCCATATCTAACCAATTTGGCTACCAATCTAGGTTGCTTATCAAAAATGCAATCCTCATTCCTATGAGTAGCCTTAGCACAATTGATGCAGTAAACTGAGACAATGCAATCCCTAGCCACATGACCAAAGCTTTTTCATCTATTGCAAAAAAAGTCTTTTGAGTATTCAGGGGCATACCATCGTGGGGATTGGCCTAGATTTGGG
Source organism: Oryza sativa Japonica Group (assembly GCF_034140825.1). Classification (NCBI taxonomy): domain Eukaryota; kingdom Viridiplantae; phylum Streptophyta; class Magnoliopsida; order Poales; family Poaceae; genus Oryza; species Oryza sativa. Next base: position 1,958,378 of record NC_089038.1, on the reverse strand, counting down.
GTTGTTCCACCTAGGGATTTGCTTGCTTGCTTTCTGCAGCATGGGTGGGCAGCATCTCTATCGACGCCCTCTGCACCAGCCTGTGCTGCATCCCCCTGTCTTGGATGCCATGGGCGGAGCTTGACCTCCACCTTCCCCTCCTCCTAAGGCTGTCGACGCCCTCTGCACTGGCCTGTACTGCATCCCCCCTGTCTTGGACGCCATGGGCAGAGCTTGACCTCCACCTTCTCCTCCTCCCGAGGCCTTGTGCTAGTTACCCCAGTCCACTTGGTCATGGCCGCCTTGTGGAGATGGCTCCGAAGGATGCTGCCCGTCGCTGCAGAACGCCTGCTTGGGCTAGAACCTCCCTCGCTATCCTCCACCCTGATACTCCATGCCTTGCCACCAACCTCATACCACATTCGCGAAGCGGCGAGAATCACCGTGAATTGTGCTCCTCCACTTGGATCCCCTGCCACCACCGCCAATCCCAAGCCTAGGCCACTCTTCTACCTCCCTCTCCTCGTGTAATGGTTCACCTCTCCTCCAACCTCCACGAAGCCCTAGCTCCCTCACATCTATCCCCCACAGATGTTGTAGACAGGAGTCAAGGTGCGCGAGTTGACGCGGTCGGATAGAGAGGCCATTGCTACAGGAATGGGCTGTGAATCGAGAGCCCGTATCGCCATTGCCGACCTTGGGCCCAAGCCGAGTCGATACGCGCGTGGACAATTGTCGAGGATCGCCGTCTCCCACGCATTGCGCATCTGGTGGGGAATCCCCCTCCCGCACTTGTGTTTGCTCCGGCGAGATCTCCAGCGAGCGCACCACCGACGAGGAACACTATGGCGTCGGCGGATTCCATCGGGGAGCGCCTCGAGTTCTCCGCCATCTTCGTTAGGCCACTTGCCGCAAAGGAGTTGCAAGTCTACATGAGCAATATGGCAGCTTGGTCACATTAAGGAGAAATTATTTAGTATGGGGACCATATCATCCACATGGTATTTCCAGTGTCCGTATAGGTTGATTGGGAATAAGAGGCGATTCAGTCCATGTTGGTTTGATAAATATGCTAATTGGCTACAGTATAGCGAAAAGGATGACAAAGCCTACTGTTTATGCTGCTATTTGTTTAGGGATAGCATAAAAGATAATCATCATAGGCATGAAGCATTGTCATAGAAGGCTTCAACTCTTGGAACAAGACAGTGATATTGGTGACTCATGTTAGCATAAAAGGTAATCACCATGGGCATGATGTATTTGTCATATAAGACTTCAACTCTTGGAACAAGACAGAGATATTAGTGACTCATTTTGGTGACTGTAATAGTTTTCACATAAAGGCACTCAAGAATTGTGAGCATCTATTGAAACAAGACCAGTCAATTCCTGTGGCCTTTCACAGACAAACCCAAACGGAAAAAAATGAGCATCTTATCCGGTTAAATGCATCAATTGATATATGTCGATACTTGTTGCATCAGAGACAACCTTTCCGTGGGCATAATGAATCAAAACAGTCCAAAAATAAAGGAAATTATTTGTAGTTGTTGGAGTATACTATTAAGCAAAACGATGTTGTTGCCAAGGCATTAAAAAATGCCTCACTTAATAATCACATGCTATCTCCAACAATTCACAAAGAAATCACTAAGTGCTTTGCAAAAGAATTATTGGGAAGTATTATGGAAGAATTTGGCAATGATGTGTTCAGCTTATTGGTTGATGAGTGTCTTAGATGTTTCCAACAAAGAACAAATGGTGGTGGTTCTTCGGTATGTTAATAAATGTGAGGTGTTAAAAGAAAATTTGTTGGTATTGTTCATGTGGAGGACATGACGGCTTCTTATCTCTTACTTGCAGATCTTGGTCTAAGTCTAAAAGAAATTAGAGGCTAAGGTTATGATGGAGCAAGTAATATGTTAGGTGAATTTAATGGTTGGCAAGCTAAAATTATGAGAATAATTCAGCATATTATATTCATTGTTTTGGTCATAAACTTAACTTGGTGGTTGTGAGATATCCGATGTTGGTGATTTTTTTATATGATATCAGTTTTGTTGAATGTGTTGGTAGTTCCTACAAGAGAAAAGAAAAACTTCGAGAGCATCATTAAAAAGAAGTGAGGAAAACAATTGGAAGGGAAGAGTTAAGTGAGGAAAACAATTGGAAGGGAAGAGTTGTTACAGGAAGGTGACTATCAAGAAATATCTCTTCAGAGGCTAGGTGACACTTGTTGGAGCTCTCGTTATGAAACATTGATGGGCTTGTCTAAAATGTTCCCTTCAGTTGTCAGAGTTCTAGAATATGTTGAAAAAGATGGCTCCAATGCCTACAAGAGGCGTCAAGATAACGATCTTCTAAAATATTTTCAGTCTTTTGATTTTGTATCCTTTTTACGTATGATGACGTTGGTTTTAGCTTTAACAAATGACCCCAGGTGCTATTTCTTGAACTTCAAATCGTACATTCCTACCCAAACTGCTACATAATATCAGTATTTAGTATGATGTATTTCCACATGCCAACCAGAAGGCTTGGACAACCAGGAAGAAGCACTGAATTAACCAACCTAGATTCTCATGGAGTATCATGTAGTATAAACCCTAAAAAACTTGAGTGCCAAAACGCTGCCTCGCTAGCAAGTCCTAAAGCAAATCTAGTTTAGTGATTGATGGATCCACCTTCCAAAGTATTGCTGAGTGGGGAACAATCAGGTAACCTATTCTATGTTGTATCATTGCAAAAACAAAAGTAAAGAATCTGCTGTTCTCTCGGTCCAACTGCAGTACTTATTTCTTTCATGGTCAATGAGGAATAGAGTAAAAAAGACTAATCCAAGGTAGGTATTTCCGGACCAAAAGAATTTCTCCAGACGAATTCACTTCTGTGGAGGTGACGGAGATGGAGGTGGTGGTGGCGTCAGCGTTGGTTGGGACTTGCATGCCTTGCAATCAATTGCTGGTGGAGGTGCTGTGTTGTCTGGAATTGTTACCCTAATTGTTTGGTGTTTCCCATCGTCAGTAGGAACATCAAGGATAGCATCCATTAGGAGTATTTCCCAGTCATTGGGCTGCAGAAATGAAAACCACGACTCATCTGCAAGAATAAGAACATGACGGGATAAGATTTAGGCTCCTACAACATGGATCAAGACTTAATAGCCACTCAAAAGTATTGATATCAGTTGTCTAACAAAAATTTCTTTAGTTAGACAGTACTTCATTGGAGGAAATATCTCGAAGTGATAAATTTAAGAACTAACAGCTCCCGGAGGAATGCAATATCAGTAGCAACACATTAGCATGAGCATTAAGTCTCGATACCAAGAAAATCATCCACTGAGCAATCAGAAACACCGACAGGACCAAATTTACAAACTACATTCAACGTTTAGTCTAAATAGTTCTTGTCACAGAAAAAAGTTTATTACTGTGAGTTGAGTGAGAAAAAGAGCATTACTAGGCCAATGTAGGCATCACAGCAATGCTGACCTAGCCCTAGTGGAACCAACCTTTTTAAGAGAACTAGAATTTTAGAGTTTGCTTATTAGTTCAAATACCAAAATATAACTCCGTCCAGTCACAAATACTTATCCTTTTGGACATTGTCACTATCTTCAAAATGCAACTTTGACCATTAATTTCTATTTTAATGTATTTGTAAAATAAAACAAATATATAATATTATGATAATACTTTTCAAACAAATCTACATGCACGGTTTTTATATTTACAATCAAAATATTTTAAAAAGATTGGATCCAAGGTATATCCAGAAGGACAAGTATTTCTGAGTTCTGACCGGTGCGAGTATATTTGCAGCGCTTCGGGTAAAGTTCAAACATGAAGTGCCAACTACTTGAAATTTGACAAGCCATCTTTTTTTTTTATTGCTACGTTGTACACTTAAGCAAGGATCCAATAGCTCTAACCTCATAATTTTTGGTAGGCTAGTTTGTAGCTGCAAAGTTGTTTTACTGTTCAACAATGAAATAACACAGTTGTATTCTGCACCTAATAATTGCATGGTGTGTCTCTCAACTTGCCACCATAGATCTTTCATCTACCCAAGCTCTACTGGTAGTCAAAATTTGTGAATAAAGGAACTACCTTACTACTCCCTCCGGGTTGATAATACTTGTCGTTTTGGACAAGGCTATTTGTCTATAAATAACATCTAAAATATTTGTCTTAGAAATATGGTGACCATATCTATAGATTGATCTTAAATGTACTTCAATAAAATCATATATTTATTGATATTTCTATATATATTATAATAAAAAATAGTGGTCAAAATTGTATTTTGAAAACCGTGTCCTTGTCCAAAACGACAAGTATTATCAGCCCATAAGGAGTAATACTTAACCGTTTAGGCAGAGTGTAAATGTGTAAAAACCAAGCAAAGGATTGAACCAACCACAAGTCCAGTACTCTAGTAATTGGCCTTCCAAGCTGATCTAATCCAACAGATTATACAAAAACAGAATGAATCCAAACACAGCGATAAAATCTACTGCAACCAAGCCCATAAAAACAAATCTCGCTAGTACTTTGAGCACAAGTCCAAGCAACTTCGATTTTTAGGAGTGTGGCTGGAACCTTATCCAAATCCAAAAAGTGTGGCCAACCCAGCCTCCAATCTTGTGCAAAATAGCATACTCCTGTTGATTTTTAGGAGAACTCATATTGTTTGTTTCTAAGGGACTTCAAATATGATCTTAAACTAGGGAAGCTGGTGCTAGGCTATAAATGTCATAGGCCAATGGGCGTCTAAGAGGGTGGATTGAATATTTTGAGTAAAAAAAATACCAGGAAACCACCATGGCATTGGCAGCACTTGTGAGTGTGCTTGAGGAATCATCTAGGGTTCATCTTTGGTTTTGTACCAGGTGTAGGAATATAATCACTGGACAATCCCTATTTTCACCTTTGCACACTGAGTGTTTGCAGGGGGAAATAAGAATTTGTTATCTAGGTTTTTGACTGGTGCATCAAAGGAGGCAAGCTATGCCAACAAATGAGGAGGTTTCTGGATTCATATTACCATGAAAGATCAGGGCCAATCATTCATAATATTCCATTTGGATGGTGGATAATGACTATTATGAAGTTCACCTCAGACCTTAGCATTATGAGATCTATTGATGCATACGTGGTGTTCATCATATCCTATAGCTATTATTTGTACCTATAGTCAGAGAGTTTTTATACCTATATCATTATGCTATCAGGTAAGGCAAATCATAAACGAATCTGCTAATATGATTTGCTTTTCGTCCAAATGCAATGAGAACATGATATGAAGCACTTCATAAATGATGCAGACTAAAAAAATATGTTCTATTCCATCCGTAAATGAACATTCATGCAGAGTATGCATTAAAAGTTCAAGTGGTGGTAATTCAAGTTTAGTGCAGAAAAGAAAATTCATGTCAATTTAACAACTATCCAGCCAGCATCCAAGTAGTAAAAACAATATATCACATACTACCTCCCGAGCGAACAGCCTTGAACTTGAGAAGCCCATTTCCTTGAGGCGCCGACACGGGGAAAGTGCAGGAGACGGAATGCCTCGCGTGATTCACGGCGATGGAAGCGCTGTACCAGGGACCCCGCACGATGGGCGCGCCGATCGCATTCACTATTTGCTGGTTCTGGGAGGCCTTCTCTATCGCCTGGCTGCAACAAGAGCACCACCAGTAGTTAGCCCCCAAACCATCTCTCTCTCACTAACTCGATGCAAAAAAATCGCGAAGCAAAACATCATCATCACACGTTGCGAATGCTAGCTCTCATACTCCCCAGGAAGGATGCACAGATTCATCGGTCATGCGTTTCAAATCAAATTGCTGTTGATAGGTGTTAGCTGATCCGAATCCCCCCCACCATCCTAATCGTCAGTTCGAACAGGCGAATCACGCGCTCAATACAATACTCCAATGGAGATTGGGCAAGGGATTCTAGGGTTTTGACCTGGAGCAGGAGAGGAAGACGGAGAGGTCGCTGACGGCGCTGGCGGCGACGGCGCCGGTGAGCCCCAGAAGCGAGAGCGCCCCCGCGCGACGGACCCACTCCCCCGCGCCCGCGTCGGCCTCCGCCGCCGCCGCCGTGGGCTGTGGCTGAGAGGAGAGGAGGCGGCGGCGGAGGAGGAGGGGAGAGGAGGGCGTGGCGGCGGAGAAACGGCGAGCCGCCATCATTTTCGGAGGAGGAGGGGAAAGGGCCTACCACAGCGCTTTGCTGCGCTGGGCTGCTGGCTGCCTTTCCTTCTACGAGTCCAAAACCTCTCTCCTCTTTTTTTTTCTTAAAAAAGAAAATAAGCGCGCATCCATGTGGACGGCTTCTATGAGACAGAACCTAACCAGTTGAGCTACGCTCACTTTACTAATTTTCTATTCCTTTGCAACTACGAAATATAAACTCAGTGCCTTTGCAACGGAAAAGGAGATAAGGAAAACTGATACTTTCAAGAGAAAGCGCATGTGATTTGGGAGTTGACGATACCAAGGAAAAAAAGATGAAGTATATGAGTCTCACGGTTACTATCATTGGTTTCTTTTAAAGTACTACATAGTACATATTACTATTTAATTTTTTATGTGAAATTTCACATATTTTATTTCTCCATTTTTCTTTTCACTAGTTTATATGCTGTAGAAAATACCTTTTTTTAATGTTCTTTACAAGAAGGTGTTAATAGAACCATTTGTTTAAATTGTTTTCCGCATAGTTCTGGTTTTGTGTAGCTCTGTCGGTTTGAGTTAAGAACTTACGGTTTAATTATAAGATTAAATTTCACAAAACCACATGACCGTAATTATAAGATTAAATTTCACAAAACCACATGTCATGAGGCATGGTTTTAATTTTGTGCATGGGTTTTCCTTGGTCTTTTTGCACCTAAAGTTCTTAGGGAGAAACCCTACTCAAATTATTTTTCATATATAAGTGGTGTATTCAGCTCATAAGCAATAATATTTTTTTAAAAAAAAAAACCTCCCTGTACAAAATATTTGCTTTTCACCTTGTTTTCTCAATATCAAAACATCATTAGCTTCGCCCTCGCGGAACTAAACAAAGCAACGAGACACCGTCACTTCATTCATGGGTCAGTAACTCTTGCACGAGTAGTTGGTTTTACTGAGTTTATCTTAGCAAATTTCATTTGAATTTAAATGCGACTACAATTCGTAACAACGTAAACCATGATGAGACTAACCAGTAGCCACATCCAGAATCAAAACAGGGTATCAGAAAATGAATGACACGAACAGACATCCGAAGAACACCAGTTAAATGGGAGCCCTCCCCCCATTACATGCAGCTAGATCATCAGTCAAAAATGAGTTTTACACGACAAACTTTGGAGAACTAAAAATACCAGGAGACCGACACGGCACAAACTAGAAATCTGAACAATAATAAAAACAAAAATGGAAAAAAAAAACGTACAGCACATTTCCAAGAACACCAAGTTGTATACCTTACCAATGGTCACTGTTGCCCTAATTATTCTCATACAACATCTGTATTTTCACTCACGAGGAAAATAATCACAGGGACGAATATTAACAATAAAACTTTTGCTTGCCAGCGTGCTGCTGCTAAGGGGAAGACATTCTGGACATCTGACTTGCGAATTAGTTCCAACTGTTTCGAGAGATTAGGAACTGGCAGCGGCTGAATCTGCAGCAGTTTACAATAAGCCAAAAATTTGGAACGGCGATTCCCTTGATTCATCGTGACTAGCTCTGCGTTTGGCGGTGGATTTGGAGTATCCAGTCCATGTAACTGCTAGTCCCAGACATCTGATCCTCGACCAAGTTAGATAGAAGCAAAAAGCCTTCTCTTGGCTGTTCACCCTGACGTACGACGCGGCAGAGCTGGTGGTAAGAAGGATCCCTCTCCCTTAGGGTCCCTAGTATTTTCATGAAATTTCTGGAGTACTCGTTATCACATTCTCTCAATTGAACCTGCAAGATATCCCAGTTAGCATAGTTGTAACTCAAAACTAGTTTGGAATTACCCACATTAACAACTAGATTCAATTTACGGAACAAAGTGTTCAGTCCTAGCAGAGATACTTGAGACTTTATTTTAGGACATAATAAAATGGAAATATGCTCTGCCCTTCTTGATGAATTTATAGCAAGCATTGCCATTGACTAGAGAGTAAAAAGTGTACCTTTGATAGATCGGGGAAGTTTGCCAAGCTGACTCCAAGAATGTTGTTCACAAGTTCAGGTGGGAGCATCCTACCTAACCATACTAGGAAGGTAAACCCATCATCAAGAAGGTAAAGACCACCAGTGTCTAAGCACTGCATGGTTAGTGGCAACCGCTTCAAGGATCCACCGATCCTATCTGGTTCCTGGAAAATTCAATTTCATTAGCAAACAGTGCCTAAGCTAAACAGAAGAAAAAGGCGTGTTTCTAATGTACCAACGAAAACAGCTCGGTGACTGATGCATTTATTTCATTATTAATTATTAATAGCTCTAAAGTTTCAAAGTAAAACAGAACCTTCCTCTCAAAACCACAAAGTAAAGACCTTCCAAACTAATTGTTGAACACTAATAAGTTATTGTGCTGATTATTCCCATCCAAAAAAGGCTAACACTAGAAGTTATTTTTTTTTTCATTTCATATTTTATTTACAGAGTATTGATGTTTTAACTTAACAAGATGTATATGAAGGAAATATAACATACCATTGACAATACTTCATCAACCCTGTACAATGAAGGATAAATAAAATTGAGCAGCTTTTTTGCAGGCAGTATCATCATGCTGAAACCAGCAGCACAACGTTCATCAAGAGAAACATCTGCGTAACCACCACGAAGAGCAAGAGACTTGCATATGGACAGAATGTACAACGGCAAGAATCTTAAAGATTCTGGATATATAAGTCTCCCTCCTATCCGGTGCTGTACAACATATAGGTTCCGGTATTCCTTCAAACTTCTCACAAGCTTTAATTGTAATTGTTGCCGAACACTGTCCAGCTTATCAGACAGTGAATTTTCAACAGCTGCAACATATAATAAGTCAAAACTATGAACACTCAAATACCATATATACTGGCATTTACAAAATGGCAGGAGCATAAATCTAGTACTAACCGATTCTACTCAACAATGACACAATGGCACCAGTATCTGCTTGACGATACATTTCACCAAGATCTGTGACCACAGGTGCAGCTGCTGTATGCACCCTGATACGCCTTTCACCAGAAGAGGATGTATATCTGGTGGTGGTTAAGAACAACTACCACTTCATACAATATATGCTGCTAAAAATGTATCAAACAGCTAACAATAACAAATATCACACATAACAGAATCTTCTAATAATAACTAATATCGAACAGCTAACAATAACAACAAAGCAGTACTCCAGTGAGTCATGCAGATAAGTATTGACACATCTAAATGCACTCCCAAAATGTTTGGGCATAAACAGATTTTACAAGTTTCATCAAGCTATCACAAGTTAAGGGATGTCCCAAACAGCCTATGCTAATGACAATTTGAGGAAGGTGTTAACAGTCAATTTGTCAGGTTAAATTGTCCATATGTAACATTATTTTTTTCTAATCTAAATGAAGATTTGAATAAGAGTGTTGCATAACCAGATTGGCAGGAAAGGATACAGCAATGCCACTTGGAAATATACAGTCTGTGTGGTCATTAGGGTCTCCTCTAAAGAAAGTTGCATTGCAAATGCTTTATCAGAGTCAACAGCTGGAAGTGCTAATAAGTCGGTGGACCTTAGCATGAAATGGCCATGATAAGTTGTGAAGCGCACCCCTGCAAGCAGACATCAGTTTGTAAGTCATTGAATGTTAAGCTGATAAATAAAACTTTAAAATATTGTCAGCTCAGAACCTTTTCCACATCTGATACGCATAACAGATTCCCATGCAGTTTCCCGTGTAAGGTCTCTGCTAAGCTCATGTTTGAGTTTATCCCCATGAGTAACTGCCTGGAAGGATGGATAATGGTACACCTGACCACCAGTGTATTTCGCCAGAGAACCTACAGAAATGTAGCAAAATTAAAGAACATGGTTAATTGCAATGCACCTTTCCAAGGTTTGGCAGAAAAATCTCACCTAAAGAAGCTATATCACAGTATTTATCACTGAAAGAAAATATGTCCACTGCAATTTGATTTTTCGTGAACTCAGCAGCCATCTGTTTATAAAAAGGATCTTCTGGGACTCTGAGAGAATGCTCCTTATCTGTTCCATATGCACGGACATCATCTCCTCGAAGTCTCAAGCGACCAACACCAAGAGATGGTAATGTGCTCTGGAATACAAGTAACTTCCCTCCAATTTGACTCTACAAAAGATATGACACAATTATCCATATCTGGGTAGTGGGTACAACTAATGGTAGCAGAAGCAATTGTAGGAAAATTGGCATCTTACCATAACCATGAATGCTGCTTTAAGTGCTGGACCAAGAGCAGATTCTACATTTACATTGTCCTGGAACATATTTGGCAAGCTATCGAGAAATGAATCGACAACATGTCTAGAGTCAACCAAATTAACCAAGAGGTCATCAGGCAACGGCAGGAAAACATCATCCAAATCAGCGACCACCATCATTTGAGGTTGTGACAAAGACGACTGATACAACCAGATAATACAAGTCATGTAAGTAACCTCACATAAATTGAACTAAATTTCAGACGCTAGTATATTATTGCAGAGCAAATGGATAAAAGGATAGATGGATATACCTTGAAATTATGAAAGTGCAATGTGCTATCAAAAGTTAAGAATCCAATCTGTGTTCGTGGAAACCCTGGGAGGTCATCAAGGCATGATTTGATGGTCTTTGCAACAACCTGAAAGAATGCAAGCATTGAATTTGTTTGAATCCAAACTACAAAGCATAACCTATAAGAATATGCTGCACCACTAGTACATATTATGAGTTACAGAGAAAAATATGATCCCCTAAGTGATTGAAATCAAACTGCAAAACAAATAGCACATACCTCAAGCAGCCCGCTTCGAACTGCAGATACGGACACATCAATAAGAAAGAAATAGGAGGGTGGCATTGGTGGCCGCACCATATATTCAGTGGGAGCAACAAACTCTACTGTTCCCTTAGAAAGCTCAGGTCTTTGATCTGCATCATATCTTCTGCCGCTACCATCAATGCCACAAAAATACTCTCCAGGAACTGAATAAAAAGGAAAAGGAATTAGTTTGCGCAAATTGATTACCGGCAAAACAGTGTTAAGAAGTAACTCAGCACTACCGCAGCAGTTCAGTATTGTGAAAAATCATATAACAGAAGGCTGTCCTTTACAAATCACCACTATTTGTATACACAACAGTCAGTGAAATAAACTGTCACCTTCTATATAATACATATGATGCACCAACTAATTTTTCTGTCATAATACTACAATCGCTGGCATTGAAAAATTGCCTCTTTGCAGAGTAGCAGTCTGTCCATTATAGTCCGTTTAGCTTGCTCCTCTGTCTCGGAGATTACAAACACGATAAATGGCCTACAGCTCCACCATAGAATATATTAAGTAATTTATAAGCAACCATGATCTTATAAATCCAATTGTCTGGCAGCAATAACTTGCTTCAGATTGAACAGGACATTTAAGCTTAAGGATTTAGTCTCTCTCTTTTTGTTTACAGCCGCTTATGAATTTTACGAGTGAGTTATTATGATAACAAATTCCATATTAGAATAGGAGCTATATGCAATGCCTAAAGAAGAAGAGTCACGTAACTACAACATGTATTTTATGCCTAAAGAAGCCAAGCATTTCTTTACTATGTTTTCCTGTCATGGCACTTGTGACTTTTCATCTCTAGTAACAACCTAACTAGCATCTTAGTCCAAAACGGATACATATGGGATGGGGGTAAATTGATATATTTCTTCAGTGCCATACTATTCCAGTTAATAAATAGGATATGCTGGTACATACTCATTCCAAATGCGATAATTCTCAAAATACTAGAGAAATTTGATCCAGCAGCAATAAGCTTACTTGGATTGTTAACTACACTGTATGAAAACAGCAAAGGTATAAATAACTTGAATATCCTAATTAAAGAAATAAATTTTAAAAAGCAGCTTCTGGAAGAGCCTTTTATGGAATTATATGGGCCGGATCTCGCAACTCCAAATATAACTACATATGCGAAATCAAACCAAGCTTCTTAAGACATCCAAAATCTTAGATGCTTTCCATTCTTGCTGTACGCATTTACTTTCGATATTGTCAACTTACATATATATGTCATGGGTGTTACCATCGAAGTGTTATATTTTGGATAAGAGGTCATATAAAGCACTATCCATACACAAGATGCCACTGACTATAAGAAAACTAAATTGCTCCTTTCAATCCAGTGGAACTTCCTTCTGCTGATGAGAGACTTTGGATAAGAGTTCATAAAAAAGACTAGCCAGTTTCAAGGTCAGGAAGAGAAAGGAAAATGCTGGGTTTCTAACAAACACAGAAACATTCCTTATAAATTTTCCGCTTTGATTTCGATATGAAATTGTTTGTATTCAATGCATTGATTTGAAGAGTTTGGTCTTCCATTACAGCACCCCTTAGGAAAGAGGGGTACATGCATCAGATTTTTGAAAGAGCGCTACTGCTACCCTAATGAATACTTCCATACATTCTAAAGTTCAACTGTAACATAAAAAGTTTCACACCCAACTTTTTTCCCATTTTAGAAAAGCACCACAACATTATGATATGATTCAATCATCAACTAATTCCCTATCAAAATATTTTTATTAATGGGACAAATTATCTTACTTTTGCAGTATTGATAAAATGTAATTTGAACTATTGAAGAATACTTTGGTTTGAAACAGCACAGCCAAACACATAGTTAGTTGAACATAACTACAAATTCATCTTTTATTGTAGGATACATATGTTGCTAGAGCTAGAGAAATGGTCAGCAGAATAGACAAATATCTGTGTGCCGATGTACTCTCTATCGGAAATTCAAATATTCAGTACACATTGAATTATTGAGCTTAAAGACCAAAAAATAATTACCATCATTGAGCAGCGTGCAAAGATTGCAGCGCCATTTCCTTCCAGCATCCGCGAATGTTGCGTAAGGGTTTATATATGTTCTACATCTTCGGCAACGGATGACACCAGCTGACCCAAAGTTGATAACCGGAACCTCCTGAGTGATGAGAAACATGAATGTCAGAACAATTCTTTGACAAAGAGGGTAAAAGATAAATAAAGTGCCTAAAAGTCATTACCCCATCAGGTGATTCTGCGAGAGGATGTACCACAGCCCCAAGAGGCAGATGCCACCTTGAGACCAACGACTGGGATGCTGGAATTGCATGGGTTGTCAGCCGGAAGTACCTCGGGTGGCAGTTCAATGGATATGCCTCCAAAACCTTAGTTGGTTCCTCGTCACCATCCAATGGCCTTGGCAGCCCTTTGACGTCGACACCAGGATCAAGCGATCCTGGTGCAGAACTAACCGAGAGCGACTGGAAGTCCTCCACTAAGCTCTGGAGGGTGCCCCCTGTAGGAGGCCCACCAGTCGCATATGCCGCCTGATTGCCAAAACCCGCCATAGGAGGGGGCGGCATGGTCTGCACTGGCTGCTGAAATGTTGGTCGTGACATCGGGAACTGTTGGTTTGCAGGAGGCGGACCACCGTAAAAACCTTGCATGGGCGGGGGCTGTGATTGTACTGGCGGTGGTGGCCTCACATACGCCGAGGGTGGAGCCATACCACTCGCTGTAGGTGACTGCACGAGCGAAGGCGGAGGGCGAAAAGGCGGCTGTGCGGATGCAAAAGGGCCCTGAGACGGCGGCACGCTGGCGGCAAAGGGGCCCTGAGACGGCGGTGGCGCGGTGCCGAATGGGCCCTGAGACGGCGGCGGCGCGGTGCCGAATGGGCCCTGAGACGGCGGCGGCGCGGTGCCAAAGGGGCCCTGAGACGGTGGCTGCGGCGCTGCGGCGAAGGGACCCTGAGAGGACGGTGCACTGGTGAAGGGGCCCTGCGGGGGTGGTGCCGCGGCGGCGAAGGGGCCCTGCTGGGGCGGTCCAGCGCCGAAGGGGCGCTGGGGAGGCGGGGGACCCCTGTACCCAGCCATTGCCGCAGGTGGCGCGGCCGCGAACGGCGCCGCGGGGGACGCAGCAGCCTGCGGGGGCGGCACGAACGGCGCGCGCGGGGCGGAAGCAGCGCCGAACGACGAGGGCGGCGGGGCGGCGGTGGCGGCGCCGGGCACGAAGGCGGAGACGGGCCTCCCGGGCACCCCCTGCGGCGGCCTGTCGTTCCCCATCGGCGGCTGCATCGTCGGGCACCTGCAGCGCGGCGAATTGAGGAAGGGATCAGGCTTTTTTTTTCTGTACTCCCTTGATCCGCGATCTGATCCCGCTTCCTCGGGCGGATCTGAACACACGCAGGGTAGTAGGAGAGGGGGGCGAGGTGGGGGGGGCTTACCGGGATCGGACCGCGGCGGCGCTCCGGCGAGATGGGGGCGGAGGCGGAGGCGCGCGGCGAGGAGGGAGGCGAGGGAGATGGAGATGGAGATGGGGTTAGAAGTAGAAGAAGCCTAGAAGAAGAAGAAGAAGAAGGGGGATGGATGATGACGTGGGTGGGTCGTGCTCGTAGGGAGGAAGCGAATAGTAGGGCTACTCTTCTGCTGCTGTCACGCGTTGCACGGATTCGCCTTTTGATTCCAAATCTTACGATTCATCTATCTCTTACTTTTCCTCATGAAAATTCGATCTTCTCTTATGGTTGAGAGTTGATTTTTAAGTTTTATCAAATTGTTATGTCATAAAGTATTCTTATCTGGTTTCATCAGGAAATATGTTAAAGTATGTAAATTGCTTGTTTTGGTACAGTAACTTGACTAGTTTATAACTTTATATGAACATGGACCAAAACAATCCATGCGAGCGAAATTGATCTAACGTGGGGCAACTTGGTGACACCTTTGCGAGTTAGCAGTTGCTTTGTTTTGAAAAATAAATTGCATAGCAGTTGTTTTGTTTTGAAAAACAAAATCCACACTCTATAGTTCAAGCAACCTACAAGACATTGCTATACGATCCCGGTAGGGGTGATGTCCCGATCTTCACGGCGTAGGATCAAGAACCGATAACTAGCCTCAAAGAGACCAAAATAACTGGCTGCAAGCAGCCAAGATAACAGTGCAACCTAACGATCGTGCTTGAAGCCAACCACCGTCTCTATTACGGCAACCTGAATAGAGGGTTCGCCCAACCACACTCTAAGTTACTAACCAACACAACTTGGAATCAATCGAGGAAAAAATTCTCAAAAGGACCAGAAGCACCAATTGGAGGGCGTCGATCGCCGCTTCTGTAATCTCACAAGGAAATCACAAAAGCAAAGGGATAGAGATCTCTCTCTGAATTTGCTAGCACACAGCTAAACAAAGGGGTTCATATTCTCATTGTCAAAAAGTCCTCTAAATGATAAAACATAGGGGATATTTATACTAGGAACAATCCTCCTAGATAGGAATGAAAGGTCTTGGGAGTTTACAGGAGTCCAGGACATAGGCTAGCTCAAAGGTCACTTATACAATAAGTGAATTCCCGAGAGGACTCACGCGTCTGTTTGGCTTCTGAGCAGTTCTCAATGATTTGTCCATAACTCCTTATTGGGAAGTTGAAATTATGAGCCGTTTGTTAGAGGTGAAACTAGACTTAATTATCTTTCCAACCATATATATTAAGCACGGAGAAAGTTGACTGGTTGGGTCGCACGAGCCTTGGAAGTTGAGCCTTTGCAGCGTAAAGCCGTAAACCATCTTCTTGTTGGCGTACATAGCTACTGGTTGAGCATGGGCGGATTCCTCCTCGACGTAACCCTTGTTGTCCTCAACGTAACCTATCCTTCTTGGCGTAGTGATAATGTTCTCGGGCGTAAACCTTAGCAATACAAATGTAGAGCATTTAGGTAGTATAAAATTCTCACTAAAATTTGGATTAAGTTGAGCAAAGAGCGAGTTCACCTCTTGTTGTATTTTCCTAGCACGGTTGCGCGTAATTGGACATGATATGCTTGATCGTTCTTGCTGAGACGTAATCCATCACTTGGTTTATGTCATCTTCATTTTCTTCATGTGATGTATGACGTAAACCATCACCCTTGTTTACGTCAAGTATAGCTGGGATGTGCTCATCATCATGTGACGGAGGCTGGGGCATATCACATTGCATCATAATTATTATTGTTGAATGCTACATTCTGCAAAACTAAAAGCAAGTTAATGTGCTCATGTATGCACAACTACAAACAATTGCCAGCATGCATATGTTTCATTATGGTACTACACATTATATCATTTTTTGCATGTGTGTTGTTTTGTACTAGGTTCGCACGAGCTATGCAAGTTATTGTACTTGAATGAGCACTTTACAAGTTGTTGTACCTATTTGCACCCACATCACAAGTTCATGTATCGGGAGAGCGATTTACTCTTTTTTATTTTAGGGAATATGTTGAACTATATTTAATATCTAATGATATTGTTTCTGATAAACTTACATTGAACGGTAACGGATACGGTTTAGTACTTGTTCTTATACGTTGTTTATTTTCGTGTATTGTTAACTCAAAATCGGCTCTTTCCTTTTGTTTTCTTTTGAAGTCTCGATTTTTCATCCAAGTGTTTCATTATAGTATAAGGTTTTAATTGTTATTTGTACACTTTGGTTATGAGTGATTTAAGGATGAGATATCTTCTTGGACTCTAAATTCAAATTGAGCTACACGGAAGATACATTTTATGAAGGATGTATATCAATATGAAAGAGCATTGGAATAACGATTACCTATACTCGGTTTGAATTAGTTGTGCGGCTGTAGCTATTGGCGGCTCAGAAAATAGGCACTGGCGCATGTTTAATCGTGTATTAAGTACTATAGAATTTTGTGGAAAACCATATTTGATGAAAGTCATGCATATGGCTTGGAGGAGAACTCCCGTATCTTTAGAGATCCACCCCTACAATATGGGAAGTATTATGTCTTCTAAAAGAACGTTGGACTAAAAATTATCCCTATTGCACAATCGTGCATCCCACCCTTAGACCTCCGTCTCCATCACCAACGCTGCTCCACCTCTACCTCTAGCCTACCACACTGTAGCCTGGTGTCCGCCACCTCCACCTCTAGCCCGACACACAGTGCACCACCTTTGCCTCCTTGCATCCTCACACACACCAAACCGCGCCGCCCACAAATATGTTTCATGTTGCCAAGAAGTGAAGAGGAAGGACTAAAGGTGGGTTGTTCGTCAAGCCTAGAACTTCTATTTGGTTATTTGCTAGTTGCTATTGCTTGATGCACTGTCATAGTTTGTGACTTGTCATGTGAAGTTGAGAACTAAGTTGGAACTTGGAATTGTTATGTTGCAAGTGCATGGTGCTTCTGATTTATTGTTGCTACTTGAACTAAGACAAAACCTACGTTTGTGTTCCCTCATTCATCATTTGTCTTCCTAACGGTATGAATGTACCCTTTTTTTCACCCCATCAGTGAGAGAGAAGAGAAACAACTTTTTTTTTGAAGAAAACGATGGTAGGAGTTCTACCAAAATTTATAGAAGAAGAGAATTGACCCTGTTTATAAGGAAAACCGGGCCCGAAAACCATACAACTGCACAGTTTTGCTATAGGGAAACCGACAAAACCTCACACAGAAGACAAAGTGAAAAGCCTGTGGCAAAACAACTATGAACCATAGAAGTGACCGAGGAAGGAGCAAGACCTTTAAGGCGAAGCCTCCAAGGAGGGAACCAACGACAGAAGCCGCTGCTAACGCCCGTCCAAAAAAGGACTAGGTTTTCACCCAAAGGAAAAGAGAGTCAAACAAGACGACACCTCCAAGGAGGATACGGCACCCGTAGGTGTCGATGTCACCGAACCTGGAAAACCAGGTAGGGCTTTCGCCCGAGACTCCCAAGAAAGGTGCAGGACCTCCAACAGCTAGAGCGAGAGTGCTAAGTGTTATCGTTGCCCAGCTCAACAGCTAAACCCGATACAGCAGCTCCAACTCCGCCTAAGCACTAAAGCTCTAGCACAACAGAGGGCCAAGAAGCCCTCTCCATACTCGTCACTACGACCGGTTCACTAAGACACAGGGCACTTGAAGCACAAGCGAGGCCAAAGAGCCCGAACAACAAACAAGCTGGACCAACTTCATGGACGAACACAACTCCTCAACCACCTAAAGACTCCACGACCATGGTCTGGAAGCAGACCGGCCAACAGAAGGGAGGAGCATCAAGGAAGGTGAGGAGGTTTGCCTCGCCGGAAGAGGAACTGAAAGATGAAGCCAGGTTAACAGAGACATCGGAGTCTTCCATGTTCCGACGAGATCGAGGCGGAGGCATCTCCACCCAGAATCGTTGGGCTTCGCGGGAGCACCTCTTGCAACTGCGACGATCGCTTCCAACTTTGCCACCAACACAGAGAAGAGTTGGGGCGAGCAGAGCAACAGAGCAACTAGACAACTTGGAGGGAGGTGGCAACAGAGGTGGGGGTGTGGAGGAGGGGGCGGATGCCACGGAGGAGGCACCGGAGTTGCCGACGCGCCCCGCCGACGACAGCCCCACCGGACCGCCGAGAGGGGGACGCGCGCCGCCACGCATGCGCCAGCCTCCTGCCCGCACATGTCAGCCACCGCCACCCACACGCGCCGGCCTCGCCGCCGACACGCCCCAGCCGGAGTAGCAGACGCCTCCGCCGCCGGTCCTACGCCATGCCAACACACCTGAGATTGTCATGCACTAACACAATTGCCCGAACTCTCGTAGATGATGGTAGGGGCTGTAGGATCGAAATACAAGAACCAAACCTACCAGAAAGGGACGAATGGTAGGAACACCGAAAACATAAACTTTTAGCGGAAATAAAAATTTACCCTCTAACCTGATGAAGTCCTCGGCGTAGCCGGTCTGACTGCATGCTCGCCTCCGGTCAAACCGTCGGGATCCAAAAAACATGTATTGACGAAACTCTAGCTAGTGCGCTAGCTTGCCGCGGCGAGCGTCCATGGGGATGGGGATGGAGGTGAGTTTGAGGACGGGAAACACCACAGTGGTGGCTTCTGCTACTGCTTTGACTGCATGCTCAGCCAAGAATGTCGCGAACCCCCGTGATTGTGCCCAACGTGCCCTTGTAGTTGTCGTCATTACCTCGCCTTGCCATGCTACCAATGTCGCCGACGTCAAGTTCGGCGGAGGCGAGGTAGGGCACGGAGATGGCTAAGGTTGCCGGATCCGATGGTGGAGAGGTTGGGAATGAAAATGTATGAGGCCAACTGCGGTGGTGAGGTCGCTGATTTGTTCCAACCAGCCTGATCATGGTTGCTGCTCGAAGTGAGAGGAGAGGGGAGAGGAAAAGAGAAGAACTGTCGGTCACCTCCTCACACATTTGATGCTGCCTAAGTAAGTAGAGATGGGGAGGAGCCACTGGAGCGAGCGAAGCCACCGGTAGAAAAAGAGGAGGGAGGAGGGAGGGAGAAGGAAAAGTGGGAAGGAGAGGGAGGAGACTAGGGATCGGACGTCTGATCCTTGGCAAAACTCCGAACGATGTTTCACTGTATATAAAAAAGTTGTTTCAGATGTTTCACTACTCAGTAAAATTTGTTTCAATAAATAAATGTTTTACATGTTTCATTGCTTGGTAAAGATTAAAGAATTGTTTCAACCAAATATAACATCAGAAAAGGCTAATTGCAACATCAGACCCTGTATGTGCAACATCAAAGAAGACATAGGCCGATAAAACAGAGTGAAACACTCTAAGACAACCAAATGCAACAAAAGAAATAACTCCACCAATGTAGGCCAATGGCGTCTTGCTCCGCCTTATGTGCAACCTCCTCACAGTGGCGTTGCCACTTTCGGCGAGCTTGGAGCTCTCTCTGGCGACAACGCTTACCACTCAACCTTGCACGAAGCCTCCTTGCGGCGCCACATCCACAAAGCCTCCTCCTTGTGTGCCTCCACTGCTGCCGGCGAGCTCGGAGCCCTCTCTAGCAACAGTGCCTTCTGCTCCACTCCATACAAAGCCTCCTCATGGGGCCGCAGCCGCTACCAAGGAGCTCGAGGCCCTCTCCGACGCCGCTGCTACCCAAGACTCCTAGCCGCAAGCTCCTCCTCGTGGCTCCACAGCTGGCGAGTTAGGGCTCCGGCAAGCGCGGGACCTTCCCTAAAGACGACGCTTTCCACTTCCCTGCACACCTCCTCCTCGCAGCGGTGGCAACAATGAGTTTGGGCTTCCACGAGATTGGATCCTCTAAAACAACGCGAATCATAAAATCAGATAAAGGGGATGAGGTAGAGGAAGATGAAATGGGAAGAAAGGCATCCGGTGCACAAGCTCCGCCCGGATGGTTGATATGAAGCATTTTCGAAAGGAAAGAGGAGGGAAGGGGAAGGAAAAGAGGGAAAGAGGACAAATAACAAAAGAATATATTTTTTTAATGCACTGAAGGATTAATTAGTGGCTTATATTAAATAGTTATAAAATTATAATATCATCTTTATAAATCGATGAATTGCAATGGCATATTTTATTTTCAATGACAATATATTTACATGGTACTTAATTAGGGTAATATTAATCCGGGACTATTGTATGTGGTGCCACATTTTTCAATAATAAAAAAAATTCAAATCTTATATCGTAAATTCCATATATTAATACTATAATTTGAAATCTTAGAACATTAATATACATTTTTCATGCTCATGAATTAGGAAAGAAATTAATTATATATTCGATTAAAAAACATATTAGTTGAATGAAAGTATAAAAAAGAAAGTATAAAAAAGTTAGGAAAGGTATCCCATATCCCTGCGTAATTTGTGCCT
Source organism: Oryza sativa Japonica Group (assembly GCF_034140825.1). Taxonomy (NCBI): domain Eukaryota; kingdom Viridiplantae; phylum Streptophyta; class Magnoliopsida; order Poales; family Poaceae; genus Oryza; species Oryza sativa. The sequence goes on along the minus strand of NC_089038.1, from coordinate 1,937,477 downwards.
AAGAAGAAAAGATTGAGGAAATCCCCCGTCCGCTCGCCGTGGACTCCGACTCCTCGCGAGTTCGCCGCCATCGCCGATCCCCATCCATCCCGCGAGTAGAGCAGAGCAGCGCCGCAGTCGTTCGTCGCCCTGCTGCTGCTCCCCGCCGCTGGTGAGGATCCATCCGATCCGTCACACGCGTCCTTTTTTTTTCCATGTATTTTTTTTCTCGAATCTGCTTGCGGATTAACCCTAGCTTCTGTTCTAGAAATTATTTGCCTTAAAATCTTAATACTAATAGCACTTTGTTTGCTCCCAAAAGGATTGGGGGGTTCAACTGAACCCTCCATGTTCCCATGTTAGATCCGCCCCTGGATTCAGTACTTATAGCACTGCATTTCTGATTGGATGTGTGTGTCTTCATGAAGGGCTTGAGGAAATCCCAGGATTGCGCTCGCTGGCGTCGCGTGGCAGCTCCAACAAGTTGAACTGTATTGCAGGTTTCAGGTAACTTGTTCATCTTTTTTAACATTATATTAAGATATGAATGATGTCCCTTGTGCAAACATACTCATTGATGCATCTTATTTTTCTCAACTCTATGTTTGGTTTAACATTGTTTATTTGGGATCCCAAATTGTTTAGATAGTTCAGCTGAATGACATGTGTATTACCAACCATCAACAGATTGGAAAGCTATGCTATCATATATAGCAAATAACTCATCGGCAACTAGGAAACATGTTAAAAGTTAAAACATTGGGAATTTATGCATGTATGCTGGGAGCCACTAAGCATAGGTCTTGGACTTAAGAAGGAATAAGATACATTAAGATATCTTGTCTCTCTCGTATAAGTTCATCATTTATGCTTAGTTACTTTTAACCCTCTGACCGCAGCACACTCACTGTTTTTTTTTTGTGCCGTCAGCACACTCACTGTTGATTGGATGTGTGAAATCAACTTAATAGCTGTTGATTCAATATATGCAAAGTAATGGTCTTAATTGAAATCTGAACCCATGCATTTTATTAGAAATTTGAGGCTGCGTTGATTGAAGGTGAAAAGCTGCTTCTTATGTATAAAACTGTTGAAGTTTGTTAGCCTCTACATTTGTCTGCTTGCATCGTATGGGCATTTTCTTATAGCAAACTGTATGCATCATATAATTATAGTCCCAATGCTGAATGCAGATGCGGCAATTGTTAGATATGTGCACTCAATGCTAGTTTTAACTTGCTGTTACTTTTCAGTGATCCTTGAACAAGCTTATTGAAGATGCCAAATGCAGAGAGCAGTTTGTTCAAGATGCCAACTGCAGATGCAAATATTGCTGCCCTGCACAAGGAATGGGACGATGCATTGTGCCCAATTTGCATGGATCATCCCCACAATGCTGTTCTTCTGCTGTGCAGTTCCCATGACAAAGGATGCAGATCCTATATATGCGATACAAGCTATAGACATTCGAATTGCCTAGACAGGTTCAAGAAAATGAAAGTAGACCACAATGACGGTTCGTCACAGCAAAGTTCATCGTTGCCTAGGGACATAAGTAGCCAAAATGTACCCCAGAGATCTCATTTTGATCCCACTGGAGAAATCCAAACAGGCATATCTGAATCCCATGAAATTTTCAATCATCGAGATGCTATCCAAAGCTCTGCTGGCCTATCTGGACAGCAGGGAGAAAATAGCTATAATCAAGATCTAGATTTGACTTTGGAAGCTCAGCAAAGAGAGAGCAGTAGCACTGTGGAGTCAAGTGAACTGACACGCTTGAACCAATTGGCATGCCCATTATGTAGGGGCACTGTCAAAGGCTGGAAGATCATCAAAGAGGCCAGAGAATATTTGGATGAGAAGTCGAGATCTTGCTCGCGGGAAACATGTGCATTTTCTGGCAACTACAGGGAGCTCCGTAGACATGCCCGGAGAGTCCATCCCACAACAAGGCCTGCTGATGTGGATCCATCAAGACGCCGTGCATGGCACCGCCTGGAGCACCAGCGTGAATATGGTGACATACTAAGTGCAATCAGGTCGGCTATGCCCGGAGCAGTTGTGTTTGGTGATTATGTTGTTGAAGGGGGTGACATGTTTTCACCTGACCAGGAAGGAGGCATGCCAAATGAACCAAGTGGATCTTTGTTGACAACATTCTTTCTGTTCCATATGATCAGTAGTAGTCCGATGAGATCAGGAGATGAGATAAGAGGCTCATCGAGGGGCCTGAGAAGGCAGAGGCGCCGTTATTTATGGGGAGAGAACTTACTAGGTCTCCAATATGAAGACGAGGACGAGGACGATGAGGAGGAAAACCTAGATGAAGATGTTCAAAGACCAAGGAGTCGCCGGAGATTTGTAAGATCAAGGTCGGAGGAGCGATCCTAATGCACCACCTGGGTAATAAACCTTCGTTGCTCGTTGTGAAATTCGATCACCATGAATCGTTGATGATTCCTTGCATGATCCTAAAAAAATGTCAGTGGACTAGTGGAGTTGCAGGTGGTCTGCTGCTTTGAATGGCAACATATTGTGTTCATCCCTGCAGTAGAAGACCCGAGGCAAATGGGTTAATTGGATTATCTAGGTGCATTCCATCCGTGTTGTGTTCACAAAGCCTTCTGTAATATGATGTAGAGAATAGCTGAAATTGGCATGCTTAGGGCTTGACACTTGCTCAACCAAAAATGCTCTTAAGCTCTGTTGGTGTTGTGGAGATGCATCATAAGCAGGGCTGCCTCGTGAGCAGTTTGGCCATTTGTTGTATAGAGTATCTGCAAATACATTGTACCGAATTTGTTCGTGTTGCTGCTGTTCTACTTTGATATCTTTGTTCAATGGGAATTTTAGAATCAAATTTCGTCCAAATGGTTGTGCGCGTTTGACAAACCGACTGAAATGCTCCTCATCAAATGCACATGTGGTGTATTTACTTCATTTGATTGAGCAAGAATGAATCAACTCCACTGATAAGAGCATCCCTATTTTTTACTGTTTTGAAGTTGATATACCCTGTTGCTGCAACCTTTAGAAGAATTAGTTTCCATATTTATACAACACTAATCCTTCTCTTCTTTGTATTATATTTGTTTATAAAATACAAGGTCTTTTTAGAAGAAAGAGCACGAGTCGTCAGATGTGTGAGGATCTATGACAGACTTCTATACACACACGATGAGTTATTTTTTGCAAAATAGCCTATCACGCGTTAAATTTTTCGAGGAAAAACAAGAAAAACAGTGCACGAATGGGTGTTATCACCGGAGGATTGTTGCCAATGTTTGCTGATGATTATCTGATTATCAATTTAGATATTCTGCCTTAACTGTAGCGCTACCAAGCATTGAACACGCAGTGACAAACAACCAGCTGATTAATCGTTATTGGCAACAAAAGAAAGGAAGAAACCATCAACCACTTACAAGTAATCAAGTAGTACAACTTAATAATACAGATAAACTAGTCCATGTAAGTTTGCAACCAGTTAAATACTTTAGGGAACATATGCACTATACAAACACCCAATTAATCTTGCCTTTCCTTGCTGGACCAAAAATGGTTTTGCAAGTGCCAAGACTACAACTTCTTCACTGACCAATCAAGCTTCTTATTTCAATTGCACGGCATAACGATCTGGATTAATATAAAATTGTATTCTCCATGCTTGCCTCTAAATTTTCCTACAAATGAAAATAAACATCATCAGAAATATGTCAATATAATGATGCACAGCTCTCCAAAAAAAAGGTCAATATAATAACAGCAGCTACACACTATCGGTGTTCATGTTTGCATTACTGAGCCAAGCCCTGCACCTTGTGTCATAACTGGGGATTCCCCAGAAAAATAGAAAAAAAAATCAAGCATGCCATTTTTTAGTCTGCTTTCTATATTTTTAATTATTTTCAAGAGTGGTTATTGAAACTCGGTGATAACCGTGAACTTGTGCCGTAACCGAGTGCCAGACTTATCCTCTTAGGTTTTTGCCTTCTTTTTGTATCATCTGTAATTTGTTTGGTTTTCTGAATACTGAGCTATCACAAACTCATGTATTCCGATGACTGCGTAGAAAACAGCTCGAATTTGGACATATAGACCAAAACAGACACACTCGGGAACCAGGAAAATTTCCATCAGAAGCAGCTACACAATAAGATTGACTGTCCTCTTTACATGCCGCGATTATTAAAAGATATTACTTAGGCTCAGTTTATGGTTGCTATGCTATGCCATGCTAATTGTGCTTGGTTTTTAAGTTGCTGTAGAGATGTACATTTATAGTCATTGTAGTCGTCTTACAAATCAATGTAAAGTTAGAGAAAATATGTTAAGCAACTGTCATGTCTCCCACAATTGCTTCTGCTACTTAAATTAAAAGAAAAAACAGTCTACCAAATGCCAAAACTACTAGAAGCAGTCACACTAAATAAAATTATCATAATCCACCTCAATGTCAAACGGAACCTTAGTTGATATCACACAGCTTTAAATAAAAATGCACATACCATTGATTTGAAGTCATCAGAGTGTCTAGCTCCTGTTCCAAAAAACAATAGTCTAGCTTCATGTGTCGACTCTGCATTTATTCCCTTTTTGGCACATCGTGCACTTTCCTTTTCTTCATAAAAATTAAAATCGTCCAGAAGTGACGTTTCCTGGTCATAATCCTTGAAAATTTTCAACATTTTCAGACCCTGGAGTAGGCCAATCTACATAACGTGAAAAAGGATATCAGATCAAAAAGGTTTAGAAACTAAGAAATTACAAAATTAAGTCATATGAAAACATATTAAAGAGAGCACGGATAAATGATGTGAGATATAGCATTCATTATCAGATAGCACCGCCTTTGTTCACAGGAGGAATCTCAGTACACCTGCTACCATGGAATTTATTACAGAATAAACTTATCTTGAAGTGATGTGCTATGTACCAAAATAGGGGAAACCATCCATTTTCTAAATGAAACAACCATACGTGATGGAATTTTTCAGCACGAAAAAACAAAGAAGTGGATGCATGGTACCTCCTGAGTGTCCCTGCTGAAAGTAACAATTCTGTTGTCATTATTTTCAAGAGTTATATGTTTGAAGAGCCTATTCGGAATGTCCTTTATAATGTGCCAGGTTACAGGGAAAAAGCCATTCCATCTATCTAGTTTCCAAAAGTCCATGGTCTTCTTGAAATCAACAGGGCCTAATATCTCAGCCAATCCTACAAACTGGCCACTGGAATTAACCTGAAATAGGGAACACAAAGAAGCAACTATCTTGAAATTTTGCCAGGGGATGAAGGGATGCATGATATAAAATAGCCATAGTACCATCCAGCGCAAAAGGTGTGTAATTCAAACTTTCAGCAGCACAAAGTATATGTGGTGGATTAAGTCTCTCTCTTCTGGAGAAATTCATCACAAAATTTAATGGCAGATGTATCTGCAATGTAATTTCAAGTAAAATTGCCTTTTAAGGAGATCACACGATACAGATGAAATAATCAACCCAACGAATATACTAATAAAGAAAACAAATATTTAGAAAGACAGAAAAGTCAAAAACGTGCTAGTAAACAGCAGTTCAATCTCATAATAGAAACTTGCCGTTATGTCAACTATTTTGCTCAAACATCCATTATTGGAGATGGGTTTTAAGCGTACCAGCACGTGCTCTTGTTTCTTGTATGTAATGTATTTTTTTTTTCCACGTGTAGGTTGTAGAGTGATAGATTACACTATCTATGTAACTATGCTGTCATAATTGTTTCATAACCATTTGGATTACATGCAAGAAAATGAGGACACATGCCCTTAAGGGCTTAAAATACTAAACCATGAAAATAAAGGGCCATATAACAAGAATAGAATTTGATCACTAACCGAAAAGAATAGGAAGACAGGGCACTTTTTGCCCTTTTCCTTAATTAAAATCTGAGCTTCACGAAAAGCTGCATCCAGCTTATTGTTCCCATGTGGTGTACTTGCCCAAACATTGTATTTGATACCTTTATGAATATCATCTTCACTATATGACTTTATCATAAAGAACTTGGCTTGTTCATACTCAACTATAAAGTCTGGTCTGTTAAACTGATCCCTACGGACCAAAGGACTTCTGATATCTTCCTGTATCTTGGATCTTGTTGCATTTTCCAATTTGTTTGCACGGGGACCACGAACTTGCTCCAATGTATCATCAGAATGTTTGCATACATTATCGTTCTTAATAGTCCTATGATGATCAGATCTTGTGACAGTATGTTTGCCTGTGCCCATCTTGAACCTCTGATTAGTAGCAATACTACTGACAAAACTGTCTCTTGAGTAACGATTGCCATGAGAAGCACCTCGCCCGTAGTTTAGCTGTGGATGTGCCTCAGCATCATGGCACCATTGACGATGATGCAAAGGTATCCTATCTTGGTAGCACTGATAGTCAGAGTTAGACAGCGATGGAATCTCATCACCGTAATTTTGTCTACTTGAGCGTGCGTTACAATGGCGAGAAAGTGATGGAATCTCATCACCATAACTTTGTCTACTTGAGAACGAGTTACAATGGCGAGAAGAAAGCGATGGAATCTCATCACCATAACTTTGTCTACTCGCGTAGTTACAATTGCGAGATAGTGACGGAATCTCATCACCATAACTTTGTCTACTTGAAAGCGAGGGGATTCTAGCACCATAGTTCTGACTAGACAGAGAAGGGATCTCATCACCATACTGCATCCCTCTTGGCAGTGAAGGTCCCCAATTGTCAAAACTCCATTGACTTGAAGAGGAAGTAGTCTCATCCATGGAATTGGCCTGTCTAGGTATGTCAACTATCTGTTTTGATGATAAAACTAAAATTAGTAAACACCCATATACAGTCTTTAATCGTTTAATAGACATGCCAAATACAGAAACTGTATATATAGACAAAATTTATTGTGTAGTCAAAGGGATCCACAACCATACCTCACTGTGGTGTTCAATAGATTGACCATTGCTGGTTCGAAAGGCAGTAGATTGATTGGATCTTCTGGACCAGCGTTCTTCTGAATGATAATCTAAGGTAAAATCAGCTTTACCTTCTGCTGCATACAACCTTCTTATGTCAGGACTAGCAGAAGGATATGAAGCAATGTGATCTGGCCTTCGCTCAAAGGTTTTGCTTCTGACGCTCATGTTCCCAACTACATCTCCTGACCCGTCTGGAGTACTTGACACTGATTCTACTTCAGAAGAACTTCTCCAAGAACAGGTTGATGAAGAAAAGCAAGACTGCTGCCTACGATACCCACTTCCCGATGACATTTCTTCCTTAGAATCTGTATTTGACCCATGGGAAATAGCATGGTTGGATTCTGAAGGCGGCTCTTGACAATCCTGAGAAAGGGAAGAGTTGTTTGTATGTTGTTAAACAAAATTGCTATGTTTGGATCTAGGGCATGCTATCCACAGATTTAATGTTTGAATTAACTCATACTTGTCTTAGCACATAATTACTGAACAACGATTTTGTTCGCTGTGCTATCTTAGTCAAGTACACATGATCCTATTTCTGATGGAGTGATGGTACAACCAGAAATCTAACTACAGATTTATTTATAAACCAATCGCGCCATTAGTACAACATCTCTTGGGTCCTATTAGTTTCTTTACTTAACTGCTCCAAAGTATTTATAGTTTAGAAAGATATATAACACTTCAGGTAATCTGGTCACCGATAGCAGATTAATTGAAGAGATTGTGTTGTATAAAAAGAGGATGAGTAATCAAAGAACAAACCGATGCCAGGTTTGATACATCCTCATTTGCGAGAGACATAATTTGGGTACCATCTTTGCATTTCATACTGTTACCTGCAGAATGAGAAAGAAATTGTCCACAGAGTAGAAGTAGAACACAAATTGACTGTCTGAGCTATTCAGAAATTATTACTATCAAAAAGTTTTGGAAACTAATTACGATGGCACATACATGGCTGATATGAAGAAGTCGAATCTTCCCCACCAACTGCATCATCATTCCTATCGTTGTTTCTTGTGAAGCCGGAAGAATCACCTTCTGTGTGCGATAACGCTGACATGGGCGGATCGGAAGGTTCCTTCATCTGCCAAGTAAAAACATGTTAATAAACAGCGGCGAAAGCAGGAATTTGTGCGCGGTTAAATAAAAAAACCTTAAAACTGAGCAATCCAATCCATTATTAAGGTTGTAAATATGGGACAAGTGACATGAAGACAAAATTCGTTTGATTTTAGATGTTCCCCATGAGCAGACAAACCAAAGTTCACTGGGTAGTAGTATTAATTAAGCCGAATACCCTAATACGTTTAGTGTGATTTTGCAATGTAACTACTGCTTCTACAGATGAAGGGGCTCGATTATTCCCAGCCAAGAACCTGCTATGGCGACAGTGCTATCTCAAATCTTGGACTGAACGATGGATTTGGGCAAAATACGTGCACAAGAATTGAACCGGGGCCATACCTACCTGGAGCCTCAACGGTGGGTTGCTGAGGAGACGCTCCGAGACGGCGGCGATGCGGAGGCGGCGATGCGGCGGCGGCGACGGGGAGTCGCCTGGTGTGAGGAGGGGTCTGGGCTAGTTTTCTTCTCTTTTTTTGGGGGGGTTTTATTTATTGAGTATTTGTCTTTTTTTTTACGCATTACGGATTACATTAAACGGCATGTTTTCTATACTGTTTAACGGTATAATCTCTTTGGCCCAGTTGTAAACAGGAAATAGCTGCAGCAACTTTATTGTTAAAAAAAATCTCCCCGACGGTTAAATTGTTTTTTTAAAAAGAAACTTTATATATATATATATATATACACAAATTTATAATATTTAATACGTAGTTAATGTACTAATGATATTTCTACAAATAGATATATGCTTAAATGAACTCAGTCTTAGTGGTACTGCGTAGAGAACATTTATCTACTATTATAAAAATTGAAGATATTTTTGTCGGTGGTTTGGTACGTCATCTGTGTATGAGTCGATTTTTAAGTTCGTTAGTTTTTTGGAAATACATATCCATATTATCTCTACTATTATAAAAATTGAAAAAAAATTTGCCGGTATTTTGGTACGTCATTCGTATTTGAGTCGGTTTTTAAGTTTGTTCGCTTTTGAAGATACAGATTCATGTATGAGTTAAATTTTAAGTTCGTTTGTTTTTGGAAATAAAAAAAAAGTCGTATAAGAAATTAAAAAAATATCCAAGCGAATTCTCACAGTAAATTTCATCCTAGCTAAACGTATAACAATAATAAGATTAAAATAAAATTCACCCATTACAACGTACGGGTATTTTTTCTAGTTTTTTTTTAAAAAAACAACTAATGAAATTTATAATTTTAATTATTTTTTATATGTGCTCTTAAAGTAACCATCGTAACACAGTTTTAGCCTTTTAGGGCTGACAAATGTTGATTTATATTTATTTATACCACTCAACAAAGAGTTTATATTTGCTCATCAACTGCCTTTCTTTGGTTGTGTGAGTTTTTTTTCTGAATGCATGAGTTTGGCTTCCACTTTAGGAGGAGCCTATGTTACCGAGATACGGGGATACAAATACGTAGTATGATGATACAAACATAAGCCATTTTTTAAAAAATAAGGATACGGTGATATGTTTATATATATAGACACACACATGTAAATTAAAAATACATACAGAAAATTAATTAACCTCTCCAAAGAAATAGCAATACAATACTAGTATTGGTACTGCCAATTCCATATATTAATTTTGTTCAGTTCCTCTAACTATCTCTTACTATAATAATCTCTTATAATAAATCAAGTTGGTGAAGTAATTAAGCTTGCCGACTGCCAATTATTCAAGAAAAAAAATACTACTACTAGACTAGTGAACTGATCCATCATGGTTACAATATCAATTCTAAGTGTAGGCTACACAAATAGAGCCAGCAACTAGAAGATTTCACCAAGTGGAAACAAGAGTAGAATAACAGATTTCACCAAACACAAGTGAAAATGTAGTTCATAGTACTACACAAATAGCACATGTCCAGACTCTAGACCAGACCAAGGGTACAGATCTAACATGGAAGGCCTAAAGATGGGATTTACTCACAAGGGAATGAAGGGAAAACAGCTCGGTGGTGATGGGCTGACGACGATAGGGTTCAATCTTTCTTTTTGGATATTTGTATCGGGGTTGCCGATAGAGTTGCCGATAGAACGAAATTTAGTTCCGAAAATTTGAATAAAATTCAGTTAAATTTGAACAAATATTGCCAAAATTCATGAAATATTAAAAAAAAATCAACCGAAATAATATTGTACCTAGGGAGGGGGTGGTTCCCGATAGGACCAAAATTTCGAAAATTTCATTCCGGAATTTTGAACCCTGGCTGATGATGTTTTTTTTTTCTGCTTGCCGGCCGGCAGAGGCACTGCTATGGCGGATGGGAGACCACCTAGACCCAAAACCCTGCCTGCGGCGGAGAAGGTGCCTGGTCCAGTGGAGGTGAAAGCATTGCACCACGCCTGCTGACAGATGTAACACATCCTAAACGATTATAGTATTAGGATGTGTTACATCCCGTATTGGTTGGTTTATTTTTTATGGGACGAAGGAAGTATCAGATAAGTATTTATAATCGTTTGATTTATTTGCAAATCAAGAAAAAAATGGATACGTACGGGATATGTATCAGAGTGTATCCTTATATGTATATGTATTCGTCGGTGTATCAGATACTGATACGTGACATGTGTGTCATATCGGGGTAACGTAGGGTGTGGAGCCCCGATTTAATTAAACACTACTAAAATTCTTTTGGAGAGGTTCAATTATTCAATATTTTATAACTTATAAAATGCACAATTACATCCCTAAACTTGCTAAATATATCATCGTTGGGGCATAGGCGCATAGCGCGCGCACACTGACGTGACATACATATATAATATGGACAAACTTCTAATCCAAATTTGCAGTACTCCCTCCGTCCATAATATAAGGGATTTTGGAGGGATGCCTAAGTGTCATATCCCTCCAAAATCTCTTATATTATGGAACGGAGTATTAGGATTCTCATTCAACCATTTATATTTTAGGATGGAGAGAGTGGTGATTAAGTGGAGCCCACCTATCATTTTCTATTTTTCTTTTGTTTTCTCTCTCTACTATTTCCTTCCTCCCTCAAGTAAATCGTTGATGGTGTTCTGCAATGGTTTTGGCACCTTGGCACTGCAAGTCTGCGACAGTATGACTAGGGACATTTAACTTTTTATCGCTTTTAAGATGTGGCAATTAATTATTTGTCATTCGCTGTCTATGACATATGAGCCCTCATGTGTTTATGACATGTGGGTCCAGTGATAATTCCTATATCACCACTTGTAAGAGTGGCAAATAATTAATTATTCCCACGAGTGGCAAATAATTAATTATTCCCTATGACTAATGGGTGTTCGAGTTATATACTAGATCCGCTCGCCTTGTCCATCACCACCGATGATGTGCCATCTCTGACTTCACACCATGAGGAGGAAGAGAAAGGATGAGTGAGAGTTGAGAAGAAAAATAAAATGAAAAAAGAGAAATAAAAAGAAATAGAAAAAAGTGGGTAGGAAAGATACATTGTTTATGGATGTAAATATACATTTGACAAGTTTATGGAACCATTACCCAGTATAAAACCTCTTACAAGTTTAATAACCAATTTGGTTTCGAGAAACATAGTACAAACGCAGGTGCTCACAACGCGCGTACCCTTGTCTCTATGAACGTCCTTGTATTTTGCTCATGATTTAATTAGTTGAGAGTTATAGAAAATCAAAGATTTGTACAACATCTACAAGAAAAAAATATATTTAGACATAGTCTGACAAAAAACAAATCTTATTATACAATTACTATGCGGAGTAGTACCATTTCAGAAAAAAAAAGAAAAAAAGAAAAGGAAGAAATGCTAGCACAAATCTCGATGCACGACGAACGATGTAAGATGCGTAGCCTTTCCTCCTCCCTGTCTTTCATTTCAAAGTAGACAAGGCGAGGAAAAAAAAATTCCTCCTTTTCCCCGTCTTCCCATCGCTCGCCGGCGACCGCCATGAACTCCGGCGAGCCTCCTGCCTCGTCCTCCCTCGGCAATGCCGGAGAGGAGGAGGAGGAGGACGACTTCTACTGGGACGCCGAGGCGGAGGCCGAGCTGCAGGCCATCGAGGCCGCCTACGCCGCCGCCAAGCGCCGCCGCCTCCCCGACTGGCCAAGCCCCAACCCGGTCACCGCATCCGCATCCGCATCCGCATCCGGGGGTTGTTCCCCCGCGCCGCCATGGGCTCCCTCTCCTCCCGCTTTCCGAGGTGCTCTTCTTGGCTTTCCCCCCTTTCTTTGACATGATATGACGTTTAATTTAAAGAATCCCTTTTTATTCCTGGAGCTGGATCGATTTCATGTCTCTCGCATCAGTTCTTTTAGGGTCATAGGGATTAATGTTTCTTGGTAGTACAACATATGCATCGTTGGGGGGTAAATTTCTCAATTTTGCTGAAATGAAATGCCAGCTCCGTGTAACATTTCCTTCTCCTGAGGAAATAGTCAGAAATATTGAAGAATTTGTTTTCTAGGTTCTTTTGACAGGAATCAGGGATTTACTGGCATTGCCGTGGTTAATTTCTGAGGTCAATGTAGTTTATGTATATCATCCTTCATTTTGATTGAAATGGGTATTCTGCAGGTAATGTGAAGGCAAGGTACCAACCAGTAATGTTCAATGGCAGCATAGTGTACTGCAGGACCCCTTCAGAAGTGGAGAAAGCCACAAGGGACATTTTATGCAAAATTGAAACCATGAAGGCCTCTGGCCAGGTTTCTCTTGGATTCGATCTCGAGTGGAGGCCCTTTCCGAGAAGAGGTTTGCTGTTTTTCCTAAATCCTAACCAAATCTTTAATTGCATTTTCAGCATGTTCAGATTGAGCAAATGTGGGTTTCTGGAATCAAGTCTTCTTTTTTGAAAAAAAAGAAAGCCTCAAACTCTTGCAAGTAATGATATTGACGGAACATAACTGATGGGGTATGGATTTTGCAGGAGATCCACCATGTAAAGTTGCTGTAATGCAGTTATGCATGGAGAGAACTCGTTGTTATGTCATGCACATCATTCACTCCGGAGTGCCACCTGTACTAAAGTCTCTTTTGGAGGATAGTTCGTCCGTTAAAGTAAACACAGCTTCCCTCTTTCCCTGCAGATAAATCCCCATTTTTCCCACGCACGGGTTAACATGTTTTCATCATGCAAACCATTGTTTCCATGTCAGTGCAGGTTGGAATATGTATAGATAATGACGCAAGGAAAATGTTCAATGACTATGATGTCCATGTACAGCCATTGATGGATCTGTCAAATCTTGCTAATGCCAAGTTAGGTTTCCCTCCTAAAAGATGGAGTCTTGCTTCATTAACTGAAATGGTCACATGTAGAGAGGTAATATTTATGGTATCAAGCATTGTTCTCTTTGCCCAGTTCTGGTAGCATTGAATAAAAATGTGTTCTTTCTGTTCAGTTATTTATGTTTGTGGTCTATGCATTACAGCAAGTTCGGTTGCACAACTAGTTAAATGATACAAGTTCACCTAATATTTGGTAGGATCTCTTAAATGTATTTCAAATACAAGCATTTTTCTTTTGAAGGTTCTTGATAAGTTGATATACCTTTGATTAGTTTATATCTATTAGTGGCTCACCACTAGTCCAATACATGTTCTCCATCCCTGCCCTCACACAGCAAGACGTTAAATAAAACAATGCAAAGCCCGGTGTTAGTGATGCGGTAATCAGTTACATAGAAACACAACCATGTCGGCTATCAAACTTGTTTTGACACATTATCATATCATACAGAAATAAAAAAAGAGTTTTGGCAACTGGCACCTGCAGAAAGGCGTAGCTATTGTGTGTATGTATTTGAGTGTATTATTGTATCATGCACAAATAAAAATGGATGGTATGGTTGTATGCCTGTGGTCTTCTAAAACATTTTCACACCCAAACCTAGGGCTCCTTAAAATGAATGGGTAAACCTAGTGTTTTGTGTTAAAAGCGCCTGAAAAATTTGGGTTTTCTAAAATTTAAATTTTGATGCTTTAATCGCTGCATCTTCTCGTCTATAGTTGCCGAAGCCAAGCAACATAAGAATGGGAAACTGGGAGGCATATGTTCTCTCAAAGCAACAACTTCAGTATGCTGCTACAGATGCCTACATATCTTGGCACTTGTATGAGGTATATGAGTGTACTACTTACTTATAAATTATTTTTTTCTATCCCTACAGTCTTGACAGCCAATTCTACTCTTGATTAGGTACTGCAGAGTCTCCCAGACAATAATGTTGAGGTTGAAAAGGAGACAATTACAGCAGCATAGATGCAAATGCATAAACTGAAAAGTGGGTTGTTAATCTATTTGATTGCTCCCTAATGTTCTGCATCTTCACTTCTCAACCAGGTTGGCATCATGAATTCACAAATATTTTACTTTACTTGGAGAATTCTGAATTTCTAGTGATGGCTTATTTTTCACGCCTGCAATTATTCCTTAAATGTCTTTTCCTACTTATTTTATCAAAAGGCTTGTTCATTGTTATATGATGGAGATTTTACATACCTTTTATATATATATATATATATATATATATATATATATATATATATATATATATATATATATATATATATATATATATAGACGGTGGATGGCCATGGAGCCCGGGCACCATGGTGCCCCTAACAAATTTACTATATATATATATATATATATATATATATATATATATATATAATGCATTAGTCCTACTGTTTCGCTGAAAAAAGGATTTTACATGACATACCTTCCAATGATCTATGTGGTATTTAGTTATATCATCTGAATTTTAAAATCTTGAGGGAATCAGAACTGCTGTTTCCCCTTGGTTTCATAGAGAAGCAAAGAAACTGCTGGTTCTAATTTGGACCGCAGAAAATTTCCAACATAGAAGTAATGATTTTAGTGACAACTGACGAGCTATATCAAATGTTCAGAACAGAAACTTATAGTCATTCCGTTTCTTTTCCTTTTACATTATAGAATAGGCCCTGTTCTTTTCTCCAACTAAAGTTGGATTAAATCTTGGATACTCGTGGCACGCTTTTCGAACTACTTAACGGTGCGTTTCGTGTGAAAACTTTCTATATGAAAGTTGCTCTAAAATATCATATTAATCTATTTTCAAGTTTGGAATAATTAAAACTTAATTAATCACACGTTATTACAACCTCGTTTTGCGTGAAACACTTAATCTTCATCTTCATCTTCAGAACATTCAAACACCACCCTAGTTTCTCATTGCTTTTGGAACTGAGTTTATGCTTGCCATGCCAGAGTTCGCTAGTTGTGTAGCAGACAAAATCTCATGAATGTCGTAAAAAAGGTCAAAATTTTGGAATAGCACCTTATTTTCGGAAGTCTCTTATTCCTTTTTTTTTTAAAAAAAACATCGTTTTATTGTTAGTTGGGTCTATAGTAAGTTCATCCCAGTGCACAAGTAAGTCTCATATCATGAGGTACTATATGTTGGCAATCCTTTGTTATGGTATGTAGAACTGAGATGGACATTAATGTGTAAATTGTACGGATTTACTCCATGCAGGCATGAACTATAAGTTGATTCATCCTTGTTAGTTACTACCTGCATATTCATTTGATCTCAGATTCCCAGTTGATGAATGCAGTATGCATTTTATTCTGTAATTATCTGAAGAAGTACAAATGTATAACAACAGTTGAGATGCCATTTCCAACTTTACTAGGGAGGTCAGACGAAAATAGGCTGGTGAAATTGTTATAACCTTGTCTAGAAATGTGAATATTGTATCGCTATGTATGCAGGGTTGAGTAGGGATATCTTCATCAGAAGTCAGAACCAAAGCAGTATGGAACCTTCTTGAACATGCGTCAAAAGGCAGTGCGTAGGAACATACCTACCATTGTTGTAAATTGTGCTAAGATGCGATTGCTGAACTTTTCAGCTGCTGTTATCTGGAAAAATTAACTGTGTACTTTTTAGACCGAATTGGAATTACGTTTTATTTTATTTTTTGTGAGGAAGAATTTGATTTATTTTGTCACCTTGGATGAAAATTAAGATTTTTGTGACACACTTTTTAAACTGCTAAACGGTGCGTTTCGTACCAAACCCTAAACCCTAAACCCTTTCATACCAAAACTTTCTATACGAAGGTTGCTCTAAAATATCATATTAATTTATTTTTCAAGTTTGTAATAATTAAAACTTAATTAATCATACGTTAATATCAGCTTGTTTTGCGTAAAAAACTTAATCTTCGTCTTCAGGAGAAAAGATCGCCTTACCTTAGTGTGTCAAGTATTGCCTTTCTGGCTGGCATTGTTTTCTATTATCTCTGTCCAAAATATAACTTGTATTAGATTAGACACATCCTAGTACTGTTTGTTCAGATTTGTAATAATAGGGTGTGATTAATTCGGTTATATTTTAAGATGGAGGAAGTAGTGTTTATTGATCAGCCCATTGGGCTATATTCTTCTTTAATCCAGGAATACGTTGGTCTTCTGACCCACTTGTAATTTGTCCTGGGCTTCAAGCCATTGTAAGCCCACTAGTTCTCTCATCTGTTTGCCTGTCTGGGGTTGTCATGTAAGATGGGTTAGCCAAATGGCCCAGACGAAGAGGTGAAATGGTGAATTGACATATTGTGAACTAATGCCTTCTTTGGAATGGGTGAATTTTGCGGGGTTTTGAATAAAATAAACTAACGCCTTGTTTAGTTCCAAAGTTTTTCTTCAAACTCTTAATTTTTCTATCACATCAAAACTTTTCTACACACAAACTTCTAATTTTTCCGTCATATCGTTCTAATTTCAACCAAACTTTTAAATTTTTGTGTGAACTAAACACAGCCTAAACCCTGTGAAAACCCTGCAATTTTTTGCGTTCCATATAAGGTGCCCAAACTGATGCTCCAAGATTGAGCATGACAATAAGGAAAGGAAGGGCTTATTCACTTTATTGTCAAAGTAAATCTTACCATTTGTTAGTAAAGCTAAAGATTGACAATGCCCAATTTTAGCAAGGTTAAAGATGTGAAGGTGCTATTTGGTTTGATACCTTATCAAGTTTTGATGTAGTTTTGTGAGTGGAAGGTTCTAAAATTATAAATTTTTGGTAGAATTGGTAAAGGCTGCAATGGTTATCTTGTTTAATTAGACCCTACTAAAATTTGACAACTGATAAGGTTGCAATGATAAAATCTTATTAATTTGTTACCCTACTAGAATTTGGGCATTTGGCAATGCCAAAATATGATGGTTTATTTTGGCAATGAAGTGATAACCCGGAAATGCACTTCTATATTGCTAATAATGAGAAAAATACTCATCATTTTACAGTAACAGTGAGATTAGGCACCTAAACTCCCCTTAATCAAACTCTGAGATGGCCCATTCAACCATGCAAGAACAGTAATTTTGACGGCACATACATATCACCGGCATATACTAAACTAAACTCTTAGATCTCTTTGAACCGTCCTAAACGATTAAACCGTCAACATCTGAGCTCATTGTTCTTGGGGCTACGTGACACGTATCGATTCTTATTCTTAATATATCATTAGAAGCATGCCGTTGCAAATTAATATTAGTTACAATTAGAACTTGACCCAAATCAAACATTTGAGAGAATAACAGATATGCTTAATTTGGTCTCATGCTACTGACAGTGTTCATGGGTCGGCTGCGCATGCATCATTTTCTTGCATAGTTTTAGTGAACAAATTAAAACAGACACACTTTGGTCGGAATTTTACCAGTCAAAGATGCACCCATATGGATACTGCTAGATATCCTTGGATTAATTTCTGATCTAGTTTCAAACACAAATCAGTGTGCTAAGAAAGCATCAGAAAAGAAAAATACCATCAGAGAATCACTTGGGTTAAAGATTCTCCTAGCCGTCTAAGCCACATGGAAATGCAGTAGTAACAATAATAAAATCACAAAATGGAATCTTTCTCTCCATCTCAACCGTCCACTTGTTGCCGGCGCACGTGTCAGGCATCCATGCATCCATCTGGGTCACCTGCATTAGTACTGAACTACTAATCATGATCAGTTCTTCACATGGATTTCTGTTGGTCAAAGCAAGCCACAAACATCTCCCCCATGAAAAAAAATGAGAGATAGAAAAAAGAAAAAAAAACAAAGAGAAGCCAACATGGCATTGTGATCTTCTGCTCAAGATTTGGACAGAGGAATCATTTTTCTTTTGAACATGCTGTGCCCATGCCTTGTAAAAAGAGCAGGAGAGAAAAAAAAAAGATATGTTTTGTGTGTTGTTGCAATCGGGACAGGGAGAATTCTTAGTATTGGAGCACTACCTCTGCCGCACTAGTTGTTTCTTGCACACTTAGAGTACTAGTACTCCATCCCTCTCTGAAAAATGTATTGACAATTTCAGTACTAGTGGAGCCAACAACAGTGACAATTAATTTGAAACTTGCAAAAATAACTAACTTTTAAAAAAATGGTGCATGGTATATCTAACTGAGATTGACATCAGTATTTTACCAAAATTTTCAGACAATAGAAGTATTGTCTTTACTTGCTGGACTTGTTTTTATGCTTTTGGATTGCTCACCAAGTTTTGCAACTTTCTTCATTAAGAGGTTTACACAGCTATGTTTTTGAACCATTTTGGCCGTCTTTATGCTATATTTGTTTCAGATGCTTCAAAAATTTTTGAAGACCAATGACATATAGGATGACATTTATTTGTTTAATTTATCTAGCTTTTTGGTGAAAACTTTCATATATATTCAAACCACATGCAAGAAAAAACATAACCTTTTCTAGATACTAAAATATATGTTCAGAACACCAAAAGTTAAAATGAACTAACTTATTTTGTTGTGAGTAAATTTGATGCAACAAGTTCTTGCAACAAAGAAAGATTTTGAGTGGTGTTTCTAACAAACAAAATTAATTACTGCAGAGTTTCTAGAGGCAGAATCTATTGTATAGTGTATATTAGGTTCAGTATGTGGTCTGAATCATAGTATAAGTTAGTGGTGTTAACTGGTTTGGTCTGGCTAGTCATTCTTACTGCCAACAAATCTTGTCAGCCAGCTAGCTAGTACTCAGATTGGGATTTATGATCCTGACTCTGTTAAGAAAGCTTGAGACAAATGCTTCTGTGAAATGACTCCCAATCATGATTTGCCTCTATGGCTCTGTCTTTTTGAGACCATGCATGCATTCTTGTCATGGTATATTCTTCCACTACTACTGGAGGACACAAATCTTGCTTGTGAGGTCTGTTCAGCATGATTATGTACATTAGAGGGCAATGTGACTTTGCTCCAACATCTCACAGTGATCACTCATATATGTGGTACCTGATAGGTTCTTGGCTTTGAGCACACAAACTATATATGCTGTCATCTCTATCTGTATGCTAAGGTCTCCATGGTACAATGATATTGCATGCCCCACTTCTTCCATATATGCTATGGTCATAGCCTGTCATTTATTTGAGTGTGTGATGTTTAGTGTGTCATCATCAATCCCATCCATAGCATCCATTTTGTTCTTGATAAGTTCATCAATCTTGGTGTAAGCATATATCCCAATCCAACGTGTCGTTTTCTCGTGCATCTAACTAAATTATGATTAGCTGATACAAAGATTAATTTGAGATGATATTAAATAAGATATATCTCTGAAGAAATGCAAATCAGGTATAGTGGAGAAGGCACCACTGCTGGTTCCCTCTTTCAAGCCCACCAGATTGGAAATCAATGCTTGGGATTAACTTCTGAAGAAATCACCATTTTGCTGCACCTAGTAAAGTGACATTTTTCTAGGTCCTTAAAGAGAAATTACCTCTCAATTTACATTACATTAGAAAGATATTGGGAGGTACCAGAAATTAATCTAAAAAGTGTGGTACCACCTCAAGACCAGAGTAAAAATATAGTAAAATAATTTACTTTGCCGCTTAATCTCAGCACATGAAAACTGTAACTAGTTGTGGCATGTACATCTGCTATTCCATTCTACGAAATAAAAAGCCTGTTGGGGGCAGGCCTTCTAATTCTCTAAAAAGGATTAGTTGAAATTCCCTAATTGTTTCCACAAGAAAACATACTTTCCTTTTGAGAGCCAGTAAAAACATAGCCACAAAAAATGGTTGTGAACAATAAGAAGCAAAATGTTTTTAATGCACTTGCTATAGTTAAACGATCCTCCTATAATTCTTCGACCCCAAGGATCGCGATAATGTACTGAAGTTCTTTGTAACGTTATAAAGTTTCCTTAACTCTTTCTGTAGCTTCATAATGTTCACTCCAAGCGATTTGAGGTTATAGCATAGTTGTGGTTGAATCTAAAGGATCTAGGATAATCAAATATCCTTGGAAGCAAATCCTATGGTAAGCATGGCAGTAGAATCCAAATCTGCAAATGTTGTGGCAGGAATAGGGTCGATCAAATCGTTCATAGGTACATAAACTGCTTGATTTGCTTTTGACTCTGAATAACGGTGAAATGATCTTTACATTAGTAGTATAGAACGCATGACGAAAAAAAAGAACAGATAAAGTTCATAGAGCTTGCACAAGCACTGAAAGATTCTCATTTTTACAGAGATGTAATATGCATACAAATACCTACTATTTTTCCTTCTCAGATGCAAATACTTTCTAGCTACGCTTTTATTTGCACTACCAGGTTTTTAACGTAAACTGTACGTGTATGCATGTGTTAAATCTTCCATGAACCAGGTCGAATTTGATGTTTGAACAAAATCTTTTGTTGGATTTATGTCACGCCTAGAACCGTTAATTTATTTGCCCTAGGTTTAGAGACTTCGAACATGAATGCGATGCAAATTGAGCTCATTTTTTCTGCACAGAGATCTAGTATAGATCTATGTTCTTTGCCATTAAGTTATCTCATATTTGTTTGTCAAGCTCACATTGAGTTAATTTGTATCTTGCAGAGATTTTGTACATTTCCCCATTAGGGAAAGAGGGAATGAACCCAAGCACATGAGAATCCTACCAAGTGCATTGACCAACTTAGAAAACACTCTACTAAAATCAAAGACCACAGGTTCATTACGAATACCAGATGATTTGGGCTTATCCACAATAAAAAAACACAAATTAATTAGCTACTATACTTAATGTGACTATATAATATGAATGGCTATGCTTATCCTGCATGTGATGCACCTAGGAGTAGTTGTTATTTGCTAGAACAAGATGAAAAATATATGCATTTTTGTTTCCATATCCAGACTTGCAATCTCTCAAAACGGCGCAGTGTCTTTCACTTAATTGTCACACACCAGAGAGTACATATCGATTTGTGAATCCAAACAAATTAATAAAATGTAAGAAAAGAAGTACATGCAATTGTTTCAAAGCTCATGGGGTCATGAGGCTACCACATGACAAACCTCCATATATAATCTGACTGAGATTCTCAGGCACTCAGGCCTTCATATGGCCTGAAAATAAACTAAGTATAATTAGTCTAGTGTCAGCGCCGAACTAAGCTAATTTTGTGTCAGGCTTAGTGGTTAAAATAATCCAAGAACCGCAGAACAATAGTGGTTAACTCATAATTAAGGGGAAAATTGCCTGTAAAATAATGAGGGCATATTTAATAGCTATCACATGGTAGTTAAACCGTTACAACCGACCAAAAAAACAGTTGGTATGAGGTCAAGCTCCTTGGGGAAAGAGACAATTTTCCAGCAGTCAAGCTAAGCTAGGCTAGTAGTCTCATCTCACATCCATCAAATGAACTACTTAATTAAGGACTTAATTATATGATTAAAATGGAAGAGAAGAGAAAACAAGCAGCCGCTCGTTTGGGATTGATGGATAGATATATAGGCAACTTACAAGCATGATCAGTACACCATGGATATGAAAGGCCTGGTCACTAGTATATTTGGGGGAGGCTCTACTTACATGTTTGAGATTGGGGTTTGTGACCTGCGTGAATGTGCTCCAAATAAAATGATTCTTGGGAATCCGTGACGCCATGTGATCGATATAGATGTTGGTGTTAAGTTGTGCTCAAACGGCTAACGACTCAAATTTTTATCCTCATTTTGATTAAGGGAGTACCCTTTGGTACTTAATTTTATATTAGAATTTAGAAAAATAGAAATGTAATTGTATTGTGTGAGTGAAGCTGTAACATCAAATCAGTTGAATTTATATGACTAAGAAAAACCCTTTGTCTTTGGCAAACTTGTTCCTATATTTTTTTTTATTACATGGAAGATGCCAGCACACACACTTTGCTCCTCTACGTGTACTTCATACTAACACATCTATAAGAGTGCATTCTCTAACACATACTTAAAGAGACATAAACCAACAATAATCCCTACATAAACCAAGATTAATCCCTACATTTTGAAACTTTTTCATTTTTAATTTTAAAAATAAACCCTTTTTAAATATGAAACTTTTGGTCATGCTAGTTAGATCAGCATGACCAAATTAAACAACGTTATCACTCCAAACCCTCATGGCGTGGCAGTGTTGTTTCTTTGGCATGGCTAAATGGTTTATATTTGAAAATAAGTTTTTAGGAAGGCTCATTTTTAAAATTAAAATTAAAATGTTAAAAATAATAAAAAGTCAATGGGTGGAGTCATACCTTAAATGCTTCCCCTCTCGTGGATATTGTTGTTCCCGGCTATTTGCATTTTCCCAATCATCTTTAGTAGTAAAAGATACTAGGAAATTTTAATGAACTAAACTAAATCTCTTGTGAAAATCTTGAATTCAAAGGAGCCCTAAAATATCCATCAATCTTGCCCCTTTGTTGCAACCTCGTAACGTATGCCCACATATCCTAACCTAAATGGAAAAATTGTGCACATACATGTCCCCCTCCATAAGCCTTTGTACTCATGGTTCCATATTTTTGGAAACAAAAGAAACTCAGCGGTCACTGATAGACCAAGCTTCATGAATTTCATACCCCAAGCAAATGAGTATATTTTACAAAACCTAAGGTTTTGGGGCATATGTAACACAAAAGCCTTAGGTTTTGCAATTTGTTTCATGAAATCCCAAATTTTGTTGTAAAATGTTTCACAAAACCCCAATTACAAGCTTATATCATTAATTTGACTAATATATTTATCTAAAATAATTGTTAATATATTTTTTACTACAAATAAATGTTATTTGCTTTTCAGCAACCGTTGATCATTGTGATTGATCATTTATGTGCATATTTAACCAATTATTATGCCATTATCAGTTACGATTATGTTAATTTTTGTGAAGTGCAAAATTCAGAAAAAGAAATGAATTAGATGAGAGATATGTGTATTTTGAGTAAAAGATTGATATTTAAACAATTATGGTTAAATTTGAAGATTTTATACATTAAGAAAAATGTCGCCAAAAGAGTGTCCAACCCAAGGGCTGAAATTTTGACCAGAAATATTGAAGCTTGAAGCGAGGTCAATGAATAATGTGTCGTTCTTCAAATTTTAAATATTTTTTCATTTAAACTATAAATTTTCAATTTAAAAATTAAAAATTGAAAATTTTCAAGTTGGAATGTTAAGTTTTGAAATTTATTATCCATATTATTAAAACTAGAATAATGAAGGGTTAATTAGATCTATGCCATTGCAAATATGTTGATTTACAAAAATACCATTACTATTCACTATATCGGCTATGTGCCGTTGGAATTTGAGAAAATTGGAGCTATGCCACTCTATCACGATGTCTGTCAAAATTTCCGTTAGCCCCAACTGCATGTGAGACCTAGCCGTCAGTTCCTTCTTCTTCACCTTCCTTTCCTCTCTTCTCTTTCCTCTACCTCTCTCCACTCTCTCCCCGACGCTCATCATCCTCCACCACCGGGAGAGCTCAGGGTTTGCCGCCATCGTCGACCTTCTCCTTAGCGGGAGGGCTCGGGAGCCACCGCTGTCGCCGTCGTCAACCTCCTCGGCGGGAAGGCTCAGGAGCCACTGTCGTCACTGCTTTCGTCTTCCACTCCATCCGCGGCGGGAGGGCTCGGGAGCCACCGCCGTCTTCGACCCCATTCGCGGTGGGAGGGCTCGGCCACCACTGCCGTCCTTGACCCCATCTGCGGCAGCGGTGACTTCGAGTTTGCGGAAGCTGCATGGAAGCCGACAGTGGCGCCCTGTCTGGCATAGCGGGGCCATCAGTGGGGCGGTTGGGGCAGCGGCGGCGCGCGGTTGGCGTGGTGGCGAGGTCCGATGGATGTAGGTGTTGCCACTACTAATACTAGTGGTGGTGGTTGGCATCGGTGTCGGGGACGGAGAAGCTACGGTGGTTGACGGATATAACAAGGCGATGACAGAAACGTGACGACAATGATATTGTTTCAATTTTATAAAATTTCAGTGACACGTAGTAGATACCACGAATTGTAGTGATATTTTTCTGAATCGGTATATTTGTTGTGATATGCCCCCTACCCCAAATAATAAATATTGCATTTGGCGTGCTGTATGAAATGAGATCAATTTTACAAATATTTCCTCAGCCAAATATGATTTTGCAGTGTACGTTGAACATATATTTTTGTGGTGAAAATAGACGAGTTCTAATCTAATGACTACCATTTTGTCAACTGCAGAAAACAGAGAGATATAGACTAATTAGAAACTAGGTGAATCTAACTACGTACAGTATATATATCAGAAATTGATGATATTAGCCGAACAACATACCCTTGAAATTAGTCAAGAATAATAATAATTGCCTCCTAGAATCTGAACTACCGAAAAAACATTCCAATGATCAGACACTAGAGCACTACTAGCTCCTTTGCTACCAACTAAAAATCTCATAAAGGTGAATGTTTGTAGTATATAAATCTTTAAGTTAGGATCCGATGGGACTTGAATAGATCATATGTATACGAGCTAGCTATAATATATGCATGGCGTATGACCCAATTGTGACCTATTTCAAACCAAGTTGTTGGATGCATGATAGCCATTGGATATCTTGGTTATGATCACTACAAAGTTCTCTGCCATGTTCTCATATGCATGATATGCAATTAGCTGTGTTGACTCAATTATTTGTACATGCTAATTATTGGCCGTATATACGTTAGAAGATCACATGGCGGCGTCAAATGCTCAATGCAAGAGCTATCATATATATATGTTTGAGTGTTTAGCCAACTGAGTAGTTGAATTGGTTCTTTTGTTTTTGGAGAAAAAATAAATTGAGGGAAAGGACTAGTTGATTCTGGAAGAGATAGAAGCTTAGCTATACTCTTGTCCATGCATGACTCAGATGATAAGCATATGGCTGCAAGTGATGGCTTCATGCATAGATGTACACATGGATTTGGAATTAAATACTGACACTTTCCCATTACCAATGCTTTCCAGGCAAAAAAAAACTAATCTTCTAGTGAAACTTGTTAATTAAGACTCGCCCACTGAAATAAGGGAACCCGCCATATAGGGCAATTCCCAAGTGATACTTATTCATGAACAGGAAAGCACCATTAATAGTAACTCTACCATCAGAATTCAAATTCTAGTTTGCATAAACATTGTTGTGGTGTGTATTTCTAGTTGGTGTAGAGGCTGGAAGTAATAATTTCATGATGTAAAAAATTGACTTCGATATCAATGGTTTGCCCAATACCTAATTAAATCATGAAATTAGGTATTTAACACCCTATTTTCTAATTTATACCCATAAATAATGATGGTTATTACAATGTGGCATAATAACATCTATATTGTTTAGCATGCTTGATGACAAGTTGGTTATATTAGGGAGATGGTATGGATAAGGTCTCTCATTTTTCCCAAGGTCAAAGCATGGAGAGACTGCCTTAAGCATCACAGAAAGCCATCTCACTATCAGCAGGTTCCTTCTATGTGATTAGTCATCTCCTTGCATTTTGAGTAGCTTTATGGAGAAGCATATGTATGCCAGTCTGTGGTGATGTGGACATACATGCTTCATGTTGTTCTTGCTGATCCACAACTCCGTTCTATGTCCATGTAATCGCGGATAAACTAATCTGTTTCACACCAGGCATAATACAATATCGTTCTCTCTTTGATTTCTCTCTCGAAACACATCACATACACAGACACTCAAAGTATCACTTGCACACAAACTTACGATGCACACTCTATACACACCAACTAACAATTTTCACAAAAAAATTCTAAAAAAGATGTATATACACTTTAAATAGTATTACATATATATGTAAAATCTTAGTTTCAAATTCATTATATTTCAGATATAAAAAAAGAAAAAGTTTGACAATTTTAAGAGTATATATAGGGGTGAAAATGGGACAGGTATTTCCCGATTGCCCGCTTGACCTAAGGCTCGCAGGAGGAATATGGGAGAAAAAAAAAGATACCTGTTATTATTCGAGTTCGAATCCGAATTCGTTGGAAAAATATGGGTTAGGATACGAGAAGACATGTATCCGTTCGTATGTCCCCTATTATAAAATATGTATAAAAATTTATTATGAATCCACCTAAAACATGATAAAAGATTGGTTAATCACTATTTTACGTGCTCATAGGTAATATTGCACTCTTTTTTCTTGATGTATCTTTTTAAATACTTTAATTACCTTATATATATATATATATATATATGTGTGTGTGTGTGTGTGTGTGTGTGTGTGTGTGTGTGTGTGTTATCCGGCACTACCTATACCCGACTCCGAATTTAAAAGAAAATATGGGTTAGGATATGAAAATGTCATAATCCGTACCCGTCCGTTTTCACCCCTAAGTATATAGTTGTCAGAATTTTGTGTTTTTACAGCTCAAATATAATGAATTTGATTATGAGACTTTGCATATGGGCGTAGTACTATTGTTAGTAAGTGTAATATTTTTATATAATTTTTAATAAAACTTAGTTGGTGTGCATGGAATGTACACCGTAAGCTTTTGTGCATAGGATGCATTCCCTATATACAATGCTAGTTTTATGGCCATCATAGGAGTTGTTCATTACAACTACAATATCATTAGCAAAAGCTATTATGAATTCTTGAAAATATGTACACATTTTTTCATCATAAACGATCCAATGCATCAGAGAGATATTTGAAACACAACAACGACTTTCTTCCCAATATGGTGATGGGGACATCCTTGTACACATATAGTTAGCATTACTCTATTTTGTGAATGAC
Source organism: Oryza sativa Japonica Group (assembly GCF_034140825.1). Classification (NCBI taxonomy): domain Eukaryota; kingdom Viridiplantae; phylum Streptophyta; class Magnoliopsida; order Poales; family Poaceae; genus Oryza; species Oryza sativa. The sequence goes on along the minus strand of NC_089038.1, from coordinate 1,910,226 downwards.
CCTACTCTAATTATGTGTAGAGTATATATATTCAATAATCAAACTTTTTCTCCCCTATGCCCCACGGAATATTGAGCAAGGCTTAAACAAATCCCTCTACATAAAGTTTCTGGGATTAGCTTCTCATAAACAAACATAGAATGCATATCACGAAGTCCCTAAAGAAATGATCATTTGTAGTGATTGCATGCAAAGCACCCTCCTTTTCGAGCTTGGCTATGAAAAGGCTCCAAATTAGTGCGTTGTTAATGCAAAAGGGCTCTTTCATCGGTGATTACACTTTTGAGCTAATCCCATAGCCATGCTAGGGCAAGCACGTAGCAAGTGCCATCTATGCCATGAAGGAACATAGAAGCTCATCCATCTCTACTTGGACGGTGACGAGCATATATAGTTTGAAAAAAAAAAACAGTTGCTATATATGCATATATTAAGAGCAGTATCTTTCATCCTTACATCACACATATTCTCTTTGCAAATCCTATATGATTATTGTGAAATATATAGATAGTTGAGCCAAACTCCATGACACGTGGCTTAGGTTTTTCTATGCATTTTAAAAACTAAATGCATATTTAATCCTATGAACTTCACTTTGCACTTAGCTGTGCATAGTTCACCTTAAATTAATTTGTGCAATAATATTTTGCACTTATGAATAATCAAATTAGGGAAAATGTTACAAAATTAATGATGGTCAATATTTCTAATTTACAATTTAGGCGCTGTTGTTATAAATTAAGGAATACAATAGAAGATATTTTTTTTCAGAAAACTTATTTTTGAAGGGTGGAGCAAATAATTCATTTCAATTATCTAATGAACAAGCTAAAGGGAACAGTGTATTTCTTATTTATTTTGATGCTATGGAATTTCATGGTCTCCAAGGTGAACTTTAATTTTTTCATACATTTTATAACATTATATTAATATATACTAAAATATTGCATAATGGTGCTTAATTAAAAATTAGTAACCTAGCTACTTCTAATATAGTTTCATGTAGCCAATTTAGATAATTTTAGGCTGAGTTTGATTCTGTTGCTAGGAGGAGCTACTTACTCATTTATCGTGACACATTTTTTTGCGAAAACTTTCTATACTCAATTAATCGTACGCTAATCACTCATCTTGTTTTGCGTGCCGCAATCAACGTAGCCTATCCTCTGATTCAAATGGAACCTTAATCATATTAATTGAAGGCTTTAAATTATGAAAGTTTGGAGTAGGGATATTAGGAGATCAGATAAAAATGACAAATATGGAGGTTCATGGTTCATCTGATCGATATATAGAAATTAACAATATATAGATTGGTTGCTAAGGTACTGTCCAATCAAATATAGTTTCTCGTGTGCATTTCCAGTCCAACAACAAAATGAGACACATTGTTGATGCTGATCTACTGTGAATTTAATTTCTTCAATAATTTACAAAGGATTCCGGCTGGTTTGTACCCCAAGTATAACCCACCTTGGAACCATACATGGACCTAGTTACCTATCTTGGAATCAACACAAAATGATTTTTGTAATGATGTTCCCAAGTATAGAAACTTTCATGCATGGAGTGTAAGAAATTTCTATCCGTATAGGTCGGCGATTCTGGACAATCATGCGAGTGGCCGCTTCCCAAGATAATTAATTAAGAGCGATAGCCTTTTAGCGCGTGCCCTATACTCGTTAACGCCACTAAAACCCTAGCTAAGCTAGGGGTTTGATATTAGTTTATAATTAACCCTCCAGCACAAAGCTTTAAGGGCTAGCTCAAAAGGCTAGGTGATCAAGAGAGAACACAACTTCCGAGGGCGGTAACCGACCACGGTGATGAGCTAGCTACGTTGTACATTGTGCACCATGGCAGTACACAAGCTTTCTTCTTGTTTAAGCAGTGGATTTCCTAGGGCATGGCAGAGGCAGATGGAGGAACACCAGCTATAGCCTATTGTGAGAGCTCACTTTTCCATGGCTGGGATTAATTTCTTGGAGATCACAAGCTCATTATTTGTAAGAGTGCCCAAACTAATTAATGTTAATTTTTGCATCAACTTGGCCAATTGCGTCATGGGTGAGGTGTCTTGGAAGGGTTATAAAAATGTCCATGCCATTGGCAAGCTAAGCTCCTACGTGTTCCTTATTCTAGGGTTTGCCAAATTAAAGGGTAGCCTTGTGCATGGGGTCGGTGGCTCCCTAGAAGAGCTAAAACAAATTAACTGTGAATGATATCCTTTTGGGGTTATCAAAAGGAGTGTGGATTTAGGGAAACAAGGCCTCTTGCACATGCTACCCTCTTATGCATGCACAATGGCATTCAATTGTTGCAAATGCATTGGCTAATTTGTTGTATCCATGCAAATGGATTCATATGCATGGCCCATGCATGCATATACACTTGATGTAATTAATCTATTTATATGTACATCTACCCCCTTCTCCTTTCCCTAAAAGTACAAGCTACATATGATTAACAAATGCAATTAATCAACCAAATAGAGGCTAAGAGATGTTAACCTCGATTCAGTCAATCGATCACTTGTGTATTTAGGCCGAAAGGCGTACGTTGCATTTGGTTATATATAAGCTCATGATCATGTATGGGGACCTATCTATCTCTCTCTCTTTCTCAATGGAAATTAAGCATATATGGTCATGCAAGTTCATGCATGAATGTACCACACATAATTAACCTAGAGTGACAGGTGTCGAAAGATCTTCGGCACACCAACCTAATGATTGCACTGATGATTTTGTATTCATATATTTGAGAAAATTGCGCCTCAAGTCTTCAATTTAATCTTTGACAAATAACCATATATTTAATTGTCATGTGAGAAGCCAAAAATCATGCTATATATATAAACAAAATGGCCCTTTCATTAAGCTGAGATGTCAACAACAAGGGCAAGTGTTGTATATGTCGATGTATATATAGTATATGCATGCATATAAACTTGTGCAATCAATTAATTTTTTTTAAGTTGAAGATAAATATATTCTCAGGGTTCAAGTATCAACACATCGATCAAGCAAGTTTTTGCGTTGTTCTTGGACGCGTTTTTAGTTTTTTTTTTGTTGAGAAGTTTATTAATTGTACACATATATATAGTTTTGCCCCCTAATTAAGCTAGATGTCATGCACTACTTACTATCTACTCTACGCGGAAGAATCTCTGAAAGAAAGCTGTGTTTATTTCCTCTTTGATATGTGTAGGATAATCAAGAAGAATATTAGGTGCAAAAGAGGCCTGTGAACTGCACTGTTGTCATCCAGGATGAAAACAAAACAGAAAAGATACAATACATAATGTTATATATGTTAGGTATATAAGGTATGGGTGCACTAGCACTACTCCTGAAACAAACAAATTGAGCACTAGATAATTAATTAAACTAATTGGAAACTTAGTTTTTAACTAATATTTGAAGAAAGTCAAGCTAGCCCAGTTGCTTAATTAGAATTTGCAGATAATGAGATGACATGGCAGGGGTATGGGAGGAGATGCAAGTGACTGAGTTGGTATCACCTTTTTAGGGCTAGCTAGCTAGATGTGGCCAATTCAGCAGGAAGCTGCTTGGAGCTCTTCAAAATTTGGACGCTTGAAAGCTCCTTTTTGTGTAAGAAAATATGTCTGCGTCATACCTTTTCTTTGTCTTGCTTATTTAATTTTCTTCTTGATAAATATAGGTCGGCAGATGTAATATTTTTGCAACAACGAAGGAGACACATCGGATATGAAGCTGCTCAGCAGCTGCTGGTTATATTTAGACGAGTATAACTGTTGGACTAATATGCATGGATTTACAGGTAAAAGAGGAGATCGTGCGGTATCCAAATCAGAATTAACAATGGAAATTATTTTCCAGTAAATTTCACAACACTACAGCTACTTTGATCAATCTATCACAAAACTACGGATTTAATGTCAGTTTTATCACCTTTGTAACATCAATATTGTATGGACATAAACTCTAAAATGTGTAATTCTCTGATAATTTCATCATTAAATCTGTGATACGATATATATATTAAATATGTAGTTCTGTGATGATAAATTTTGTACTAAATCTGTAGTTTTGTGATACACATATTTAAATCTGTAGTTTTGCAATAGTTTGATTAAAGTATATGTAGTTTTATGAAATTTAATTTACTCTATTTTTTACTAACTGGTTTTGATATATCTAGGAAATTCTAGTGAAATTTATTGGCCGGAAATGCACTCTACCATCAAGCTAAGAGGCATCCATGCATGCATGAAGTGAAACATGTAATGTTCTTACTTGTTATTTTGGATACCGACATTATCTCAAGAAGACGCGAATATTAGGGAAAGTCCTAATATCAAATAATTAAAAGGAGTGAGGCTTTAAACCCAGGTCGTCTAGCCCATCACCTTGTAGAGCTAGCCGGAATACTCTGGGCGTTTCTCCACCGACATTATCTCCAGTGCAGATTTAAAGCTATTAGAATATAACTACACGATGTTATTTTTCATGAAAATCGTCTACTAGTATGTTTTTACATACTAAATCTTAATATTTTTTTTGCATATTTTTATTTTAGTTATGCATAAGATTTCGAGATTTGGCTGCATACGTCATAGATGACGTCTGTTTGTAAACACAGAGATCAACGTAACTCTTTTGTATTATCTTACCCCCATCCAATTCTAAATGGTGCATGCATGCCTAGATACGCATGCGAATATAACTTTTCGATCTCGATCATTTGGAAACGTACAAGGCTATAGCGCGTTGTAAACGATGCCATATATATTTGAATACCAACCAACTTTCACTCCATATATCTACAGTTAGACCCTCAGATGCCCATGACAAACACAAGAGTTGTACAGCAAAGCTTTTGAGCTGTGCATGCCTTTCTCCTAGTTTATTGGAGATCCTCAGAACGAGATCATGATTTGCACAAAAGAAGTTCACAAAGTTGGGAGAGGAGGAGGAGAATTTTTGGGTAGTTGGTAAGCTCAAAGGTGGCATGGTGAGGTGGAGACCTCAGCTTGCATATTGAGGATCAAGATGACTAGCAACAACACACACTAGTTGGATAGGGAATCACAAAAAAAGGCATCATCAGCTAGCTTGATCACAGTTTAATCTGTGTCTGCATCGATCACTAGATGTACAGTGCAAATGCTGGCAATGCACTGTAAAGGAAAAGGGACCCATCTGCAGGTTGCTGCATGCATGCATGCAATGCTGACTAGCTATCATTTTACACTTGGAATTTGGTGATTGGTCTCCTTGGAACTTGCACTGGATGGTGGTGGCTGAACCTTTAACAGCATGGCACCAGTTGGTACCCCTTTTGTTTCCCTGATCGATTGTTTTCATGTTACACACGGTTTCATCAGAGTAGTGTATATCACAAGGGTGATCTCTAGCTGCATGATGCTCCAGCTTGGCAGTGACATATATTTGACACAACTTTTTTGACCATGGAAAGTGTTTGTGTGCAAATTAATTATCAACAATCAATTTGTGGTTGTTGTGCTGTGCTGTGTTGTTATGTATATTCTAACTAAATTATATGCAAAATAGTTTCCAATTTTTGAAAATGATATGGATAAAAAGTGTATTTTTATATTATGTCTAGGAAAACTAATTGCTATTTGATATCCACTGTTGTGCCAACTTAGGCTTGAGTTCTGAACAGTTTCTCAGTTAGGCCAGCTAGCTACTTCATCGTTTATCATGAGCACATTATATTTCTTAAACTGCTAAACCATGCGTATTGTGCATAAAATTTTTATATAGAAGTTTCTTAAAAAAATCAAATAATTACATTATTCAAATTTATAATTGTTTGTATCTAATTAATCATATGATAATGACCTTCGTTGTTTTGAGTGCTGCTGGAAATCTCCAGCAAACCTCGCGAACAAACGCATCGTTAGCCGTCCATGCAAATGCATATACAAAATATTTAGTTAAAAATATTAAATCATTTAGGAGCCTGATCATACTTTGAGATAATGAGAAAACTTTGCCTGATGCATGCTTATTTTGTCTTAGTTTGTATTACTTCTTAGATTGTAAACCTCTTCCCGGTTGGGAAAAAGAAGAGTAAAACTAACATAAAATTCAGTATATTAATAGAAACAAAGTTTGAACCCTCCCATTCACCAGCCAATATTATTACTGTGAACCTTTCTCATATAAACAAAATTGTCTATATATTTATCCATTACTTAATTTTCAAGTTCTTCTTATGGTTTGCATTTCAGCAGCGCTGCTGGACGGTCGATCTCCTCCAGAAGCATGGCATTGATAGTCACTCGGCCTGCCCCTTTTGCGCTCAGGAGCTTGAGATGACGAATTACATCCTCCTCGACTACGTGTTCGCTCGGCAGGTCTGGCTCCGTATGCTGTCACCTCCTAGCTGGGCTGCCTCTCTCCTCCCCATGGCAGCTGGCTTCAGGAATGGTGGCCATCTTCTAGGGCCTGTTTACCTGAGTATCTCCGTGCTGGCTTCGACTCCTTGGTCCTCCTGATCTCTTGGCAACTGTAGAAGGAACGAAACTCCAGGGTTTTCGACTCTGCACTCTCTTCGGTCTCAGTGGTTCTAGAGTCCATCCTTTGGAATGGCCATCTATGGTCTTTAGCTAGCGTTGCTACTTTTGGGGATTTCATGGGAGTGTAGTTTGGCTTCGCCCCCTTTCCGCTGATTGGAGTTACGTTTAGCCATCGTAGTAGTTTCTTCCCTTTTCCTTGGTTTTGTTTTTTCTCCCTTCCCTTGGCATAAGCCGGTCTTTCCGATTGCGTTGTGTAAAAAAAACTCTTTTATTCTAATATATTGACGTGCAATACTTTTACGCGTCCGCGAAAAAAATCCGTTACTTAATTTCATTTCTCATTCTTAATTTGCATTTTACCACTCATTTTCATTTGTGATAAGAACTAAGCAAACTTATGTGTAAGACTTTCATTTTCAAAAGTTTTTTTTAAATAAAGTAATCTTAAAGACTTAAATAGATATTTAATTTTATAAAAATTATACCGTTTAGTAGCTTAAAAAATATATGGTAATCCACATATATTCTGTAAGAGTAAAAATAGTAGTGCACAGAGGTGTATGCACCTCCAAATGTCCATATAACCTGTTGCCAACTCCCTGAAACTCACTTTCATATCATGATTAGAGCAGGTACAATAGCAGGCTATTAATCAGCTATAAACATATTTTAATGAGATAAATGATGAGAGAGAAAAGCAGCGGGCTACAGATCTGTAGCCAGCTGCAGCACGGACTTCAAGACGCAATGTGTGTATGTCAGGTGAGACCATATATTAATATTATAGTAAGTAACTATTGTATGAATTGGCTATTAGATTGGTTATAAATGAATTGGAGCCAATAGTGGGCTATACTATTAAACTTGCTCTTATGAAACTACTCATTCTTAAGTAGTAATTACTTGCATTGAGAAGACATTTTCAGCTCCATTAATTTATCATTTTAGCACAATTTCTCAGCAGGGAATATCATCGATAAATAGAGTACAACGGTAACAACAACCATGCATTTATTGCTCGGAATATACGCAGGTGACATTGTGACAGGGGGTGAATAACAAATTAACCAACGCCATGAGCATTCATGCTTAGTTAGTTACCCTTATTGACCAAACCTCCAATTAACAAGGTAGTTTAACACACATCATGCTCGCTTAACTGCAGCAAAGAGTTGGAATCTCAATATATACAAAAATGTGTAGCTTCAAACCCATGAGGGCTGGGGAATCTAACCCCCTAACCCCAAACAGTGGGCTGCTGGTGTACGTGCCTAGGGCATCACCGCATGTGTTTATGCCTCATCACTAATTAGAATCTTAATTTCTCTCTCATCAAGCCAACGAGAAAAAAAAATTACTTAATTAATTAAGGCCACAAAATCAGTTCGAAAATTCTCTCGTGATTTCGCCGAGCCCAGAACCAGAACCAAAACCAGAGCTCGAGCTAGATTAGTTAACTAACATGCCTGATTCAAAAAAGGGAGTTAGATTCTATATATCTTCTAATATCATTGATTACCCTTTTTTTTTCCTACGCTAAGTATGCTTATGATGATTCTCTCTCTTCCATCATCACACACACTCTCTCAATCGCTTTCTCTCTCTTCTTCCTTGCTCTCTCATACAACCTCTATTTAAGCACCCCTTGCTCACCTCCTATCCACCAACACAAATCACTTGCAAAACCAACACAAACACAACACAAGCAACACACACAAGCTTCTCCTTCCAAAATACTCCTCAACTAGCTAAGTCTAAGCTTCATCGATCCAAGCAAGCTAAGCCATGGTGCTCCAACACAGTGATCGCATGGACAGCCTCTTCTCCCCACAGACGAGCTGGGTGAGCGGCCCGATCATCGTGGGCGCCGGGCCGTCGGGGCTCGCCGTGGCGGCGAGCCTGCGGGAGCAGGGCGTGCCGTTCACCATGCTGGAGCGCGCCGACTGCATCGCGTCGCTGTGGCAGAAGCGCACCTACGACCGCCTCAAGCTCCACCTCCCCAAGCAGTTCTGCGAGCTCCCGCGCATGGCGTTCCCGGCGCACTACCCGGAGTACCCGACGCGCCGCCAGTTCATCGACTACCTCGAGGACTACGCCGCCGCGTTCGACATCAACCCGCTCTTCGGCCACACCGTGCTCTCCGCGCGCTACGACGAGACGTCCGGCCTGTGGCGCGTGCGCGCCTCCTCGTCCGCCGGCGCCGAGATGGAGTACATTGGCAGCTGGCTCGTCGTCGCCACCGGCGAGAACGCCGAGAGCGTCGTCCCGGACATCCCCGGGATCGATGGGTTCGGCGGCGAGGTGGTGCACGTCGCCGACTACAAGTCCGGCGAGGCGTACCGCGGCAAGAGGGTGCTCGTCGTCGGGTGCGGCAACTCCGGTATGGAGGTGTCGCTGGACCTGTGCGACCACGGCGCACGCCCGGCGATGGTGGTGCGCGACGCCGTCCACGTCCTCCCCCGGGAGGTGCTCGGCAAGTCCACGTTCGAGCTCGCCGTGCTGCTCATGGCGTGGCTCCCGCTCTGGCTCGTCGACAAGATCCTCGTCCTCCTCGCCTGGCTCGTCCTCGGCAACCTCGCCAAGCTCGGCATCCGCCGCCCCGCCACCGGCCCGCTCGAGCTCAAGAACACCACCGGCCGCACCCCGGTGCTCGACTACGGCGCCCTCGCCAGGATCCGCTCCGGCGAGATCACCGTCGTCCCCGGCGTCGCCCGCTTCGGCAGGGGCTTCGCCGAGCTCGCCGACGGCCGCGTCATCGCCCTCGACGCCGTCGTCCTCGCCACCGGCTACCGCAGCAATGTGCCCCAATGGCTCCAGGTAAACACCCAATCCAATCACTGTTCCATTGCCATTGATGACGCAATCATTCTATCAAGAACATCTTAGCTGACGTGATTTGTGAAATTGTTCAGGGAAATGACTTCTTCAACAAGGACGGGTACCCAAAGACGGCGTTCCCCAACGGATGGAAGGGTGAGTCGGGGCTGTACGCCGTCGGCTTCACCCGGCGCGGCCTCTCCGGCGCCTCCGCCGACGCCATGCGCGCCGCCAAGGACCTTGCCAGGGTGTGGAAGGAGGCGACGAAGCCAACCAAGAAGAGCACGGCGTGCCACCGGAGGTGCATCTCCGTCATCTTCTAAGCCGCCGCCGGCCACCGTTGCTACTGCTACTCGATCCATCAATCCCCTTGGTTAAATTCGTTGTTGATTAAGATTGGTTCTTTCTTTCTTTCTTGAAGAATTAAATTAAATTAAGCTAGGAGAGTGTGATCATACTACGTTGCTAGGTTAGTGATATTGTAGGACACAGCAGTGAGAGTGGGAGAGTATAAAAAAAAATAAGGTTAATTATTTGAGAGTTGAAAAAAAAAGAAAGAAAAAGAGAGACAAGGTGGAGCCCTCTCGTCAGTGGGAAGTGAGAGCCCTAGGGGATTTTTACTGCAGCTAGAGGCGTCTGGTGTACAGAAGAAGTGAGCTTGCCAGTTGATGGAAGATGAGGCTCTTGTCATTGACCTATTGTTTCTTTTGTTCTATATATGTATGTATAATCTTATATAATATCCCCTACTAGTAGTATGTAGTGGCCTTAATTAATCTGATGATGATGATTAGTAGTAGTAGTAGTAGTAAGCACCTCTTAGTTTAGTTGTTACTGCCTCTCCAGTGACAGTTCTTTTGTAATCTTTGCAATCACCTTTTGTAACTCCCTTTGTATAACAACTCTTTACTTGAGAGTTGAGAGTGAATATATATATAACTAGTGTAATGTTTTGCTTGATTTTTACCATATTGTCAATTCCCTTTTTTTTTTTTGCAAGAACTACTACTACTGTTGCCTATAATATTTTGTCTGCATAAGTTTGAGCGCAGCTCTCATGCGTTTCCGAGGAAAAAAAGAAGAAGAAGAAACTACTGTTGCAGCACTGTATGCTGAGGTAGGATATATATGATGAACAACTAATAAGGTAGTGGAGAAATGAAATGTCTCTTTCATGAGCCATGATCAAAGAACCAAGAAACATGGTAGGGTGGGTATGGGCTGTGGAATTCCTGGCTTCTTGTCCTTTGGCTGTCCCAACACTTGGATCTGGGTCTCACTGTTCTGTCTCCAATTGGCTCCTGGTGCTCTGGAAAGCAAAGTCAGAATCAATAGATCTCACCCTGCCACACCACTCATCCTCTGCCCTCTACCTGGCCCTGGGCCATTTCCAAGATTCTTCAGTAAAATCAGAATCACTTCCACTGACAAAAAGGAGAAAAATCACTGCAAATGATCATATATAGCTAGATTCCCTTTCTACAGTTTTAATTGCAACTCCAAGGCAAACCCACATATATGGATATAAATATGTGCTATGATGGAAAGAATTTCAAGAATCAAATGTATCGCACACTCTCCATATCTTTTCAAATCTGAAAAAGATGCATGCCTGGTAGGTTCATGAGAAGGGGTTAGGCGCCACTCAAATGATTATGGCACAGTTGCCCCCAAGTGCATACATGATTATGTAACTACTAACAACTTCTCTGAGGTGCTACAGTTGCACCTAAGTGATATGATGAAAATACATATAAAATTTCAGTTGGGCAACTGATCCTGCTATTCATTCAGTATTTTTCAGAACTAGTCTGAACTGCCCTGCAGATAGCTAATATATGCTGCAAATTGTAGGACACATTCGGGCCTTGAATCCTTTCAAATTCAGGTGCCAACAAAAATATCCAGATAGTTATTATGGTCCAAGAGGGTTTCATTTATTTCATGCAACTCAATACATATGATGAGAGAATCAAGTGGTCACTGATGAGCATGCAGCATGCATGGTGAATGATCATTTCATCTGAAAAAAATTAAAAAAGGAGGGCAAATTGTTAGCTGTGTGTGGGTTGTATCCCAGGTAGCTGTAGTAGATATAAAGCCCCCACTAAGCAATAAAAAGAAAAGGGGAACAGGCTAGGAAGAGAGAGTAGTCCCAACACATGTGGCCCCCTTGGAGAGAGTGTCCCCAGCAAATCACAGGACATCTCAGATCTCCCCATCAATATCACTGCATAAGCAGATTTGGTTGGGCACAGATGAAAGTTCAGACCCTTTGTTTCCCATCATCTTGTGCTTCCTGAGGTGCCAGAGCTTTCCACTGTTCTTTTTCTCTCCTTTTTATTTTTTGTTTCAATTGATGCAACTCATATTCTTGTGATACTGTCCCTATGATGACTACCAGATCTCGGATCATCTTTTCGGTTTTACATAAAACGGAATATGATTCACTTTTTTCCTTGTTCACCCATTGTTGTTTTGGTTGCGTCATTCTGACCGTATGTTTTCCACTTTCTTATGAGGTTTTTTCCCTCATTTTCTTTATGTTCATTGTATAAATAAGATTATAAGTTCAGACTCTGTTAATTTGCTAGGTATCAATTGTGTTAATTAATGAGGAACAATCTAATGAGGTAAGAGCTACAACTATACTTCACCCCTGCAATAGAACTGTATAATTATTTACCCTTATTTTTGCCTGAAAATAAAATTTATCTAACCGATTTTGCTGCAGTGTTAAGTAAAAGAAACTAACCGTATCAAAATGAGATAATTTTCCCACCACATTTGCAAAGGAACCTGAGTTGCAAAACACCGTTCCCTGTATAGTTTGTTTTTTTTAGTAATTTTAACATCCTTGGAAACAGAAGAACAGAAGGTACCACATTTTCTAGTATAAAATTTGGTATACTAGCTAAGCACCTCGAGATAGTTTTAGTTTAAAATTTAGGTAACTCGAGGTACTTTCTCGAAGACCATAAAATTTCTCATTTTTTAGCAGATTTCTATGTTTTGTACTATTTCCTTGATAACTTTTAATTGCTTGTTAAATTTTTGCAAACTATTTGAGTTTATTGAATCCTCAACACCAGTATCAACAGATTTACTGATACACAAAAACCCAATACATTAACATCACAGTTTTGGATGGAACAAGGTACTAATGTCAATATAGCATCTTCAGTAGTTCCACACTTTGTATTTTGCATCTGCTTGATTATGCAATAATAATGGTGTTGTGCAGCTCTGTATTGTTTGGGATTGTACTGAGTAAATTTTCTGTATGGAAAAAAAAAGCCACATTCAATTTATTTAGTAGTTCATCCAAGAGTGGAAAAACACAAATTTCTTTTTGAGTCAAAGAGAAATAAATATATCTGAAGCAAAAAGAAAACATGTGAATGCGGCATGACAATTGACAATTACAGGATATTGTCTCCCAACATACATCTAAAAAAGCACCAAAAAATTGTGTTTTTGAAGTTTTCGAGTTAAAAAGGGACACAAGGGTCCAGCGAAATCGACTAATTAATGTCAAGTGGTTTACACACACTTTGGTGTTGGTTAAGCTTACTGGAAGAGAGAAAAAAAAAGGTGAAGCGAGAAGCAGCAAAGTGGAAAGGGACTCATCAATGATGAAATGATCCCCATCAAATATTCTGCAGCATCATGCACTTAATTTTGCACTGTGAATTTCACAGTGATTGCTGCTGCTCATTTGTACAAAATAAGGGGACCCTAACGAACAAGTATCCCTTTCTTCAGTTGTGGAAACCATTGCTGTAAAGGAACTAAAAAAACCTGTTTGGTCCACACTTCGCTCCTTTCTCGATCGACCACAGGGAAGCTCCTATCGTACTCTTGTAGAGTCTATGCTTATTATATCGGATTTGTTATAAATGTATCGTCATATTTTTCATGAAAAAATAATCAGCATGTAAATATAGTAAATTACATATGTAATTTAGAGACTTATGTAAGTTCTAAAATTACATACTTAAGTCCTTATATGTAAGTAATTACACTAATTAGATAAGCAATTGCACTAGATTTAAACTATAATTACATTTGGCATATTTTTACCAAAAAATCTGTCACCATATTTTTAAGATAGATCATATTATATTCATGTGAGCATGCAGTTGCACATAAAAACCTCCATCGTTTTCCGTTTTCTCTTCAGCTTCATCAGCCACATCTAACATTTAAATTTAGAAATTAGTTTTAATTTAAAAGAATCAGCTTTCTCTTCAGTTTTTTGTCATCGTATTTTATTTTTCATCATTCGCTTTCAAGTAAAATACACAACATAAAAGTTTTACCCTTATTTTTTTTTTCTAATAATGTTATGGCTTATAACCATGTGTAGGTGAAACGATGCAATCACTAAAAAGAAGAATATTTCGGATAGTACGAAGGTACTAAAATATTGTGACAATTCTATTTTTTTACTGTTCTTATTTTATTAAAAAAGGTAAGGTAAAACACAGGAGTGTTTATGTGTTATCGTGAAAAAGAAAATGTGTAGATAACGGTTTGTTGGTCCTTGCAGCGAGCGTATAGAGTTCCCTGTCCGCCAGTTCATAATTAAATAGTCTCAGTGAATTTCAGTTGAAACAGCACAATTTCTAAAGAAATCCCGTGAAATTCTCATATGTTTCGAATGCACACAATTTAGTGGAATGGAACCAGAAGAGCACGGAAAGAGAGGAATATGGAAGATACATAGACACATGTACAGTCCAAATTTACAAATGGTGCATGGTGCTTGTCCAGCCCAGTTCAAATTTGGCCCAATATATATGCATAAGTCTTCTGTTGGGACTTGGGAATCTCTTGTCTCCTCGTCTCGTTGTTTTCAGTAAATTTTAGCTAGAAAACCTCAGGGTTTTGGGGTATGCCATATGCGCAACGCAATCTGCTTCTATCAGCCTTAGATCGTAAGATTTCTGAAGAATACTCATTTATATTATTTTATATGGTATTTTCAGTACATATTCACATATAAATAGGCTCAAAAAGCATTCCTCATGTCTAATTTTTGTTCCTCGCTCTCGTACTGAAAGTTTTGCACAATTTGACAGATTAACCGGTTGAATGAATAAACACAAAAATGGTTTATACTTTCAATAATTAACATGTATTGAAAATACCTAAAAAAACAAGTATTGAAAATAAGAGTATTTTTACAATTATTATATATAAATTTATCAGCCAAATAGATAATATGAGCTTGAACATGGGGTTCTTTCAAACATTTTTCCTGAAAATAAATTGAAATGTATGTGGTTTTGTGTTATATATGACCAAAAATTACGGGTTTGTGAAATTTACTCTTGTTTTTCTAATTTGTTGGGCTTTGCAAGTTAGCCCATAATCTATACGTAATAGGGATGGCTCATATTAACTGCAAGTGGGCCAGCCCATGGGTTGTCTGCTAATATTTCGTGGAAAAACCTAATACCACATTAAAAAATCAGATAAATTTTGCACCAAAGGATCTGGAACGAAAATACAATTAGGCCCACTTATAATAAACTCATCTTACTCTGCATGACCCAACTATCTTAAGCACCTTTTGCCCATTATTTAACGGAAAAGGTTCATTTTGCCTTGAAGAACTGTAGACTGAGTTTAATTTAACTTCTTCAACCGCCATGGTAGCTTTCTCAATTGTTGAAACCCGGATCAATTTATTTTCTGAGATATTTAACTATTTACGGCTTTTAAATGTGGCATTTAATAATTTATCACTGTTGATGGTCCTTAGGTACCAAATCCTACTGTTAAATCCTGCATAAAAGCAAACAAAAGAATATAAAATGAAATACCAAACTTAAAGGTAGTGGTTATTGCTAACCATTTCCACAAGTCTTGGTGAAATTTGTATGCAGGTGAAATATGGATGAAATCCACCTGCTATGCGACAAAGCAAACCTCTAGTTAATCAGACACGAGTACACGGATTGGTGGGCCACAAACCATAGCAAAACCAACATATTTGAGGCTAACCCCCGTGCACGGTCATGAGTGCCCACTGGACAGTGACATGGCAAACGGGGAGGCCGAGAGGAGCCAAAAGTGGTTCGGACGAACTATTGTTGTGGCCTCTCGGGCTCAACTTTGGCAGGGAGGTTCCCATTGAACCCAAGAGGCCATCTAGGACGGTGCGGCTGAAAACGGCCCATCTAGAAGTTCGGCCGAACCACTATTCTGGCTCTCGGGCTCAACTTTGGCAAGGAGATTCCCACCAACCTTAGGAGTCCATTCAGGCCCGCGCGGCTGAAGACGGTGCATCAAAGGGTCGGCCAAACTCCTAGTTTGGCCGAACTGACATCGGCTCCCCTCACCATCTGCTACCATGTCGAGGACCAGGATGAACTCCCAATAACGGTTGTGGGTGGTTGCCGCCTTAGTAACTGTCATAACTGCCCTATAAAAGTTGTCCATTTCACTCTCAAGACAGACAACAAGTGGAGTACAACTCACTTACACATTTAGACTACTCTCTAGGAGAGTTAGAATATAGGAATAGAGTGGGGGAAGCTATGAAAGGAGTGCCCCAAATGTCAAAGTTCTCTTCGGGATTTCCGAGGAGTGCCGGAGATTTCGGCACTCTCTCCGATATTGTACCTCGACGGATGCTTCTTTTATAAGTAAGTATTCATGATCTCCTTTGGTATTTACTTTTCTTATTTAAGCGAGATATATTCTCATTGTTGTGGGTTCATCGCTCTACTTAGGTAGAGTACATTAATCTTCTATATAACGTCGGGATTAGGGTAGTAATCAATAGCATAGATGCAGTGTGCTCTATGGGTTGTAGAGGTAGAGGGCAGGTGGTGATAGCCCTGTCCGTCCTTCGTAATCCTCCACATTCGGGTAAATCTTAGAGCTGTAGGACGGAGTCTCCTTGGTAGACTAGGAGTAAGCCGATGCCCGAAGCAGTTGATAGAGTATTACCTTAACTTAATTAAGATATCTTTTCTCATAAACTATTTATTCATCTATGTTCTGAATACATCATTACTTTCTGTTATCGATTCGACAACTACGTCACGTCAAAAGACGTGGTTCTCTCAACAGTGGTTGGAAGTAAAGACAATTGTATTGTTTAGTAAAATTTTTTTCAGATCCCCCTGTTACATGGCCCTAGGGGGCTACTTATAGCCATATTACAGACTCCCTCCTTAGGGTTTAGGCTTTACAGAGTAATTTACATGGTTGCCCTTATGATAGGGACATCATTATGGGCATACAGTGTCTTTTGCTTGTATGGGCTCCTAATGGGGCAAGTGACTCGGCCCAGTCCTTGGCGAAGCCTCCGGAAGGAATGATAGCCCGCTGGGCCTTCTCCCGATGAAGTTCGATACTCGACGAAACCCATGCCCTCCGAGGCAAGGCTTTCGCCTTGCGGCCTTCGGCCATAAGTCCCTTCGGCAAGGTCCATCTTCGGCGAAGCTTGTATACTCCATGCCATGGCTTTCGCCGAGTGGCTTTCGCCTATGTTGTCTCTTCGACCTTCGCCTCTTACCTCCGGCCTGCGGCCTTGCTTGTCCTTGGTTTCGGTAGGCCCGGCCGAAGGTCCTCGTGGTGTACCAAGCCCCTCACAGGCAAGGGTGAGTAGGGAGCTTCGGCCGAGACCGTGCAAATCATGTGGTATACCATGAGGCTCCCCCTTTTGGCCAATATTCCTGCCGAAACCTATGTCTTGTTCCTGCAAAAAGGTCTAGCATTTTGTGTTAGCGGATCTGGCAATCAATGTTCTTTTCTTATTTCACCTATTTGTGGCGAAACTGTTGAGTGTATTGGGATTCTTGTGAACAGTAATAGGCTTGGTGGGCTGGTCTGTTTTCTTTATTTTGGCCCTCTACTGTTTGGCCCGGCCCGATAGGATTTATCGTTTTGCCTACCCTTGGACACGTGGCGGGTTGTGATTGGGCGGGAGTCGAACCGTCGCGCGATCGGGTTATATAACCCCGTCCCGGGTCGCTGTCAATCCCCCACTCGTCTCATTTTTACTGCCACCGAACTCTCGCGCTCTCACTACTTGCAGTTTTTTTGCCATAGCATTTCGCCCCCCTTTTTCACGATCTTTCTCGCCACGGATTCGATGGCTCCCCTAAAACCTGCTAAGGCCGGATCAACTGGCGAAGACCCTGGCAGCCTTAGCGATGGCTGGTCGTGCTACCTTGGCAAATCTCTTGTCAAGGAGGCCGACTTAGCCGAGCTTGTTCTCACTGGTGTTCTTGCAGAGCGCCAGGGGTCCTGTCCGGGCGAAGACGTAGTCCCTTTGCCTGGGGATAGGCGAACGGTGGTCTTCGTCGCGTTTTTTGCCGCGGGGCTTCGCCTTCCTTGCGATGATTTCCTGCCCTCCGTGCTAGAGATGTACGAAGTCAAGCTTCCCTAGTTCAGTCCATCGGCGTTCCCCAAGTTAGCCGTGTTCGCTTGGATGTGCCGAACATGCAGGTTCACCCCTACTGCGGAGCTCTTCGCCGTCTTGTTCACGGCGTGTGCGATGACTAAGGATGTCAACACACCGGTGTCGAAACAAGATTTCGGCAATACTAAAAGGGGGTGGCTATCAAGCTAGAAAAGTGGATGGGTTCGGAGACAAAGGATTTATACAGGTTCAGGCCTTCTTATTCAAGAAGTAATACCCTACTCCTGTCCGGGGATGAATCCGCCGAGTGTATTATTGAATGTATAATCTCCAAGAGAATTGGTGTCCCAGGAAGGACTCGGACCCCTCCTTATATAGGGGAAGGAGTCCGTATTACAAGGTATAACTCATATCCCTAACGGAATACGAGAATACAGATAAAATACAATCGTAACCGACTAAACCTCAGGGTATTTCCTTGACGTACAAGTTAAGAAACAAACCCGAGATACAAATAAAGATATTCTATCTATATTCGGTATCCTATATCTAGTCTAAATATAACTGCCGTGTAGATATGGGGTATCCATAATCTCCACAGTAGCCCCCGAGACCTTTGCAGTCGACAACATAGCTCTCTCAAAAAATAATAATCCGAGTGCTTTAATTTTTCCTGCTAAGGCCTGCCGAGTAGCGAAGACGAAGACTGTAAAGGGCGAAAAATAAAAAACATGGTGCATCGAATAGATGCACCTAATTAGGTGTAGCCCCCGACTATATGATTAGTTAACAAACTAAACATGTAGTCAAGAACAAAATAATTGCATAATCATGCATCATATGACAAAAGCATATGCGGCGTCCAACAAGACATTCAGCTGACTGCTTTCTAGCCATAGTAAAAAGAATCCGAGTGAATAACACTCTAAAAGGTTCACAAATGAACATATTTGACAGGCATCCGAGTAAAAAACTCTGAAGATAATCCATCAAATGTTATAAAAATTATGGTAATTAATAAGTCTAATAGCTTAGGCTATGACTCTTACCACAATTAAAGTAGGCATATAACACGCCAAGAGAATGACCATGGTAAAAACAAGTCATCCCAAATCAACCAAGATAGCTTTTGCAGCATAAAAAAGCTTACAAAAATAGTATAACACTTTTCTGTCGGGTACCTTTTAATTTGCATGGTAATAATTCCAAAGAATTATATAACCGCATTAAAAAGGATTTTATCAGCATTGGGCCACACCATTGCGAGCACAAATTGCCAAAGCAAAAATGCCTAAGTCCCTAAGGAGCACAACGGGCCACGCTGTTAATAATATTGGGCTGAAGTACTGTTCAGGCCTAGGCCCATTAGTACCCCCGAAACCCTTAACAAAAATCCCGAAGTCTAAGCGGCGCTTCGTCTTCCCTGCCGGAACTCTCGCCATTTCCCCCATTCCTTGCTACAGTACAGAGCTGCGCCGGCGAAACTAGGGTTCACCATTCCGCTCCAATCCACCTCCAAAAGTTCACAAAAATCCTCCACGCAACTCACCGCTTCGATCCCACATCTCTCCCCAGCCATTCCTCGAATCAAATCAACTCATTCGGATCAAATCGATGGCGGAAGAAAAGGAAAGCTTTGAAAGCCAATGGGCGTCATCCGACGTGTCAGAGGAGAACTTGAAGGAGATGGTAGCGCACGGCGTTCTCCCAGCAAAGGAGATCATCGGATGGCGGCCAGCATTTGGTGAAGCTTTCCCAACCCCCGATACACATGAGGTCGTGGTTTTTTCTCACTTCTTCTATGGCGAATTTGCTCTTCCAACCTCGAAGTTTTTCTGTGGGATCTTGAACTTCTATGGAATCAATTTGCATCATTTGAATCCAAACTCTATAGTCCACATTGCAAATTTCGTCCATGTCTGTGAAGCTTTTTTGGGCATTAGGCCTCATTTTGCTCTGTTCCGCCGAATCTTCTTCCTCAAGCCCCAACCGAACAAGAGCAAACCATGCGTAGTTGGAGGGGCTGGATTTCAACTGAGAGGGACCTTGAGCCAAAAGTATTTTTTTATGCCCTTCAAGACCTCAAACAAAGGATGGCATGCCAACTGGTTTTATGTCCAAAATCCCGAGCCCGCTCTTCCCGAGTACTCCTGTCTTCCCCCAGTA
Source organism: Oryza sativa Japonica Group (assembly GCF_034140825.1). Classification (NCBI taxonomy): domain Eukaryota; kingdom Viridiplantae; phylum Streptophyta; class Magnoliopsida; order Poales; family Poaceae; genus Oryza; species Oryza sativa. Next base: position 1,890,328 of record NC_089038.1, on the reverse strand, counting down.
TACCAAGACACTTGGAACTCACTACCCATGGGAGATGAAGCTGCCCAAGCCTTAGAACTGATGGAGAGCATGTTGAAGCTCAAGGAGCAAGGCTTACAGGGAGAGCAAATTACTCGGCATTTCATTAAGTGCCGATTAGCTCCAATTAAGGAAAGATCCTGCACAGCCTTTGAATTTGACGGAAAGCATGATCCGAATCGCGAAGATCCAGATTCCTTGGACTTTAAGATCATGAAAGAAAGGATGTATAAGATTTTTTCCAACGCCATCGTTATCAGCTACTCACATCTGCTGCCAGTCGTTCCATATAACGCATTTAATCCTCCTCCGCCGGTATGCATCAGAACTCTTCAAACCTTGACCAAAACATAATTTTGTCTTCTTGTTGAATTAACTGACCGTGGAGGCATCTCATTCAGGAATTTGCTTTGATGAAGTCTGACCCCCCCAATTGCTCAACGCCGATCTCCTCGTCATCAGACCGTTTAGGGGAGTGGGGGACCAAAAATTAGGTCAGACTCCCAATCCAAAACTCCCAATCTGACTGGGCAGTCAGATTCTTGCAAGAGAAAGCTTGTGATGAGCGACGGTGAAGGCGTTGACAATAATAAATTTGGGGATAAGGGATCACCCAAAAAACTGCCAAAGCACACTGCTCCGAAGAAGAAAATGTCTAGCCGCCCCATGCCAAAGTTCAGAAAATCCTCCAGGTATAAACCATTCGGTACCATTTCACTTCGACATGCTTCTCTCATGAAGATAATATTGAAGACTGGAAGAAAACTTGCAGGAAACCGTCTGACATAGATCCATCCGGGAAGGACTCTGATCCGGCTAACACAGAGACAGGTTCATCTAAAGAAGCTGGGCCGACTACTGAGGACCACCCGACTGGCGCTCAGGCTTCAACTGATAACGTCAACCCAAGCGACCAGCCCCCGACTGGAAACCAGTCGGCAGAAGCGGAAACTGCAGCAAGCCAAGAGCCCCCGACTGGCAATCAGTCGGAAGTAGGTCCAGATCAGGAAATTCCTGAAGTTGAAGTTCAGGCTACAACTTCCCAAGGACTGGACGCTGGAAACGACCCAACGCCTGGGTCCCCGGATAAAGGGCAAGGATCGCCTCACGTCCAACCAGAAACTGCAACAGATAACCCATCTTCTCAAGTAATGCCAATTTGAATAACTCCAGTTTTACTTGACTAATGTCCGGGAAAACACCAGGACCACTGGCCGGTGACGGAGAAGAAATCCCTCACATAAAGGCAACTGCTGATTCTCGTCCCCCCATCTTAATCAAATGGTGGGACAACAACTTGCAACCTGCGGGCATCGTCATAAACCGACAAAAGGAAGACGAAGAGGTGCGCCAGCTAAAGAAAGCACTCGGAGAAGCTACCCGCATTGTAAATGTAAGTCTCCCGAGTGGCTGTCTTTGACGACCTTGTTTCCTTCTCAGCAAGACTTAACTGTGAATCATTGCGCAGAGAATCCATCTCCGTAATGAGGCCAAAACCACAACTCTAGAAAAGCTGGTTCCTCATTTAGGGACCCTGGAAGCTGTTCGAGAGCAGTTACACGAAGCCAAAGAGCTTGCCAAGAAAACAGAACATGATCTAAGGGACCGGATCGCTCAACTCCAGGATAATAACTTTGAACTGAGCGGCTCATCAAAAGGTAACCACAAAATCTGCCTTATTAATTTGCGCTGCTATCATTGTATCCTCAACCGTCTGGAATCAAAACAGTGCAAGCTGCCAAGATAGCTCAACTAGAGAAGCGAATCCAGACCTTAGAAAGTGACAAGGCAGAATTGGCCGCACAAAGGGACTCGGCTTTGAAGGAGGTTGAAGGTATTGTCAGCTGACAACCTGAGTTTCTTTCTTTGATGCAGCAAATTATTGACATGACTTTGTTGTCGCAGACCGCAAGATCAAGTCGCAAGTCCAGTACGACGTCCTGGTTGGCAAGATCAAAAGACTCGAAGGAGCCAGGGATGAAGTTGCAAATGCCGCTACCCCACTTGTCCAGGCAATGTTCTTCAATAACAATAGTCCGAGTAGATTCGACGCAACTCAAATTTTTGACAAGCTGAGAGTCGCTCCGAATACCTACTTCAAGAATATTAAAGAAGCCGGAAGCATGGGGGCAAGTTTAGCGCTAGCAATGACCAAGTCCTTGTACCCTAAGATCAATATTGATGCCGTCGAAGGTTTTGCGGACGGGACAAGTGAAGAGGCTGCGCTTGATCTTATCAACGACGCACAAAAAGCAGCCAACAAGATTGCAGGTGATGTAGTAGATCGGTTTCAGGATACCGACCTTCGGCCGACTGGTAGCAGTAACTCTGATGATGAGAAGACTGATACTGATTGAATGTAAATGTCTTTGATGATGTATGATGGAGGCACAATTTGTACAATACCGGTGTATTTATGCTGTGCTTGGTGTTTCTTGCTTAGCTGTTGATTTCTTAAAAGCCTTTGTCAAGCTTTGTTGAGCCTAAAACCCGCAAAAGCTTTTAAAAACTTTCAGTCCTCGTAAACTAAGTAGAAAAATCAAGCAAGGCAATGATAGACCGAGTAAGCAAATTGAATTGATAAAAATCACACTCCATTATTATTATGGTAGCCCCCGACTGACAACCTCAAGAAAAAGCTTGATGTTGACAGTCAAGATAGGGAAATACATAGATAAACTTAAGCGTAGAAACGAGGAAGATGTTCGATATTCCAGGAGTTGTCGACAAGTGTACCATCTTCGCGCTTGAGTCGATAAGAACCTGGCCGAGTAACTTCAGAGATTATGAATGGCCCTTCCCATAGAGGAGATAACTTGTGCCGATCTCATATAGTTTGAATTTTCCTCAGAACCAGGTCGTCGACTAGAAAAGCTCGTGATCGGACGTTGCGATTATGATAGCGTCGCAACCCTTGTAAATATCGGGCCGACTAAATTAAAGCTGCTTCACGGACTTCTTCCAATCAGTGCAGATCATCCACTCGGTCCTCTTCATAGCGTTCTTCGCGAAAATTGCGAAAGCTTAAAGATTCGAATTCAACTTCACTAGGCAACATTGCTTCTGCCCCGTAGACAAGGAAAAAAGGTGACTGGCCTGTGGCCCGACTGGGGGTAGTACGCAAAGACCAAAGTATTGATGGCAGCTGTTCCACCCATTTTCCAGCATAGGGTTTTAGTCGGTCAAAAACTCGTGCTTTTATCCCTTGAAGTATCATGCCGTTGGCTCGTTCGACCTGTCCGTTGCTCATGGGGTGCGCTACTGAGGCATAGCAAATTTTAATTCCGAAGTCTTCGCAAAAGTCCTTAAAAACTCCACCAGTGAATTGTGTGCCGTTATCGGTGATAATCCGATTAGGCACTCCAAACCTATGCACAATGTTGATGAAAAAATCTCGAGCTTTGTCTGCTGTGATTGTAACAACCGGTTTAGCCTCAATCCACTTGGAGAATTTGTCAATGGCTACAAAGAGATGCGTGTAACCGCCGACTGCCTTTTTGAACGGGCCAACCATGTCGAGCCCCCAAACCGCAAACGGCCAGGACAGTGGGATTGTTTGCAACTCTTGAGCTGGTAGATGAATTTGTCTGGCAAAAAATTGGCAACCCTCGCATGTGCGCACAATTTTGTCGGCATCGGACACAGCAGTGGGCTAGAAGAAACCCTGCCGGTAAGCTTTGCCAACAATGGTGCGTGCGGCGGCATGGTTTCCGCATATGCCAGAATGTATGTCTTTCAGCAGTTGTCTCCCCTCCTCTAGAGATACGCAGCGTTGCAGAATTCCTGAAGGGCTTTTCTTGTATAACTCGGCTTCATGAATAACATAAAGCCTGCTACGCCTTGAAATCCGCTCGGCTTCATCTTTATCTTGAGGGAATTCTTGAGAAGTTAAAAATCGTATGAGGGGCTCTCTCCAGTCGGCTTCAATCATGGCTATGTCTTGAGTGTCCGCAACTTGAGTCGTTTCTTTCTGAGGTACGGTCGGCTCATAAAGGTGTTCGACGAATACATCAGAAGGGGCCACCTCACGCTTGGATCCAAAGTTGGCAAGTCTGTCAGCGGCTTCGTTGTTGTGTCGGAGAATGTGACTAAGCTCGAGTCCATCGAACTTGTCTTCCAATTTGCGTACCTCTTGTCGATATGCCGTCATGTTGTCGTCAAGGCAGGACCACTCTTTCATAACTTGGTTGACGACTAGCTGTGAATCCCCTCGAACTATTAGACGCTTGATCCCTAGTGAGACCGCAATCCGTAGTCCATGGAGGAGCGCCTCATACTCTGCGACGTTGTGGGATGCGGAAAAATGTATCCAAAGCACATAACTTAATCTTTCTCCAGTTGGGGAAATTAGAACCACTCCCGCTCCAGTGCCCGAAAGCCTTTTTGATCCGTCAAAATGCATGGTCCAGTGCTCCATCTTTTCTCCGGGAATATCCTCCTGGCACTCGGTCCACTCGGCGACGAAATCTGCTAATGCTTGGGACTTGATTGAGGTTTGGGGCTTGAAGGATATGTCCAAAGACATCAACTCCAAAGCCCATTTAGCAATCCGTCCGTTTGCTTCGCGGTTGTGCAGTATATCGCCGAGCGGAAACGATGTAACCACCGTTACCGAGTGACCTTGGAAGTAGTGGGATAATTTCTTGGTAGTAATCAGAATACCGTATAACAGCTTCTGAACCTGAGGATATCTCGTTTTGGAGTCGGCTAGGACCTCGCTGACAAAGTAGATCGGTCGCTGGACTTTCTGGACGTTGCCTTCTTCCTCACGCTCGACAACCAAGACTGTACTCACAACCTGGGAGGTGGCTGATACATATAGTAGCAACGGCTCCTGCGGGTGTGGCGAGGCTAAGACTGGTGGCTCGGTGAGGAGTTTCTTGAAGTCTTCGAAGGCCTTCTGTGCTTCTGGTCCCCACTGGAAATTGTCTGTTTTCTTTAATAGCTTGAAGAAGGGCATCCCCCGCTCGCCAAGTCGTGAAACGAATCGGCTGAGCACCGCCATGCATCCAGTCAGCTTCTGGACGTCTTTCTGGGAGCTTGGCGGTTTCATGTTGAGGATAGCGGTGACTTTCTCCGGGTTGGCTTTTATGCCTCTATGAGACACCATAAAACCAAGCAACTTCCCTGACGGTACTCCGAAGGTGCACTTTTCAGGGTTTAGTTTCATCCTGAAAGCGCGGATGCTTGCGAAGGTTTCTTCTAGGTCCGAGATTAAATCATCCTTCTGCTTAGTCTTGACGACTACATCATCCACGTAAGCTTCGACATTGCGGCCAATTTGCGTCGAGAAGCATCTCTGAATCATGCGTTGATAAGTTGCACCTGCGTTTTTCAGTCTGAATGGCATGGTGATGTAGCAGTAGGCCCCGAAGGGCGTGATGAATGAAGTCTTCAAGCAGTCGGATTCTTTCAGTCGGATCTGATGATACCCCGAGTAGCAATCCAAAAAACTGAGTAGCTCGCAGCCGGCGGTCGAATCGACTACCTGGTCAATGCGAGGCAACCCAAAAGGATCTTTAGGGCAAGATTTGTTGAGGTTGGTATAATCGACACACATACGCCATTGCCCAGTTTTCTTCCGAACTAGGACCGGGTTAGCCAGCCAGTCGGGATGAAGGACTTCTTTGATGAAGCTTGCTGCTAACAACTTGGTTAATTCCTCCTTGATCACATCCTTCCTGTCTTGTGCCAAGCGGCGGAGTCGTTGTTTAATAGGTTTAGCGTCTTCTTTGACGTGCAAGGAGTGCTCAATCACCTCTCTAGGAATACCAGGCATATCAGATGGTTTCCACGCAAAGATATCTTTATTATTTTGAAGAAAGGTGATGAGCGCGCTTTCCTATTTACAGTCTAACTCGGAGCCTATTACAGCAGTTTTAGTGGGATCAGAAGGATCTAGGGAAATCTTTTTGGTCTTAGCTTCGCTTTCTCCGCTCTTCGAGACCTTGGTCGTGGGCACTTCTTCTTCGCTTGCCGTGGTCGCAGCCAATCAGATATCTTCTCGGGCAGACGCAATCTCACGAGTTTGAGCCATCTCGCAACTCTCCTTGTCGCATGTGACGGCCTGCTTGATGTCGCTCCGTAATGATGAGACTCCTCGAGGACCGGGCATCTTCATTATCATGTAAGTGTAGTGTGGGACGGCCATGAACTTGGCTAACGCCGGGCGTCCGAGTATGGCGTGATATGCTGTCTCGAAGTCGGCGACTTCAAAACAGATATTCTCCGTGCGGAAGTTTTCCCGAGTACCGAAGGTGACTGGAAGGGTGATCTGGCCGAGTGGAGTTGCAGATAGCCCTGGAATGACTCCGAGAAAGGGCGCATTGCTCGGTTTTAACTCGGAGCGGGGAATCTGCATATCATCCAGGGTCTTGGCGAAGAGGATATTTAGTGCGCTGCCACCGTCGATGAGGGTTCTGCGAAGCTTGACATTACGGACCACTGGGTCTAGTACCAGGGGGTACCGCCCCGGGTGGACCACTCGGTCGGGATGATCCGAGTGGTCAAACTTGATTGCTGTTTCTGACCATCGAAGATATTGGGGCGTGTCGGGCTGAACAGCGTTAATCTCCCGCTCAGTTAACTTTTGCTTTCTTTTAGATTCATAAGCTAAGGGGCCGCCAAAGATGTGGTTAAGCTCTTTGCGGTGGTCTTGAAAACCCGCCGGGGGGTCGCCATCTTCCTTCTTTTTCGACGTGCTTTGTTCTTCGTCGGAGTTCTTCCGTGTAGTCTTGGTGTATTGTTCCGCGAACTGCTTGTAGACGAAACAATCTTTGGCCGCGTGGTTGGAGTTAGGATGATGCGGGCATTGGGAGTTCATGATCTTGTCGAACGTATTGATGCGCGAACGCTGTCGAGAAGAGTGAGTAGTGGTTGCAACAAGTTCCTCAGGCTTACGCTTGCGGTCCTTATGGTTGTTACTTCCACCCCCTCCCGTAGTCAGCGTATCCTTTTTTGGCTTCCAACTGGAGCCCGACTGCTTTGATGCGATGACGGCGTCTTCAGCCTTGGCGTACTCGTTGGCTTTTTCAAACATGAGTTTGACTGTTTTGGGATGCTTACGCCCGAACTTGCCGACCAATTCTTCGTGGCGAATTCCTTTGGTGAATGCGGCGATGATAACATCGTCAATGATGTCGGAGATCTTGTTGCGTTGTTCAGAAAATTGCCGGATGTAATCTCGAAGAGATTCTCCGGACTTCTGGATAACATTATAAAGATCAAATTATGTGCCGGGGCGCTCGAAAGTGCCTTGGAAATTGGCAATGAAGTGGTCGCGTAGTTCGGCCCAAGATCCAATCGTACCACGGGGCAATCCGTGGAGCCAAGATCGGGCGGAATCCACTAGAGCCATAGGTAAATAGTTTGCCATGGCCTTGCTGTCTCCTCCTGCTGCACGGATTGCGAGACCGTAGACGGTAAGCCATGATTCTGGATTAGTGGTACCGTCGTACTTCTCTATTCCAGTCGGCTTAAAGCCGGCTGGCCAATCCACTCGACACAGGTCGTTGGTGAAAGCGGCAACTCCATCTAGGTCATCGTCGTAGCGATCCGGTGAATGATGGTGGCCTCGGGCCGCTCGACGCTGAATGATCGTGTCGCGAAGATCGACGGGGCGACGACAAGGCGGCGAGCGAGGTCGTTCCACTCGGCGCTCCCTATGATGCTCGGGGGGCGAGTGAACAGATCGCTCGTCGTGGCCCCTGCTCCTGTGATTAGATCCTGCGCCGGCGATGCTGAGGCTTGGCTGATGGTAGTCATGAGATCGAAGATGGGGAACTTGGCTGCCACTCGGCGTGCGGACGCTTCTGGAGTTAACTGGGACCGAAGCAGCAATCATGGTCTTGGTCTGGTTCAAGATGTTGACAACATGATCAGACTGATTGAGCTCGTTCTCCTTGAGGAGGGTGTCGAGGAGGGTGATCGCGGCAACAGCGTTCTGTTGTGGGGTGCGGAAAACCGGTGTCCCCTCAACGTCTTGTTGGCCGATAAGATCTCGCGCTCGGCGCCCTGCTTCCAAGGCTCGTAGCCGCCGGTCTTCAGCTTCCTTTGCGGCCCGCTCGCGCTCCTGTTGCTCACGCCGTAGCCGTTCTTGTTCTTGTGCTTGACGCTCCTCCTCCAGTCGGCGTCGTTCGGCCTCGTGTCGTGCTTCGGTTTCTCGGGCTTGGCGTTGCTCTTCCGACTCATTATCGGCCATAAAGACGCCGAAATAGAGAGGGGTGTAGTTGTCTTCTAGGCTTTCGTCGAAGTTGTCGAGATCCGGGTCGTTGCTGCGAAAGCCGAACTCATTGTACTCCACGATCACAGTCGGACGCGAGTCGACGCCGGGAGAGCTCCAGTAGCCCTCCAACTGGTCCGTCGAAACTGTGCCGAGTGGCTGGAGGATGACGCCAACTTCCCTGGAGCTAGGCGAGATCGGTGTTGAAGCCGACCTCCGCCTAGGCCTACGGGAAGGGGACGTCGTGGTGGTGAAGACAGCCGCCAAATCATCGGGGAGCTTCATTAGGATCGGTAGGTAAGCCCCATCATCTCGATCTGATGACGTTGGAGAAGATGCGATCTCGTCCGAGTGGTTTGAAGCCGACTCGATTGAGATGGACTTGGAGTAGATCTTAGCCGCGTTTGGAACTCCAAACGAGACCGAGATCCGGCTCTCTCCTGACTGGTCTGATTCCGAGTCGAGAAGAGAGATCTTGCCGAAGTTGTTGGTGATGAAGTCGAGGCTGCCGAACCGAAACGCCTGCCCGGGAGGGAAGACGAGGTCGTCGATGCCGGAGACGGAACCCATTGCACTAATCGGCGAAAAGCTTGACGCAACCCCTACCTGGCGCGCCAACTGTCAAAACAAGATTTCGGCAATTCTAAAAGGGGGTGGCTATTAAGCTAGAAAAGTGGATGGGTTCGGAGACAAATGATTTATACAGGTTCAGGCCTTCTTATTCAAGAAGTAATACCCTACTCCTGTCCGGGGATGAATCCGCCGAGTGTATTATTGAATGTATAATCTCCAAGAGAATTGGTGTCCCAGGAAGGACTCGGACCCCTCCTTATATAGGGGAAGGAGTCCGTATTACAAGGTATAACTCATATCCCTAACGGAATATGAGAATACAGATAAAATACAATCGTAACCGACTAAACCTCAGGGTATTTCCTTGACGTACAAGTTAAGAAACAAACCCGAGATACAAATAAAGATATTCTATCTATATTCGGTATCCTATATCCAGTCTAAATATAACCGCCGTGTAGATATGGGGTATCCATAATCTCCACAACCGGCGGGGCCGAAGAAGACAGTTTTCGGCTGCATAAACTTCATGCTTCGGCCGGAGAGTTCGGACGCTTGGCCAGTCCCTGCGTCGATGGCGAAGTGGGACCGCAATTGGATGCAGAAGTGGTTCTACGTCGAAAACCCCTACTCTGCCGAAGATGACAAAGCGAATTGGCTCCGCTTTCGGCGCCTTTCAATCGCCATTGTTAGCAAGCCGAATGTGGAGGTTGACAGCACGCTCGAATCGCGGCTTATCCTCCTTCGCAAGGTCGTGCGCCGGCTGAGCACTCGCGACCTCTGTGAGGAGTTTTGCATGTTGCGAATCTCCCCCCTTGCGTGTGACTTGGGAGTTACTATTCAAGAAGGATAGGAAGTGCTCGTGCTTCCCCACCTCGTGCTCCCCTCCGGTAGCAATTGTAAGCTCCTCCTTCTTCTTTCATTCATTGTACTTATTGTCATGGCATGCTTTCGGGCTTACTTTGCCTTTTTGCCCGCCGCCCCCCCCCCCCTTTTTCTTTATTCAGTCCGCTTGTTGGAGGATGCCGAGGCTGAGGCAGCGAAAATGATCGGGGTGATTACCGCCGAATACGCTCGCTTGCTGCAACGACAATCCAATGGCCAAGCGAATCGCGTCTACAACGGCGAACTAACCAGCTGGGCGAACCCGGCGAGGGGGGATGACGACGTTGGGACGTCGAAGAAACACAAGCGCGTCATAGCCAAAGGTGGCAAAGTGCGGACTCGGCGGGCTACAAAAGATGCCGTGGAGACCGGCGCGGACGACGACGACGACGGCGAAAGGGAGGAAGTGTCGGATGATGATGTCGGGTCACGGGCTATACTCCGAGCCCCATTCGGCCGAAGGCTGGGGCTGGCTCTAGCGCTTCGCTCGCACGTCCTCAAGACGTCGCCGGAGCTTATGCGCTGCTGTCTATCGCCGGTGCCGCGTCGAAGGCAGGTGCCACTGCCCGAAAGAAGAAGAAGGGGGTGGTTCAGGTGGCCGGCAGTTTCTCAGACAGCGAAGCGTCTTCAGACGGAACACCAACTTCACCGGCGCTGCGCCACCCCCCACCGCGAAAGAGGTTGTCGTCTCTGCCACCTGCCAGCGACGCCGATGCGCGCACCGGTGGTAGCGCTTCGGCTACTGCTGCTGCCTCGAACTTAGCGCTACAACCGGTGGCAACGAACATCTCCGGCACTAACGGGGCTGCCACATTGCCTTCGACGAGTCGGCAGCGAGAGGGCAAGGGTCTGGCAGTCGAGATGACAGTGTCCAACATTCCCCACACCGTCCCCCATTTCGTCTCCGCCGACTTCGCCTCTCGACCGGAGATCGGTCCCTTCATCGAAGGCGTTTGCCAGATTGTTTCACCGTCGGGTGTAATGAGTCCAGCGAAGGGTGTGCGGCCGTGGAAAGTCTACTTGTTCGGGTCTAACTATCCCCTTTTCGGGTTTTTTTTTTGTTTATTTTGTCTTTCGCTTTTCATACTTAACGGTTTCTGTCTTCTTTTGGTAGGCCCTCGCTGCGCATTATAGCGCCAAGCAGTCTGCCCAAGTTAGACTGGGCGGACATCGGCTTCCCCTTCGGAAGAACCGAAGAGGATCTTCGACATAAGGAGGACGAGCGCCGCGTCGTGACGGATGCCCTCAAGAAGGCGAATGCGGAGATTGATCATGGTTGTTCGTCCTCGACGACCTCTACACCATGTGGCGCTACCTGCCGTCGCCGCCGGTCTGCCTGTGCCGCCTCAACCCACTGGAGTTCGTCGACTCGGGAGACAACGGCTTGGTGCTCGGGGAGCCTTTGATGCGACTCGGAATGAATCCAAAACCAGCTGCGGGCCCATTAAACAAAAACACGAATCTTGGAGCAGGCCGGATCGAACGGTTGGAAATTTGAGCGCGAAGACAATTTTTTTTCCGCGAGTAATTAAGTACGTATAGACTTTTCCATGTTTAGTTGTCGATCAGTTGTCATTTGCGATGTCGATAACGCGTGGGTAGACACAGACTGGCCAGGTACAGTCCAACACCTCAAGTCTTTGGGTCAACGGTCAACGTTATTATTTGTTAATTAGCGGAGCCTAAGTGGAAATAAAGGCAGTATATACCACCGTGAAGTACTACCACCGCATCTCCGGCAATGTCGAGCTCGGACGAACACCTTAGGCTGCCGCCGCGCTCCGGCCGCGGCGCACTCCACCACCGCGCAGCCGCGGCGGCGCCGGCCAATGCCATTAGTTTGCACGTAGATGCTGAGGCTGATGATGGTCCGGCCGCCGCCGAGAGGTCGTCGTCGACGACGAGAGAGAAGCGGCTGGAGCGGTTCATGGAGTACTCGAAGCGCGCCCTGGTGTACGAGTTCACGCTGGCCACCTCGCTGCTGCAGCACCGGACGGCGAGCTTCACCGCCGGCAGCGCGTGGGCCAAGGCCGGCGTCGCGCTCCTCTGCGCCGCGCTCTTCGTCGACCTCATGGGCTCCGTCTACCTCGCCCTCGTCACCAGGCTCCTCGACGCCGAGGCCACCGACGCGAGCTGCAGGTGGCACGTCGTCCGGGTCTACGCCTCCGCCGTGCTCCTCATGTCCATGCCATTCTGCCTCCTCATGTCGCTCAACGCGCTCTACTCGTTCCTCGCCGTCGCGCTCGTGCCGCCCATCTATCTCGTCCTCCTGCTCTTCGCCAAGGAGCACCACCACCACCGCCACCGCGGCGGCGTGCTCCACGAGTTCCCGCCGCCGCGCGGCGAGCGGACGACGGTGTTAATCAGCTACGAGGACTACGACGGCAAGCTCAAGAGCCAGTTCGACGCGTCGGCCACCGTGAACACCATCGCCACCGGCGCGGGGCTGACGGGCACCTTCTTCGGCTACTCCACCTCCACCGACTTCTCCCCCAACCACGCCGTCACCGTCTCCGAGAGCCTACTGTTCCTGACCATCGTCGGCGCGCAGTTCGTGATGCTCGTCACGGCGGCCCGGCCGATGTTCCGCAAGGAATCCTCGCCGGCGAGGCTCGCCGGCTTCCTGAGCCTCTTGGTAGGGAGCCTGCCGGTGCTTCTCTCCCTCAGCGCGTTCGCCGGCGCCATCGACTTCCTCGGTGGCCTCGCCCTGCTCGCCTTCTCCATCGACTTCCTCGAGCTCGTCGTCTTCTTCAAAGCAACCTTCTACAAGGAGGCGCTGGAGGAGGAGCCCGACGCGCCGCCGCGGCCTACATCGACGACGACGACGGACGGGCTGCAGCTGCTGTGGCTGTGCGTGATGTACATCTACTTCACGGCGCTGGAGGCGCTGTACCAGGAGCAAGCGGGGAGGAAGACGAAGCTAGAGTTGTTGGAGAAGGCCAGGGTGCTGGTCTACTTCTGGGCTTTCTGCTGCTGCAGCCTCGACGGCGGCGGCAGGGGGAAGCTCCCGCTGCTGCCGCCGCTGGAGGAGCTGAGAAAGCACCACCATCACCTGTCGCTGGGGCGAGCTCGCTACGCCGTCATGGGCCTCGCCGCGCTCGATGTTCTGTGGCGTGTCGCCAGGATGTTCCTCGTAGTTGCTCCCGTGAAACCGTAGGCACGCCCGGGGGGCCCACATGTCGGTGACACTGGCTTTTCAACATCTGTTAATTATTACCAATGTAGAATGTGATACGATTTTGTTAAACATTGATTTCTTCTCGCTCTTGCTTTCCCTGCTTCCTTATCGCTCTCTCTCCATTTCCTTTATAAATAAAAATTAATTTCTTTGACTGTCAAAAAATTAAGACATTTAAAACTAAAATAAAAAATACAAAACTATAGTCTTATATAATTAAAATTATATTTGTAAATTCAATTGATATGACAGGTAAGTACACTGTAATTTTTATAGAAATATTGTGTCAGTAAATATGTATTTGTTATTTTCTTTAAAATATAAATTACATTCCTATATAACTAAACTTACATTTGTAAATTCAGTTGATATGACATGATAATGCACTGTAATTTTAATAAAATATTGTGTAAATAAATATGTATTTATTATTTTCTTTTATAGTCCGTTGGATGTAAATCTATGGGTAGAAAAAATCTTGGTGATTTTTTTAAAAAAAAATTATCCGACAAATGTATAGTCATTTCCATGAGATATTAATGGTGTGCTGTTGATTCTATTTGAATGCTAACTGGAAATTTTAACACACTGCTACATAAACTTTAATTGGTGCCAGTTGGGACCCCACAAAGGCACCGGATTTTCCAACTGGCACCTAGAAACTGGCACTGATATGGAGGGGAAATAGGTGACCGGCACCTATGTGGTTAAAAAAAAAACAGCTTCAGCCAATTCATTGAGCAGCTCCCCTTCACGACGACCAATCCAAAAACATTCCAGAACACTAAAACTAAGAATGGGCCAATTATGGGGAGGGTGCTGCCGGCGGAGGGTCGGTAGCCCACCACCGCATGCCGCTGCTGCCGCCTCCCCTCCAGCTGGATCTAGCGGAGGAGAGGTGGCCGCCGCTGCTACCATCTCAAAAGGTAGGTTCTTAAAATTACTGTCAAAAAAAAATCTCCAAAAGCTCTCGCGCCGCTCTCACGCGGGCGGCTCGGGAGCGAAACCCTAGCCGCCCGCGCCACCCCCTCCCAATGCCTCCAGCCACCTCGCTGCCGCCGGAGCCCGCCGCCGGAAACCGTGCGGCCGGCCGGGAAGGCGGCGGCGGGGAAAACGTGCCGGCGGCGGAGCACCCCCTCGGCGTGGGAGGCGGCGCGACGCATGCACGGCGGAAGGTGGCGGCCGGAGCGGCTGGCGGGGCGGATGCGGTCGCGCCGGACGCGGATCCGGCCTCCCCGGTGGAGGATCTGGCCCCCCGCCGGCCAGATCGGGAGAGGGGCGGCGGCGGCGCCGCAAGACGGCGGGCGGCCTCGAGCTCGCGGCGACGGCGACGCGGCAAGTCGGTGGGCGGCCCAAGCTCGCGGCGACGGCGGCGTGGCAAGACGGCGGGCGGCCTCAAGCTCCCGACGACGGCGGCGCGGCAAGACGGCGGCGCGACTCGGCGGAACAGCTCGCGGCGGCGGCGGCCGCGATGGCGCGGCAATGTGGCTCGGAGGAGCAGCTCGGCCGGCACGCAGCGGAGGCTAACCGGCCAGACGGCTGTTGGTGACGGCGGCGAAGGTCGTGCCCGCCGTGGTGCTCGTGGCAGTTGGCGGCGGCGTCGGCTGGCAACGGGGGCGTCGAGCTGGCTGCTTGGTGGCAGAGGACGACGGCGCAGCGGTTTGCGGAGGCGGAGGCTGGCATCGGTGGCAACGGTGACGGCAGCCGTGGCTGTGGACGGTGGTGACGTCGGCGGATGCGGGTTGCTAGCGAGGTGGCTGGGTGTTCGGCAGCAGCGGCTGCGGTGGCGGTGACGGTGTCTGTGGTCACCGGAGGCATGGCGAACTCGGATGGCTAGCCGAGGGAGTGGCAGACGGCTGCTTTTGGCCGGCGTGGCGTCGTTTGGTGGAGAGGTCAGAGACCGGCTTGGCGCAGAGAGGCGCAGCCGATGGTAGTGGAGGTCGGCTCGGCGCGAGACGCGCGGGCGGCGGAGATGGAGGCCGGCTTGGCGCGAGAGGCGCGGCCGATGGAGGGAGGCCGGAATGGCGCGAGAGGCGCATCCGGTGGAGGAGGCCGGTTTGGCTGTGAGGAGGAGCTGCCGGTGGGAGTGGCGCGGTCTTCGGCGCACAAGGCTGGCCGGCGGGGGACGCCGGTGCAGGGGTTTCACATGTCGGCAGAGCTTGTGTGGTGATGGAGCATCGGTGTATCAGCCGTGGATTCGCAGGTGGTGAGCGGCGGGTGAAAACCTAGTCTGGCCTCGGCCGGACCGACAACGATGGTTCATTCCCTCTCCTGAGGGCGTTGTCGTGCTGTCTCACCCCTCAAGGGTGGTTGCCTGGCGTAAGCCTAGTCTTGGCTCCTTTGAGCTTCGACGGACGGCGGCGGCAGTTTTCTGTCGCTTCTCTTCTTGAAGACGTCGTTTTGGCATCCCCTAGGGGGGCGACCTCGTCTGTGTCCCTTTGTTGGTCTAGTGGCGGTCGGTCACGCTTAGCGGCAGCCGTTCCGGTGCTAGCCTTCTCCTGGGTTGGTGTGTTGGCGATGTTGATGTGTGGGTGGTGGTTTTTTTTCCTTTTTCCTGGTTATGACCCTCCAGGGTTGTAATTTTATAATTTTTTCCTGCTCTATCAATAGAACTTCACACCGTCTCGTGCGAGTAGTTAAAAAAAAAAGGTAGGTTCTTGTCATACACCATCTCTCACAGCTCGGTGTCCATGTCGAAGCCGCAGGTCCAATTGTCTTCTTGCTACTGCTGCGGCTGCACCGACACTGACAGGAGGATATGGGAGCGGATGGTAGCGTACGTTGCAACACACACCTTCTGCCTCGCGATGCAGCTGCCACTGCCGATGCACGGCTTTCTCGGCCCGACCGTGGGGGAGATGGTTGAGAGGCAACCACGGCAAATCCGGCAGCTCATGACAAGGCATTTCGTGGCGTCCCTTATGTTGTAAAGGGGCTCATCCACATGCGGAATATTGGCGATGTGAGGTGTATGTGCCCCCAACTCGGTAAGTATGTATAATATTATTTTATACTTTCTCCATTCAAAATAAGTACGGCCGTGAAAATCCATACAACGTTTGACCGTCCGTTCTTATTTGATTTTTTTTAAAAAAATAGAAAAATTAGTCACAGATAAAGTACTATTCATGTTTTATCATCTAGTAACAATAAAAATATTAATCATATAAAAAATTTTAAAATAAGACGAACGATGAAACGTTGTATATGAACCGTGCAAAACTACACTTATTTTTGTATGGAGGGAGTAGCCTAAAGTAACGTAACAGATCTATATCTGATCCATTTCGTGGCGGTGGTGCGCGATTTTAGTTGTTTCGATTCACGTAGATCTGTCGTTATGGCCTTTTTTAATTTTTTTCTTCTTATGTGCTTTTGGATTTAGTTCTTGTAGCCTGTGAATCTACACATCAAAGGGGCATATGCATGCTTGTGAAGTTATATATTATAGGAGCAGCAAAGTGTTTTTTAATCTTTTTTAGAAATACAGTCCAGACAATGCACACTCATGTTGAGAAACACACGCATATCCTACCCTTATGAGCACCAGCGGAAGATTGGACTGACATATCTTAAGATTGATGAAGTCACAACGGGCGTCTCGTTATCGACAGGTACATCACCTAGTACTGAAAGAATAAATAGTTATAAATATGAGCACGCATGTCAAACTATGATTTGAATCCAGGTGAGCTGATTCCACCGTAAGGAACCTAACAGAACCTAACCAGTTGAGCTATGTCACCTCACGTTTCTATTAAAGTTTGTAGGCAATACATTTTACGTTTTGTAGAGGTCACCAATATTAGAAAATGATAGGCAAATAAACGAGAAAAAATAATAGATCAATCACAAAAGACACGAGATTTAACGTGGAAAACCCTCCCAAAGCAGGAGAGAAAAACCATGGGCGCCAGCTAGCAAAATATCTTCACTACATTGGGATGAGGTTACAACAACGCCGAACAGCGGCTTACAAGAAGTATATATATGAAGGTGACACCCTAAAAGGATAACGATCGGCCCAAGCCTCCGGTGACGGGCCTCTGCTTCGCTCCGGCAGAAGCTGGCCTTTATAGATTTGCAATTGAATTTGGATCACAACTCAACAACCAACAGTATCATTTACAGCTGATAGATGTGCATTTAATCTTTGTCTTTTGAAGAGTTCACTGAATTCTAATATTTAGCAATATTTAGGTTTGTATTTTACTAAAATAATACCTAGTTTTGCATGTTTTGTAAGCTAGTAAAATAGTTTTGTTTATTTTGTAAAGAGAAACAATTTAAAACTCCCGAGAGAACACTCCCCGCGTTGTTTGCATATGATCTAAATGATTATGAAAAAAATTAAGAAAATTAATACGATAGATTAATATGTGAAATCACTCCACAAACATGCAATTTAAATTCAACTACTAGTTGCAAAAAAAAAATTGTTTTTTGTTGCAACATGTAGAAGTTGAGTTATTGCTTGCAAGTTTGTGAAGTGGTCTATCACATATTAATATGTCTTACTGATTTTTTAATTTTTTTTAAACCATTTAGATGATATGTAAATAACGAGGGGAGAGACAAGTGGAAGGATTTGGCTTATATAGGCAACCCTGTGGATTTTTAGCCGTTGGATGGTGTGAGCCTGCGATCCAAGGTCGATATATAAAAAGGTTGTTTTTTTTTGCTATATTTCTGTGGTACAAAGAAAACATGGATTTAATTGGTATGGCTTAAAAAAAGGTGTTTGAAATATTTTTGTCCAAGAGCTCACCTGATTTTAAATTTTGGAATGTTAGGATGGAGCTAATTTTCATACCTCGAGGGGTCATCCCGCTGTTTATTCTATCACAACATTATCTGTTAGAAGATAGATTAATATCTGACACACTGCTCCGCAAAACATGTAAGTTTAAATTTGACATCGACTAACTGTAAAAAAAAATTAAACTGAAAGTAGATATGTATATATCCTCATATTTATATTTGTTATTTTCTTTAGACTTGTAGAACGTAACTCAAGTTTTAACAATTTGAGGGAACATCCAGAATTTTGATTCATTGGTGTCATAATGTGTCCAACAGTACTGTCATAGTATGCTAATTTTGTTTATATCATGGTGTTATAATATATAGATAAGTAGTATCACTATAAGTTTTGCCGAAAGTTGTCAGTGTCGCCTAACACCGGTCCTTACACTGTAGATCCGCCCCTAGATGCCACCACGTAGACGCGACACTTTTGGTGTGAGTGAGCTGTAGACATGCATGCAGTGCAGCAGCCGCGGTGCAACCTGCTGCGTTTGACGCCGATCAGAGTCGTTTGAGAACACGCACACTAAGCAATCATGAGCGACCGAGACATGTCGCGGTGACGCCCGCGTGCTCATGCATGGATGGAGACGAGACGAGAAAAGCAATCCACGGGCCCGTGTGGGTCATTGAAAGTTCGTCTAACCCCTGATGGGTTTTGGTGATTAATGACTAAATAGCTTGAGTACAGGAGATTAGTCCTAGGTTGCTTATGAGGTGGCTAGGACGCGTGGGACCCCCCCCCCCCCCCCCCAATTCATCAAATTCAAAGTGGCGAGAACAACCGGTTAGGCTAGTTTTATTTTTCACTTTGACTTTAGGAAAAACCGTACTATTAAGAGGGGTTTCTCTAAGATCCCTTAAGTGCTCTTAGCCATATCCAATCAATGAAATATTTTAGTAGCTATTTTTGAAAATAACTCAAAAATAGCCTCTCCTAAGACATAAAGTCCTACCCGGAAGTTTTGGACGCTCTGGGCCGGAGCTTTCAGTCTGAGGAGTGTTGGCCGGAAGTTCCTGGTGCCCAGGACCAGAACTTCTGGGGATTATTCCAATTCAAAGATGTGAGTAACTGTTAGATAACGTCACCTAGCCGTTATATATATCAAACTCGACCCCAGCTCATTCTTTCGTCATTTCACTTTTGCTATCCTATTCCCTAGCTGTTTCTAGCCTTTCCCAATATGATTTTGCTTCCTCCACCCAAACCTTGAGCCATTCTGATGAGAGAGAGTGATTGTGAGAGTGTTGGAGTGATTTAGAGAAAGTCTTGAAGGTTAGGAAGGTTTGAGCACTTGGGGTTTCTCATGGGTTGCGATTTGAAGCTTATTACTTTCGAGGGCAGTGGCGGATCTAGGATTTAGAATATGAGTGGTCCGACCTAAATTTCAAAAAATTCTAGGATTATCAGCTATATATATCAATTAGATCCACTTGAGTAGAAACAAACAACAAATTTTAATTTGAGATGACAAGGGGTGAAGTTGAAAATTCAAAATTCAAAAGAAGAGTACAAGGATAAACCACCTAGGCTAATCAGTAATCAACAATTACCTGCCCTAGTGCCCTCTTGCTTCGTCTTCCTTTCCTTGCAGATTGCATGGTTGCGTTGCTTGCTGCCCGCAGGCCACAGGTCGCAGCTGCTGCCATCAGTCGCCGCACCCGCACGCTGACGCCGGTCGCGTCACCGCACCCCGCCGCCTGCTGCCGTGCCAGCACGCCGCCCTTGCTGCCTTGCGCTTGATCGCCGAAACATCGGGATGTGAAGGAGTGAAGAGTCCTAACCCTAGTCCCCATGCGCCGCCACTTCTACAATCGGTGAGGTGCCTAGATAGGAGGCCGAGGAGGCATAATCGTCGAGAGAAACAGAGACGACGTTGTTTTTCTTAGACCCTTCGACGTTTGCTCTTCAGTTTTTTTTTCTTTGCATTTTTACGGTACGTCTATTGGGCCTCAGGCCTGAATTTTTTGGTTCACCCGGACCACCCACTGGATCCGCCGGTGTTTGAGGGAGACCTCCTAGACGGTTAGGTGTCTCACGCGAGCTTCATTCAAGATTGTGGATGTCCCGGGTAAGTTTGTGAAGGTATTTCTCACATCCGCAAGTAAACGAGGTAAGTGATTAAGAAAATTGTATTGAGGTTTCAGAGGTAGTGTCTTCCTCATCAGCCGTCTCTTCTCAACCTCACTGGTGGGATGGAGATCGGTGCTGCTCAGCGTCGGCGACATGTGGGTGAACTCAACGGAGCCACCGGTTGTGGACCTGGTTGACAACGATGATGACGACTATGAGATCGTGTAGGCGGTGGTGACGACGACGGCGCGTGGGTGTGACGGAAGGAGGGAAACTAGGAGCTGCCACTATCGCATCGCGCTTTCTTCGTCCTGGAGCTCGGCGGACGCCAGATCCATTCGCTCTTCGGCTCAGGGACCGAGGGAGTGCCACCGCGCCCCATGTGGCCCTCTCCTCCACCATGTATATACTCCCTCCGTCTAAAAGAAGACAAACCGTCTAAAAGAAGACAAACCCTGGGTTTCCGTGTCCAACGTTTGACCGTCCGTCTTATTTGAAAAAATTATAGAAAAAATTAAAAAGACAAGTCACGCATAAAGTATTAATCATATTTTATCATCTAACAATAATGAAAATACTAATTATAAAAAAATTTCATATAAGACGGACAGTCAAACGTTGGACACGAAAACTCAGGGTTTGTCTTTTTTTTGGATGGAGAGAATATGCCATTACGTGCATGACTCATGCATGAGTCATATTTAATTCATTAGCTTGCTTAGCACATTGGCATTGCTAGCTAGCTAGCTAGCTAATTTAGCTGCTTCCTGCAATCAGCCACTAACACACAATATATATGTCATTATATTTTATAAGTACGCACAAAATACTGTGAAACAACTACACTTCACTATGGTTGGGTTTAGATGGTGGAAAAGTTAAAAAGTTTAGAGAAAGTTGGTAGTTTGAAGAAAAAGTTGTAGTTTATGTGTGTAGGAAAATTTTCGATGTGATGTAATGTGATGTGATGGAAAGTTGGGAATTTGGGGAACTAAACACGGCCTATTTTATAAACGGAGGGAGTGATACATGCATGAGTCACTCCAATTTATTTATCCATAAAAATGAACACAGCTCACATGGGCAAGCCAACTGTACACTTAAGAATCTAGTTGTACTCGTTTTGCAGCACCTGCTCATACTGCCACTACACGTCTTCGAACTATATATATATTAATTTCCATCCACGCACACATAGCACCAATTGCCGTATGTTACCTCTGTTTTTAAATATTACGATGTTTAGGATAAGCTAATTAGTGTATTTAAAACTATATATTTAGCTGGTCATAATGTCATATATTACTTCATTACTTGTGGCTTGTGTGTGCGGTAGAGTAACAGGGTAAGAAATACCAAACCCTACACAGTCGATCGGCTCGGCTGTTTCTTCTACATCCGATGGATTTTGACATAAACTTTGCCCTGTTTCGAATTGTTTTTTCACATAATTGAATTTAATGTAATCTGAATTTTAATAAACGTTTTACAAAGTTTGAAAAATAATACGTATGACAAAACTTCGATACAATTCGAACATTAATTTCGCACAACCTGCAGAAATATTCGATCGAAAAGCATATAGCAAGCATGGCAGATCAGAGTACCACATGCATGTGTTCATATCATAGTTCAAGCAACATGCAGGATTCTAGCACCTACAAGCCGTACCTGTTAATGTACCACATACCCAATATATTAGCGCACATTCGAGAAGCTTACATAAACACCTGCGGATCTCAAGTTCCTTTGCGTAAACACGTGCTGCACAACACCCCCCACCCCCCACTTAAAAAAGATGAATCATAAACTAAAAAAGAAGAAGAGATAAAACTTTCATTTACAACTAAAAGTGGAGAAAAACATAATTGATCGTATAGTGCTAGTTATACATGATATGGGTTACGATTAGTAATATTTATCTGGGAAACTGTTTTAATCCCTCGAGGGGATATCCCCTCGTTCTTTGCATGTCACTTAAATGGTTATAAAAAAAATTAAAAAAAATTGGGAAGGTGTATTAACATGTGATATAACACTCCGCAAACATGCAAATTCAAATTCAACTTCTACATCTCGTAACGAAAAAAACAAATTGAACCGCAGCTAGTTAACGTATATTCAGAGTCAAATTTGTTTTTTTGTTGTGAGATGTAGAAGTTGAATTTTTACTTACATGTTTGTGGAGTGATATATCATATATTAATACATCTTCTTTAATTTTTTTAAATTTTGTTATAACTATTTGAGTGACATGCAAGCAACGAGGGGATATCCCTCGAGGGATCAAAATCCTCTTCCTATTTATCTGCTCGATGCAAAGCTACCTAGCTAGCGTACCAACTCATAGCTCTCTTACAATACCGGTCACTCATAGATGACCCCCATTAATTATTTGCTATGGACCTATATTCCTGATACTGCACCTGTTGTATGTGTGGCAAAGGATATGTGCCTATAGTATCATTAATATAGGGGGGTTGCTATCTGGCGCATACGCGCCATCTGGCACCCATTCCCGTGTTGTGCGTTGTTTTTTTAGCGATTTTTCTGTTTTTTTCCTTTTTATTTTTTCTCTTTTTTTTGATTTATTTAATCTTCAGCACGCGTGTTTTTAAATCTTTAGGCTGAAAGTTTACAAATCTTGATTTGGAAGTTTTTTAATCTGAATTAAAAATTTTCAAATTTGGAGTTGAAAGTTTTTAAAATTTGTCTTACAAATTTAAATTTCGAGTTGAAAATTTTCAGAGTTTGAATTAAAAGTTTCCAAAATTTTACTTCAAAGTTTAAATCTTGAGTCAAAAATTTTCAAATTTAACTTGAAAGTTAAATTTTGAGTTGAAATTTTTTTAAAAAATGAATTTAATGTTTCAAATTTTGAGTAGAAAGTTTTAAATTTTATGTATGACTTTTAATTTTTCAACAAAAAGTTTTAAAATTTACGTGAAAGTTTTTTCATATATAGATTTTTTTTAAAAAAATCCGGTTATTGCTATCAATTATATTTAAATAATTTGACAATTGAGCAGAAATGCCGACCATGGGAAGCATATGAAATCAATATTTTTAGGCACAAAACAAAATCCATCTTATTGTACACCTTATTCTGTGCCATTGTGATCATTACTTAAACAAAAAGAGAGAAGTTTATAAAACAAATACCATAGATACGTTTTAAACAAGTTGTGAAACCGTTTTGAGTGCCTCAGTGCTTATATATATATACACGCATGCACACTCAACTCTGAATGACAGTGGCAACGCCATGGATACGTCGGTGCTTCTTCTTGTGCTCTTCGTCTTTACCCTCCTCTGCTGCCTCGCCCTTCTCCGGCGAGCTGCCCGTGCTCCGGCGGCCGTCCAGCTGCCAACCATTGAGATCAGCGACGCCGCCGTCGCGCGCCGAGCGCTCGTCGACTACGCCGACGTCTTCGCCAACCGCCCGTTCTTGCCCTTCCCCGTCGCCCTCGTCACCGGCCGCCGCCGCCGCCGGAGCGACAACCTCACCTCCGTCCCGTACGGCCCGCACTGGCGCGTCCTCAGGCGCAACCTCACCGCCGGCATCTTTCACCCCTCACGCCTCGGCCTCCTAGCGCCGCTGCAACGCGACGCCGTCGACGACCTCGTCGCCGGCATCTCCGAGTCCGCTGCCGGTGGTGCGGTACCGGTCGTCGTCCGCGACGTCGCCTACGCCGCGGTGTTCAGGCTCGCCGCGCGCATGTGCTTCGGCGACGGCGTCGGCGAGCGCCAGGTGCGCGCCCTGCGGCGCGTGATCCGGGAGTTTGTGCTCGACGTCGGCGTCGCCAACAATGTGTTCCCCGTCTCGACGTCGACGGCGCTGGCGAGGCTCCGGCGTTGGAGGCGGATACGCCGCCTCCTCTCCTCCCGCCGCCGGCAGGCCGAGCTCTATCTCCCTCTCATCGACGAGCGGCGGCGGCGGATGGCCGCTCGACGCCGCGACCGCGACGACGACGGCGGCACGTTCCGTCCGTACGTCGACGCGCTCATCGAGCTGCGCGTCCCCGGAGACGGCGAGAGCACTCCGGCTCCGCTCACCGATGACGAGATGGTGAGCCTCCTAATGGAGTTCCTCGCCGCCAGCACGGAGACCGTCGTGTCGTGCATCGAGTGGACACTCGCGCACCTCGTGCTCAACGCGGAGGCGCAGAGCAAGCTCCGCCGCGAGGTCGGCGACGGCGAGCACGTCCATGGGCGCCACCGCGGCCGCACGCCCTACATGCGCGCCGTGATTCTCGAGAGCCTCCGGCTGCACCCGCCAGTGCCGTTCGTCATACGAGAAGTCGTCGGCGGCGCGGCGCCGCCGGTGCTCGACGAGCTAGCGGCCATGCCGATGCCGGGCGGCGGCGCGCGGGTGCACTTCGTGATCGGGGACATCGGGCGGGACAGCAAGGCTTGGAGGGATCCGAAGGAGTTCCGGCCGGAGAGGTTCATGGCCGGCGGCGAGGCGGAGGGAGTGGGCCCGGTGCCGGGGCCGAAGGAGGTGAGGATGATGCCGTTCGGGGCGGGGCGGAGGTCGTGCCCGGGCATGGGGGTGGCGATGGCGCACGTCGGGCTCTTCGTGGCGGCGCTGGTGCGCGAGTTCGAGTGGACGCCGGCGGCGGGTGGCGGCGTGGACCTGACGCAGCAGGACGACTTCTTCAACGTGATGCGGACGCCGCTCCGGGCGCGCGCCACGCCACGACCACGCGCTCCCGCGTAATAATATCGTATTCCCTCTGTTTTAATAATGGGATGATATATGTGCCAAGCCTGCTGAAATTTTTTGAGATATCAGCTGTATTTCCAGCCATAGGATATGACACGTGTCAGCATCTCCCACCACCCACTAGTGGCACCGCCTGCCTGCACTCTGTGCGTGTGTCACGCGCGCGGGGAGGTTTTTTATTTTTACATCTTTTGTTAAAAAAATAATTTTTCATTTTGAAAATTTTCATATTTAGACGTCTCACGCCCTCTAAAAAAGGCCCTTGCAAAGGGCGTTTAAGAACCTAAATGTAATTTTTTATTTTAATATAGTATGTGAACTCAATGATTTTGTAATTTAAAAATATATCATATAAAGTTGGATGAAATTAAACTTTATATCAAAGTTTTAGAACTTGAAAAGATATATACAACTTGTAATTAACAACTATTTCTACAACTTTGTAATTAACAACTATTTCATTTAAGATTTTTTACATGTCCATATGTTCGTTACAAAATCTAAAACCTATTTTAACAAAATATTAAATATACATTTTAAAAGACATCGTAAAAAATAAAATTTATATAAAAATTGTAGATCTCGACGAGATCTATAACTTTGTAATTTATATTTTTTATATTTAAAATCATTTAGAGCGTTGAATAAATATTATTATTTTCAAGCAATTAAAACCGGCGGAAAGGGCTCGAATAGAAATAAAAATTTTACGTTTACGTTCTAAACGCTATCGGGGAAAAGGCGATTTTTAAAAAACGTCCTCCTATAGGGCGTGAGCATCTGCATTTGTAAAATTTTGAAACAAAAACATTTTGAATTATTTTAATAAAAATGTATAAAAATAGAAAAATTTCAGCATAGAGCATCTCTGTCGAATCGTCGAATCCCCGTTGGTCAGAACTGGGCCTCTGCCTGTTTTGTCCATTTGTTGTTGGTGAATAAGTTCACTTTTGGTCCCTCAATTTATCGTCAAGTGTAATATTCGTTCACAAAACGCAATACCAGATATGAAGCCTCGCCTCTGCAACTGTATCTTCCTCGCCTCGGCGTTGTAGGTGTAGTCATCGCCCATGTCGTCACTGTCGGTTTGAAGCTCCCGGGGCGGCTGCTCGCTTCACGGCTTGGCTTGAAGCTCGCCGTGAAGCCAGCCAGAAACTCAGTAGCTGTGAAGCTCAGGTATCTGGTTAGAACATGCATACTGAGCTTGAAACGCTAGCAGAAATTGGTTGGATTGAGTACGGTGCGAGAATTGAGCGAGATTACCTTGTTCATGCTGCTGTCGATGACGTCGAACGTGGCCGTGGTCGGTGCTGTGTCGCCAATGCAGGTCACTACAGGATGACATAGCTTAGCAGGCATTTCAAAACGCCTTAAATGCCTGATTAAACGCCTCAAATGATCTTTCAAGGCATTTTAAAAAGTGCCAAATATACTACTGACGGGAAAAGTGATTTGAGGCAGTTTTAAAAAACGCCTCCAAAGATAATTTAGGAGGCGTTTCCAAAAATGCCTACTTAGGTATTCAGTGGCATTTCTCAGAGTGCCACCCAGAAGATATGAAGGCATTTTTCAATATGCCAGCTAGCAGATTGGAGGCATTTTTTAAAATGCCAGCAAGAAGATCCATGGCGTTCATTGCATCATTAGTAATTAGTGGTCTTTTCCACAATGCGCTCGCAAACAAATTGTGAGCATACCAATATGAGATTGCAACTCAAATACAGAAATCAAATTTAAGATCAAAAACTAATAACAACAATGATTTCTCAGTCACAGGACAAAACTATAATCAACAAGAATGACATGATGCTACTGTAAAGTGCAATTTGTTTTCATCCTCCAGCATATGATGATCACACAATCACAAGTGTCTATATTGCACTTTGTACAAAATCTTGACAGTATAGCTTCCAGTTCTTATTGGTGGTATGTTGCATTTGCAAGCCATGTGAAGAAAACCATACAGCGAAAATAATATGCTTCACCTGCAAAACACGAAATCAAGTAGGATGTTCAGATAGCCTGTAATACAAGTGCAACATACGAATTCATTTGAAATAGACAGGCTATCTGCAAATACAAGTGCAGATCTGCACATCTAGTTGCACATCTGTATTAAATTTACAAGTCAAATGAGGCATCTGCACAAATTATAACTGTCCATAAAAGTTCTAAGGGAAAGAAACAAATGAGCATAATATGCCAATATGCCATAAAAGGAATCATAGATCAAGAAATAACATGGATGACTATTCACCTTAACTGCAACTTGTAAGTTCACAACTTTCTAAAACTTCTACATTGCAAAATATAAACAACTAACAATTGAGTTGCTACATTTTACAATTACAAATCCACTTAAATCCTAGTAAAATAATAATATATCCAAATCAGTAGTTCTATTTCTTATTATGAAACATCATTGTTATTGCCATGGTCTTGAGAAAAGATATTCAAACTTGGGATAGGAGACTTACTTTCATAAGCTAGAACCGTGAAGTTGTTAGAACTTGGGTATTACTGAACTTGATAGCACTTAAGGAACCAGCGCTGGCTTTTCCAAGACTTCTTGTCCTAGAATGTACATCTTCATGTCCTATGTTCTCCTTGTATGTTAGATCATGTATTTGTCTCCTTGGTGCAGATATGTCTCCTTGGTCAGATGAGATGTGTCTAACAGCAGTTAACACCTAGAATTGGGTACAAATACTCCCTCCATCTACTTTTGATAGTCATATTTCCAAATCTGAAAATTTTATTTTTGATAGTCATATTTCAATCCAACAACTTTTCATCTTAATGACTTTCTTGGATTTAATGCATGACTCTTCATTCTTCCACACAAGATTGGTTGCATGGGCATCGAGAAATGTAAATATTAATGAATCGCTTGTTTACGAGGAATGACTAGTAGCATATTTAAATGAATGATAAGTAGAATCACTTATCCTTGGTCTGTGTGTCAAGATGAAATATGATTATCAAAAGTAGATGGAGGGAGTAATATTTAGCATCTAAATTTTTGCAACCTTGGAGTAACAAACTATGAATTTGGTCCATCATTTGTCCCTAAAGTACGAATGTCATACATCCCGAGGCCATCAAGTAGCATTTGGTCCATGTCATCATTATGTTCTTCACAGTGTGAACTTGAGGCATCACTTGGTTTGGAATTCAACATGCTTTCTCCATGATGAATCCATGAGGTGTACCCAGCCAAGAATCCATCACAAATCAGATGCTCTCGAACCTCATGTTCACCTAACCAATATCTATTCCCACAGGTTTTGCAAGGGCAAAGAATCCTATTGTCACTAGCTGAAGTGGACAAGGCGAAGTCTATAAATTTATTAACCCCGATATTATATTCAATACTAGATCTCGATGCTTTCATCCACCCTTTATCCATGATGTTCCAATTATGTTTTGTGCTCTGTTAAAGAATACAAAAGTGTAAAGAAAAAGAAACGTCCAGTATACTCTTATCAAACCATTACAATCAGGCAACCAGCCTAAAAAGAGGCTTTGCCTTGATATCATGCATAGCAATAACACATATGAAATCAGCAGGAAAGACTTAGGTTGTTTGGGTTATGAATTTTGTAGAGACCAGGAAAGACTTAGGTTGTTTGGGTTATGAAATTTGCTTACAGGAAAGACTGAAGTAAATATAAGCATGTTAATCCCTATCGAGCAAGCTATATATTTTTTTGAGCAGGCTATATATATTCAGATTTCAGAGAACCCAGAACAAATCCTACTATTCAGATTTCAGTGCTACAGCCATTTCAGAGAATTGAAAATATCCATTTCAGATAATTTATACTACAGCCATTGTTCTGGGAAATGTCAAAAATTGAAAACCAAATTTATACTATATTGAAAACCAAAGTTCAGAACAAGCACTACTGCAATCTCAGATTTTCAGAACAATCTACAGAAGTTTCTGAACTTATATGCATATATAGGCAGTATATTAGGTCATCCATATCAGAGCATATGGTCTAAATCAAGAGTAGAACATTTTTTTACTATATAGGTCAGATTGTACAGCTACAGCTCTTCGAAACAACTCATGGATTAATTCAAAAATATACTAGGGATGATTTTATAATTTAAGTATTGTACAACCCACAATTCAGTACTGTACTTCCTAGAAAAGAAGAACTTATCACAGCAATTTAAGAATCAAGACATACAAATTTCAGAGAATTTATATTACAGCCAAAGTCTACATAAAAATGTCAGAGCATTTCAGAGAATTTATACGTAGGCATGTATCTACAAACTGCACAAAGTATATCAAATGAAGTTCCAGTAATATGTATCTAGCAAATGGATTTATACATTCAAATGCTTGCACTCTGATATTTCAAAAGTTCAGTTCTGCACATAGGACCAAAATTCCAGTGTGAATCCTAGGATCCAACCAATAATAACACACACTATAAATCGCCATTGAGGTCACTATGATTAGATCAGATTCTATTCAGGTCTAATCTAAAGCATCTACACAGCACCAAACATCTCCTAACCAATAGATCAAGCAAATTTCTCAAATCCTATCACGATTGAGGTGAGAAGGGTGGGTAGCGATAGGAACATACCTTGTACTTGCTGCAGTAGGCCGACGATCGTCCTTGTCTGAAGCAGCGACAGATCGCGAAGTAGGGGCCTAGGGCTTGAAGCGGCGATGGGGAATCGCAGCGCTTGTGTGTGGAGCCGCGATGGAGCAACGGGTGACGGTCGACTGTCGACGGTGTCACGGCGCGACGGGCGGGGCGCAGGGCTCTCGCCGGCGGCGAGTCACCCCCACGAGGTCACCGGGCGGCCGGGGCGCAGGACGCTCGCAGCGCGATGCGCTGATGCGGCGATGGGCGCCGGTCGACCGTCGACGGCGGCACGACGGGACGGGCGACGGGCGACGGGAGGGCGGGGTGCGGGGCGGTCGCCGGCGGCAAGTCACCGGCCGGGCAGCGGCCGGGATCGAAGTCGCGCGCTTTTCCAATTTTTTTTTCGCTCGATCTGATCTGAGAAAGCTAGGGATCGGATAAGGTAGCGTACGCGTGGTTGGTGATTGAGTGGTGGAAGGACTAATTTCTATACCTTAAATTCTTTCAGGGTTCCTTTTGCATATGTGACATAGATTAGGAGGCATTTCTCTCAAAAGTGCCTTCTATCTGTTGCCCTGGCGATTTTGCAAAATGCCCCCAAATAACATAAAATTTACGGCGTTCCGTGATTACGCCTGAAATAGGAGATTTTTTAAAGCGCCAATGAAAATGCCTTGAAAGCACATAGTTTTTGAGGCATTTTTCTTTAAAACGCCTTCTAATGATAAAAGTATTGAAGGCATTAATTAAATTTGCCATGTATAGGAATACTTTTTTGGCATTTTATAAAAATTGCCTTTAAAAGAGATGATTTGAGGCAGTTTTAAAGAAATGCCTTCCACAAAATGCCTTTAAATGACATACATCCTGTAGTGGGTGTGGTGGGCACCTGCGCTCTGCTGCCTCCACCGTTGTTCCCATTGTCGTTGTCGATCATGCCGGTTCGGGTTCTGCTGTTTGATTTGTGGTGGTGGCTATCGTGCCGGCGACATTGGTCGCGTAAGCGCCGCCGTCGTCATGTCCATCCACCTCCGCGCCCACACCTTCACGGCGAACCCGCTGCGTCGCCTCTCCGTCTCCACCGTCGCTGTCTCCCCGTCTGCCTCGGGCAGACGCCCTCTGCTACCTCCTCGACGGCGGGGCCGGAGCAGCCGACGCCACGCATCGTCTTCAGCTCTCCAAGATGCTCATCGTCCCCTTCTCATCGTCTCTAGGTGCTCGTCGGAGCCCGCTGCCACGCTGCTTGTCAACATAGTTGGAGTCCGGTGCCACCACCGTCTTACGCGGGCGACGAGTGGTTCCACGACGGCGTCTGGTAGTGGTGGGACGCCGAGGATGGGCGGTTCCAGATCACCTCCAATCTGCCATGACCGATGGCCGTGTCATCGAGGTGCGCCGCGGTGACGCGGGTACGGGAGAGAGGGAGGAGGCACGGGTGTTCGTGGCGAACCCCGGCCCGGGCGGCTAGGGGGACGATGAGACGGCTCGCCCTCGCGCTAGACGTGGCGAGGCGGTGCCTGCTCGTGTTGTACACTGACCTGGTGCTGTGGTTCGGGTACGCCGCTGTGGAATCCTACAATCTCGGCTCCTAGCGCCGCATCTCCCTCGCTCGCCTTGATGGGCCAAGTGTACCACAGTTGCCACAGATGATGCCGACAATGCGAGAGAGGAGGAAGGGAGAGAGCAGGGGAAAGAGATAGGGAAACCAAACACTCACTGACATGTGGGTCCCACAGCTTTTCTTGATTTTGTCAGTGCCACATCAGTAACCGCTGTGGAAGGGATGGCAACGGGGTGGGGCGGGGCGGGTTGAACAGGAACGGCCCCGCCCCCGCTTCCTTCCGGGTTCACCCGATCCCATCTCCGGCCCCAGAGGTAGGAACGGGGCGAAATCAATCCCCGCCCCTCCGGAGCCCCGCACTCTTGCCAAGTCACCACAGCCCCGGTCTAGCGGCAGCTCCCAACCACGGTTCACTTTATCCGTTTAGCCCATTTGATCGGAGGTCACTGAAATCCCGAAATTTCGGTCCGAAATTTTCAAACAAAATTTAGTTCAATTTGAACAAATATTATCAAAATTCATGAAAAAAAATTTGAAAATTTGAAAAATTTCATCTGAAGTAATATCGTATCGGAGGGGACTGAAATGACAGAAATTTCTAAAATGGTCCGAAATTTTTAACCCTGCTCCCAACAGCCGAAAGAAGAGGAGAATAGCATGGGGCAGCTGGGCAGCTACAGCTGGAGGAAGAGGGAGAGACAGTGTGGGAGGTGGCCAGAGAGGGACGGGAACGACGCAGGGCGCTGACTGTCGGCAGGATGGAAAGCACGATGCGCAGTGGATGCAGCCAAGAACGACAGCGTGAGGCAGTTAGGACCAGGATCCTCTACAGTCGACTACACCGTGCCTTTATCGCTGGCACGGTATGACTGCAGAGGATCTCAATCCGGGGCAGTTGGCTCTAGAGGCGGGCTGGCATAGGCCGGCGCGCGTGAATCGCTGCCTCGCATGATTGTGCTACTGCCGCCGCCAGGAAGTCTCGATTCTGTTGGTGGTGATGAGTTAGGGTTTGTATTGACCGACCAACTTATATATCCTGTAAAGTGGGCTGCAAAAGATCCTTTCTTATTGGCTTTTGATGGCTGCTAGTACGTCATGGGCTTTTGCTGGCTTGTAGTACTTGGGCTTCCTTTTATGGTTTTTGATAAGTGATAGCTAGTGGGCTGCTCAATTTCAGGGCCCCACGGGTGACCCACGAGTGAAGATCCCACCCTGGCCCCGCCCTCGCCTAAATTCGGGGCCCCGCTCCGTAAGACCCACGGGTAAAAATTTAGCCCCATCCCAAATATATGATTTTATTGAAGTACAGTCTATTCCTAGAGTATCCACATTTTAATACAAGTATTTATAAATTCTTCATAGTCAAACACTTTAAATTTTAACCTCACCCGTATCAAGAACAACCAGTATTATCAGTCCGGAGAGAATACTTGTTAGTTTAAAATTTTAACTAACTTTGCCGGCCTGGCATTACTAACCGTGAACTTAATTTGGTACATCTAATTAGCCACTCAAATATTCATCCATGAAAAATGAAATGATCTCAGGCTCTCTGCTTAATAATAAAAACGAATTTTCGATACGAGTACCCGAATCGTTTGCAAAAATTAACCTCTATTTTCGCAAGCAGCTCCTTAAATGACCCACATGGAAAAATATATTTTCGTAGACGGGTCTCTTAAGAGGCCGCATGAAAGAATGATTTTATTTTTGCATGTAGTCCTCTTGAGGGGCCGCATGCGAAAATATATTTTTGCATATGGGTCTCTTAAGTGGTCCAGATGCAAATATCTTTTCTCTTCTTCACATTTTTCCTCCTCACCACCTTAAATTTTTTTTTTCACCTCTAGCTGTCCTCTTTCTCCCTTTCCTGATATTTTGCTCTCTCTTTCTCTCCTCTCCTCTCCTCCTTCAAGCGAGAGCTAGCGGCGGTGGGCGACAGCCGGGAGCGGGCGGTGGCTGGTGATGGCGCCTTGGGCGGCATCGCCCGCGTGGATCCGGTGCCAGAGACCTTCCCTCACGAGGATCCGGCGCCAGTGACGACGGCAGGCGGTGGGTGCGGCGGATCCGGCTTGGCGACGACGGTGGACGGTGGGGGTGGTGGATCCGGCGCTCCGATGGCAGGGGGCGCGGATCTAGCCAACGACGGCGGCAGCCTACGATTTGGGGTATTTTTATTTTTATTATTTTCGCTGAATTTATTTTCATATGCGGACGATACAAGTGACCGCATGCAAATTGGCTACCCGCATGTGAAATTATAATTTTTTTCACAGACGTATTGCCGCGTACGGTTGTGTTGGTCGCATGTAACAATCACTTCTCCCGGTATGTAAAAACGATTTCTTCGGTAGTGGCTGGTGACGTACGTGAGCAAGCCATCTGTACACGTGTGATCTACTCATTCGTCGTTTTCAGCACAGCTCATATATGACCTTATATATTTGTAGTAATATTGGATGCACCTGCTTCCACTTTAATTTCGGAACTATATATATACCCCCTTCTTTCCTAAATGTTTGACGCCGTTGATTTTTTTAAACATATTTGACCGTTCGTCTTATTCAAAATTTTTTGTGAAATATGTAAAACTATATGTATACATAAAAGTATATATAACAATGAATCAAATGATAAGAAAAGAATTAATAATTACTTAATTTTTTGTAATAAGACGAACAGTCAAACATGTTTAAAAAAGTCAACAGCGTCAAACATTTAGGGATAGAGGAAGTATATGATCGTACACTTATATCATCCATGTTGTCATATCTCATGTCGATCATCAAGCACCTACTCCACTGTTGCCTTGCTCAATTTACAAATTGGTACTCTGTCGAGCAGTCTAATAAATATCCCATCGTACATACGCTCATATATATCATCGCTGCTTCCCACTACATGTTAGGCGCTAATGCTTTTCTTTTCTAAGGGCCGGTTGAATCGCCAACCCAATTTGACTTTTCAACGGCATGCAAAACGAAGTAAGCTATTACTAGTATATAATAAACTAGAAAATATCCTGCGCGTGGCTGCTGAAATTTTTGGCTAATTATATATGCAAGGAAGCATGATGAAAATTATAAGTTGCATTAAGAAAAAAAACTGGTAAATTAATATGTTGGAAGAAATTTCTTATGTTAAGAAAACAGTATTAGTGATCTGGAGGATTCTAATTTGTGTTGCTATTCTTGATACATACCACAGTTTCGATCCTATATATACATCTTTTTGGAGTGCATAAGTGGTCCATTTAAATATAATACTCTCGATACTGTTGCTGGGTGATATCTTCCCCCTCAAACATGCAGTAGCATGAAAATAACTACGAAACTAATTAGCTGAAGAAATAACAATATAAGTTGCAATATGAAGTCTGCAAACATCACTGATATGGATTATTATCGTACGAATACATTTGCTATAACTGATATATGCACAGTGAATAAATAAACAACACATTTCCCTTGTAGGAACTTGGAATAAAGTCATCGAAGAATTATTCTCTATATGCAAGAATACTCATAAGAGATGAAATTCCTCGAGGATTCAGGGCAGCAGGAAATCATCAAATTGCTCTCAGAGATGATAAAAGTTAAGATATATACTACCTAGGCCAAGGTAGAATATTGATCTTTGCTACCATTTACCACACACATGGATGCATGGATGATTTGGATTTTGCTTGACATTACATGTACGCTTGCGAGCAGCTCAGCATGGCCGTTCAGGTATGACCATCGGGCATGAGGATAAATCAAATCAATAAAGAATTCAACATGAGGTATATATATCATAGATACAGGAAGCACTTAGGTGGGGTATTATACCTTGATTATCTTAATTTTTATAAGGGCCTGACTCCAGCATACTCAAGGAAAAATTCAGCGCGATTGGAGCAAACGACGGCCGATTCCAGTGGTTTGCTCCATCAGACTGTCGGCAAATGATTTGCAAGCGGATGATCCTGCAACGAATACAAAGAGTGAATTAGAGATGCATGTGGTGTTTGGATACAGGGACTTAACTTTAGTCTCTATATTTAGACACTAATTTAGAATATTAAATATAGACTACTTACAAAACTAATTACATAAATGAAAGCTAATTTGTGAGATAAATTTTTTAAGCCTAATTAATCCATAATTAGAGAATGTTTACTGCAGCATCACATAGGCTAATCATGGATTAATTAGGCTCAACAGATTCGTCTCGCGAATTAGTCCAAGATTATGGATGGGTTTTATTAATAGTCTATATTTAATATTTATAATTAGTGTCTAAACATCCGATGTGATAGAGACTTAAAAGTTTTAGTCCCATCTAAACAGGGTCGCATGGCGAAGGCCGATTATAAAGTAGTATGTACTTATACAAGGGATTAATACTACCTCTATATTTTAATGTATGACGCCGTTGACTTTTTGTCCAACATTTGATCATTCGTCTTATTCAAAAAATTTA
This sequence comes from Oryza sativa Japonica Group, assembly GCF_034140825.1. Taxonomy (NCBI): domain Eukaryota; kingdom Viridiplantae; phylum Streptophyta; class Magnoliopsida; order Poales; family Poaceae; genus Oryza; species Oryza sativa. The sequence continues at coordinate 1,855,209 of NC_089038.1, read as the reverse complement.
TGTCATTATTATTTATTTTAATGTGACTTGATTCATCATCAAATATTCTTTAAGCATGACATAAGTATTTTTATATTTACACAAAAAATTTGAATAAAACTAATTGTCAAACGTTAGTCGAAAAGTCAATGGCGTCATACATTAAAATACGGAGGAAGTACAATATTAATGCATGGTGATGCGTGGGGCGCGGGGGAAGGCGATGCGGTGGTGCGATGTGGATGGATGGAGGAGGCTGGGCTTGCACCCAACGTGTGTTCCTTGTGAGCAAAAAAAAAATGAATAAGACGAGTGGTCAAACGTTGTAAGCTAAAACTAAAAATCTGAGACGAAGGAAGTAGTAATTAAGCGATCTGGTTGGATTGATTCGGATCTAACGGCTGACAGAAAATGTGATGAGGTGAAAGCATGAGAATACAAAGAATTGGTAATAACTACACTTCCTCACTTATATATGTATAGGATTAATTGTTAGTACAAACTTTGAAAATGTGATTATTTGATTATTTTTTAACGGATCTTTTATATAAAAGTTCTTTCATCACACCATTTAACAATTTAAAAATATGCTAGCGGAAAACGACTAAGCTGTAGTTTCAAGTAGAAGCAAAGAACGAGGCCCAGCCATATTGTCGCCACAATCATTTCTGGTTAATCTATTTTATTGATATATTTTCAAACTTTTTGTAACTATTTATTTGAATGATATGCAAACAAACTGAGTTTGCAATTATATATATGTGCGCGCATACACTCAATTCCTAGTGCCAAGTGACAGTAGCAAGAAAAACCATAGACATATGATGCTGCTTCTTACTCTCCTCCTCGTCCTTACTCTCTTCTTATGCCTCGCCGTCTTCCGGCGAACGACTAGCCGTGCCCGCCGTGCTCCGGTATCCCTTCGGCAGCCAACCGTTGAGATCCACGACGGCGACGTCGCCCGCCGCGCACTCCTCGACCACGCCGACGCATTCGTCAACCGCCCGGCCATCGGCGCGGAGCCCCGCGGCCGCCGGAGCGACAATCTCACCACCGTGCGCTACGGCCCGCAGTGGCGCGTGCTCTGGCGCAACCTCACCGCCGGATTCCTCCGCCCGTCGCGCGTCGGCCTCCTCGCGCCGCTGCAGCAGAAGGCCGTCGACGCCCTCGTCGCCGACATCGCCGCCCGTGGTGCCGACGGCGGCGAGGTGGGCGTCCGCGACGTCGTCCACGACGCCTTGTTCCCGCTGGCCGTGCGCTTCTGCTTCGGCGACGACATCGACGAGCGCCATGTGCGCGACCTACGGCGCGTGATGCAGGAGTTGAAGCTCGACGTCGTGGTCAAGGGCTTCAGTGGCTCGATGCTGGCGAACCTCGTGCACTGGTGGCGGCTGCGCCGCTTCATCGCATCCGGCCGCCGGCGGGCCGAGATTTTCCTCCCACTCATCGCCCAACGGCGGCGAACACAGCATCGCGACGCCGACGGCGGCGTGTTCCGTCCTTACGTCGACTCGCTGCTCGACCTGCGCGTCCCTGTCGGACACGACGCCGACGCCGACGCCGCCGGCTGCGAGGACAACGAAGGGCGCAACTCCGGCCGTGCACTCACCGACGACGAGATGGTGGGCCTCGTGGCGGAGTTCCTCAGCGGCGGCACGGAGACTGTCGTGTCGTGCGTCGAGTGGACCCTCGCGCACCTCGTCATCGAGCCGGAAATCCAGGACAAGCTGTGCCGCCAGGTCGTCGCCGCCGCCGACCACCACGGCGGCGAGCGCGGCACCACGCCGGCGTACCTCCGCGCCGTGATCCTCGAGAGCCTCCGCATGCACCCGCCGGTGCCGCTGACCATGCGCGACGTCCGCTCGCCGCAGGCGGTCGAACACCTTTCCCTGCCGGACGGCGGCGCGCGGGTGCACTTCATCCTCGGGGACATTGGGCGGGACGGCAAGGCGTGGACGGATCCCGACGAGTTCCGGCCGGAGAGGTTCATGGCCGGCGGCGAGGCGGAGGGGGTGGGCCCGCTGCCGGGGCCGAGGGAGGTGAGGATGATGCCGTTCGGCGCGGGGCGGAGGTATTGCCCCGGCATGGGGCTCGGGGTGGCGCACGCCTGCCTCTTGGTGGCGGCGCTGGTGCGCGAGTTTGAGTGGGCTCCGACGGCGGTGGCGGCGACCGGCGGTGTGGACTTGACGGAGGTGAACGGCTTCTTCAAGATGATGCGGACGCCGCTCCGGGCGCGCGCTACGCCGCGAGGCACGTCCGCGTGACACACTGCGGCATCTATGTACGTGATGCTCAATCATATATACTAGTATACTCTATGGACTATGTACGTGAGTACGTCTAATAATTGCGTACATACAGTACAGTAGTAAACTAGTACTCCCTCCAAAATTTTTATACGAATATAAAAATATTAATTTCTTTCTTAAAGAACATTTAATTATAAATAAAGTCACAATAAAATAAATGATAATTACATGAATTTTTTTAACAAAACGAATGGTCAAACGTTTATAAAAAAGTCAACGGCGTCATACATTAAAATAAAGAGAGAGAATAAAGAGAGAGTAATATGCTATGTGCCGCAACGTCTACACATCTATACTACTTTGAAAACATAGTCATCCTCCTCACTCCGTACCGCACACAGTACGAGAAAATCATGTAATAAACCGAGCCGTCCCACCCCTCCTACCTAGTAAAAACTGAACCGTACAACTTTGTCCATTATGAACATGACTCAACCCTTTCTAAAGATAAAATACAAATAAGACCATACACGGTGGCCTCTTTCCAAATCTAACAAAACTGACTTAAATATCCTAATTAATAGATACAATTGCCTTATTCGAGCTTTATCTCTAATTGGCAATGACGGTTACTCTAATCTAAGCCCATGCCGATGCCAAGTTATATCATATCGGCCATCATCCTTATTAACCTTTATCGACTTAAGCTCTATTTCCAGCCGATACGGTGTCTAGCCGATGCGCAGTCCGACCTAAAGATCAACTTGATTCCACACCAAATCCGCTTCGATCTTGTTCTTCCTTCTTCGAATCTGATGCAAAATTCCATTGTTAACACATATCTCAACGCCGATTCACACAAAATTCTTATGAATTCTATCATCCCATGATGGCTGCTAGCTAGGCAATTAGGAATGGGCCAGCTCCCATTTAGTTTGTACTTTTCTACTAGAATTCAAACCAGGGGTATAGTAACATCAGCATTGCTCATGGACAAGGTTATTAACCTCGAAGGTCCACCCCTAGGTGAAATAGAAAGGATTACACCCACTCTGTTATGCAACTTGACTAATGAACATTGGTGGAATGAATGGAAGAAGCATATATTTCATCTGTCGGCCGAATTTTATCTTACTAGCATCAATCCATCTATCAGCCCTCAAGTAAGTAATTTCTCTTATCCTTGTTCATATTTAATCAATCTTGTGCAATTCTCATGATTTTACCTTTTCTGAGTATCGGTCAACCTTCTCCATCCATTAGTGCAACTAGCCAGCCGATCATCTATGCTGCGGCCTTACTGCCTTCGGGGGATAACCAGGCTCCATCAATCATATATATACTGTATGAACTATGTACGTCTAATAATTGCTACACAGTGTGTGCTTCATAAGTACAGTACACTGGTACTCCCTCCGTAGTATTTTAATGTGTGACGCTGTTGATTTGTTGACTAACTTTTGATCATTCGTTTTATTTAAAATTTTTGTTCAAATATAAAAATATTTATGTCATTCTTACAGAACATTCGATTATAAATCAAGTTACAATAAAATAAATGATAACTACATGAATTTTTTTAATAAAACGAATGGTCAAAAGTTTGTCAAAAAATCAACGGTATCGTATATTAAAATACAGAGAGAGTAATATGCTATGTCGTCTACACATCTATACTACTTTGAAAACATAGTCATCCACCTCCCTCCGTACTGCACACAGTACGAGAAAATCGTATAATAAACCGAGCAGGCCCACCCCTCCTACCTAGGAAAAAATTGAACCGGCCTACCCCTCCCAACCCGTATTACTCCAAATCCTGTTGCATTGCATGGGGCATAGCACTAGTCTAGAAAAAGAGTGGAATACATGCATACTCCCTCCGTCCCAAAAAAAGGCAAACCGTGGGTTCCCGTGCCAACGTTTGACTGTCCGTCTTATATGAAATTTTTTTATAATTAATATTTTCATTGTTGTTAGATGATAAAACATGATTAATACTTTATGCGTGACTTATATTTTTAATTTTTTTCATAATTTTTTCAAATAAGACGGACGGTCAAACGTTGGACACGGAAACCAGGGTTTGTCTTTTTTTGGGACGGAGGGAGTATACACTATTGATAGTTGGATTGTTTTTATGGAATTGCTATCACTTTGATGGAAAAATGAGGTGGATTTCAGTGGAATCCTCCAGCATTGGATTCACATCATGATTCATGATGTCCTTTTCCTCCAGCTCAGGCAAGATGGTGGTACACGGACCAGAAGAAGATCAAGAGAGGGGAGTTCATTGGCCATAGAGGACGATGGTGGTGGGTGATGGAATGAACGGACGGTGAGTCGGTAGTGGCACTAGTGAAGTTGCGGGGATATGGAGGCTGGCAGTGGGGGTGCTGCCGGAGATGGGAAAGACGGCGGAGCGGGGGAATTCGTCAACGCCCACTTGGACAAGATGGAGGAGGAGGAGGCCAAGCAGCAAGTCTCACCGATGACGACAAGGCCGGGCGCTGGCATGGGGTGGCGGTGGTAGCTAGCAGCGATCGGTGAAGGAGGAAGTCGGAGATATTGGGAAATGGGGAATAAGCATCACATGAATAGAATAAGGAGGATGGCGAGTAAGGAAACTTAGGTTGAAGAGGGTTGGATGACTCTCAAACCGAATCCAAGTAATGGTCTAGAAAACACGTACGGTGACGTTGGTTATTCTGTCACATGTTACATAGCCATCCTTTTCTAAAAAATTAATGCAATACCCCTAACCCTTCCTCCTTTTCTCAATCCGGATCCAATTAACATTTGCAGCAACAACTTCCATCACCGAATCCACCACTCCCACTGCTCATGCTATCTTCCAACCATGCATCATCGACAGTGCCATCACCGCTTGCATGTGTCTGCCACCCATCCGAGTCACTTTCTTCCGTACTATCTCTCTAAGCCCAAGAAAAATCCCGTGTTGCACTCCCCCTCCCCCCAAATCCCGTCCCACTACCACCCTATCCCCCACCCTAGATGACTTGAGCTTCCAAAACGTGGCTTCCACTTGGGCTTTTAGAGTACATATGAGTACTCGCCGAAAGTTTACGCTAATCAAGCCATGTCCATATCGAAGAAAGAAGGTGTGAGGGACCTCGTTGTTATTGAAGTTGGTGGTTAGTGCACTATAGGAAGGTTACCAAAGTCTCAGCGGGAAGAGTCCGATGCACGTGCACATCTTAAGTTCGCATTTTTCTAACCTGCGTGCGTGTCCTCTATTTATTTTGAAAGGAAGGTAAAACCTTTGCCTTTTTTTTATATTGATAGAGAAGGAGCAAAAACCAAAGCACAAAATATTTGTAGAGCCTCGGCAAAAACCGTGGTCCGCCAAACTAGGTCACGGGTGCACTATTCTCCCGAGTGAATGATCTCTGTGAGCTTGACAACTCCCACCTTGATCCAGGCATGTGTCTCCTCCTTTATCTTGTCAATGATGGTGGCTAGCGTAGTGGCGATGTGGTGGAAGACCCGAGCGTTTCTCTGATAGCAGAGTTCCCAAGCGACCAGAATGATCACCGACTGCAGAGGCTTTCTTGGGTTATGTGGTATTCAGGTGAATCGATACCACCATGTACTCTTCCACTGATGCACAGTCATTCCACTCGTGCGTCCTTAGGTTGGGACCAATCCAATGTCATCTCTACACCTAGATCCTATTCAAAACCATACATCTTGCCAACAAGTGCAAAGCTGTCTCCGGTGAAGCGTGACCCAGTGAGCAGATCCGCCGATTTGCCTATCCTCTCTTCTGCAGTCTATCAGTCATCCATACTCTATTCTGAATGATTAACCAAGAGAGGAATTTGCATTTCAGCAAAGCCCAATACTTCTAGATTATCTAGTTGAAGATCGTTGTTTCTACCCCTAGAAACTGTAGTATGTAGGCCGACTTCACCGTGTATATTCCGTTGGCTGTTAACTTCAAAGAATAGTATCTCGTCATGTGCTCAGGGAACCTACTCTCTGTATTATAGTCCACAGCTACACGTACAGACATATCGCTTCATTGCCCTTTATTTCTTTCCTTTTCCATCCTTTCAACCCATTTCCTACCACAACCATTTCTGAGTGCGCAGGCCCGGCCCTGGGGAGGGGGGAGGGGTTGCTCTAGGCCCCCAAAATCCACAGGCCCACTCCTATCTGTTAAAGAGTAGGCCCAATCTGTGACATGTGCGCGCCGTAGAGTCCGACGGTTCACGTTCCAAACACGAGGCCGATACGAGCAGGGATTTTGCCGCACCGATATGAGGCTGAGGGACACCGTACGCCGGGTGGCCAGTGCTGACACCCATGCAGCACACCGTCACGATCCGCCACCTCTGCATCCGGCTAGGTAATCAAGTCGATCTGTACCTGCGGGCAGGTATGGTCGATACTGGCTTTCATGGCTGACCTGCTCACCTACTGAGGTGAAGATCTAGAGATTCTTAGGTGGCTGCTTGGGCCCGAGCCCTATATATTTTTCAGATTTTCTCAACCTCCCATGGTCCAGCCCTACTCGTCCTGGCCCAGCCCCATACGTGACCTTTCCCAGCTCCGGTCTTTCAGTCCAACAGTAAACCCATCACAACCCAATAGCAACCAACCCTAATCCCACTCCCTCCATCCCCACGCAGCAAGCACCAGTTCGGCTCAGTATAAGTTTTTCAAGCATTCAACACTTTTGATTAGCCTGTGACGTACCTATATTTGTTGCATGCCTTGTCCATCTCTTCAAGATGTAATGGGATGGCAGCTCCTTGATGTTGTTATGGTCCAACACTTTCAATGTGTGGCGGCATAGTATCCCCACAAATTCAAACTTTTTGCATGAGCAAGAAACTTAGCTGAATCAAACTTCACCAAGAAACTGTGTTCTCAATGCTTAGCTGAATCAATAACCTTGTATTCAGAAATTGTTAAGGTATGATTGTTGTTGTACAAACAACATCCCATCACCATATCATATTCTTCTCTGAAAATTTTAAAAAAGGCAGGTGTATATGCATTTGAAGCCTGTATCAGCATACACACTTTTGGCAGTCTTGGAGATGTTTGGCTTGCGTAGGAATCGCGCTGTAGTTCAGCATGCGTTCTATCCCCTATTGCTCTTTCAAAATGCTTGAAAAACTCTAATAGATTAAGCCGCACCTGTAAGTATCTTTTCATTAGTGCATTGAGACTCTCACTTTTTTGTGTACATATCATATCTGCACAGAATGTTTGCTGACCATAAACCAAAGCCCACTTCTCCTTGTTCTCAAACAAATGATGTAACCATTCGTTATCACTCAATTTGTACTCTATCATTTTCTTCCATGCTGTTATGAACTCATGAACTTCTTCAAAATCAAAAACGCACTTGCTATAATATTTCTTAAATATCTTTGAACCTTGGAAAACGTGGCTCAAATGCACCGCAACATTCTGATATATGTGCCAAACACACAAACGGTGGGTTGAATTAGGAAAAATTGTTCCAATAGCATTGATAATGGCTGCACATTGATCAGTTAATATTGTTTTTGGCTCTTTGCCTGACATGGCTCTTTTGAAAGTCTGAAACAACCATTCAAATGTTGCCGTTGTTTCATTGTATAACAATGCTGTTCCAAAAAACAACTGTTTGTTTATGATGGTTGACACTTACAAAAAGAGCAAATGGTCTGCCGTAATTATTTGTTATGTATGTGGTGTCAAAGCATACCACATCACCAAAAAAATCGAAATCCAATATTGATCTTGCATCTGCCCAAGATATATTTGTCATCATCTCATGTTCATCAACTTGTATTGCATAGAAGAATGAAGGATTTTCCATTTGCTTCTCCTGTAGGTACTGAAGAACGGCACTTGTATCTCCTTCTTGGATTGATTTCATATGCTTTGATTGGAGATAGTTTTTATAATCTTTTCTTGTGAATGTAAGACTTTGTTGTCACCTCATGGCCCAGTTTGGGTCTAACACCTAAATCATTTAAGATGTCAATTTGAGCCTTTTGAGCTTCTGTCATTCTTCTCTGAGAATGCAAAAAATGTGTCTTGCTTGGAGTTATGAGTTCATGATTATGCGTGTTTGAAAAGCTAGCAATAGCATATTTCCCGGTTGGAGTGATCTTGATGACCATCTCTGCCATACAACCAACTCTTGTATCAGCTCACTTTCACTGGCATGCATCCGAAGGATTCCTCTTATTGAAACCTTCCCTTGAGCATACAAATTCTTTCGTGCAAATCACATTTGTTAAAGATTTATTATGCCAAAATTTTCTAATACTAAAGCAAATATCTCCTGCATACCTGTTGTAGAACTCATATGCTATATCTTCATTATCAAATTCCATGCCAATTACTGGCTCTAACCTTTTGACACAATAATCATTAGTGGTGTTTCTATTTGTGTCTTCGACATCTCTCATTTCTTGATCTACATAACCAAGAAGTAACATATTCATTATTGTGTTAGCGCTAGTTTTATGCAGGAAAAACATAATTCTACCGATTATTCATGTTTGCAACCAATCTGCTGTAATAAGAATTATGATATAATGGCATGGCAGAGATTTGGAAAAGTACATACTCTGTGTTATAGAAAAAAGCTGGACTGGAGCTTCTTCAATCATTTCAGCTTCACGAGGATTCTGATCTTCCTCTTGTTGTTGATCGCCCATCTTTTGCTTTTCTTCTAGATCTTCCTCTTGTTGTTGATCGCTCATCTTTTGCTTTTCTTTCTTCTAGAGAGGAATAGGCGGTAGTGAGGACTGAGGCGAGAACTATGCGTTCGCGGCAAAGAGATATGGCGAGTCAGGTATTTCCACGGGTACATCATTCTGTTAGCTGATTTTCATCATTCTGTTAGCCAATTTTCAACGATCACGTACTCACGATTAAATGTTTGTTTTGGGAAGGATTGGGTGGGCCTAACCCGGACAGGTGTCACATTTTTATTTGCCCTACATTTTACTATCTGTAGGGCTTCCTGCACCTGAGCCGATCTGGTACCAGAATAAAAGATCTTGAGTTCAAATCCAGTCTAGCACACATTTGGACAAAAAATTTGTAGGCTACTTCTAATCCACACTAGAGGTTTCAGGAAGCCTTATTTCAGGGGAGTGTTGGAAGAGTGAAATGACCGTGTTTACTCACCAATTCAAGCTTTTTGATTAAACTGTTTTGTGCATACAGCTTAGTACTACTGACAATAAACTTTAATGTCAGTAACATACAAAGGCATATTATATGATATTCCTACAAGACACCTAATTGAAATACAAACATGTATTGGTGATTCTGCCTCATTTGTTCCCGCTGTATACATATGCAATTTTGTCTTCTATAATGGAATTTCCGGGAGTAAATAACCGGTATACATCGATATAACTTAAATCTGACCATACACACTACAACAAAGTCTACAACGAACATGGTAGAGATGGAGCAAGTGCTACAGGCTCATCATGGGCCCATGCAGGTACCCGGCCCTCCACTGGTTGTGCCTCGAGCTGAACGTTCCTCCGCCGTGCCGATGCGCCACCTCGGTGACGGCCCGCCGCACGCAGCCATCCCACGCCATGGCCATCGCCTCGATCGACCGCGGCTCCGGCAACTCGTCGACGGCGCACCCAAATGCCACTGCGACCGCGTACGAGATGTCACTCAACCTCCTGCAGTACAGATGACGACCATTGTTACAGCAAGTGAAGCAAGCACAGGCAGGGACAAACTGATGATAGAAGAAAGCATCAGCAGACACAAATTACCTCTGTTCATCGTCATTGTCGACAAGGATCGGAGAGCTTTTCGGATAATCCGCGGGGACCAACAGCTTCACGGGCATGACAATGGTCTGCATGAATTAAGAGAAATGATCAGTCAGTAACATTGGGAGATTTGTGGTGCAATGTGGTAAATAGGATGCAGAAAGGTTCTACGAGAATATAATCAAAGATACCATTTCAGATGCTGCGAAAAGAGATTTCAGGCTTGGCGAAAGCGACATGGAAATGTAAGAGAGTTTGATCAACATCCCGCCACCGTTCTGATAAATGATTTCATCTGTCCCATTTTCATCAGCAAAGTTCATCACAGTATCAACTAGTTTGTTGTTGATAGTTTTTATCTCGTCCACCAGAGCATCGTTGGCATTCTGCAAGTCAAGGTTTAGAGTGCATTATTAGATTTCAATGTGGTTTTAACTAGAAGAAAATTATGTTCCAACAGATAGACAAGGTAACATATAACAATGGATTTGCCATTTCAGACAAAATAGTAATGGCCAGCCATATCATACCACTTGTGTTTTCTGCCTCTTCGCATTATATTCCCCACTCGATTCATCCTCGAACGCAACACACTCATAAGTCATGCAACTCTCATCCATGCTTCTCAATGGTGATGAGATAGGACGTGATGTCACATGATCAAAGTCACGCTTCATTTTACCGTTCCTTGGTCGGTATGGTAGTGGTGATGGTGCTGGTATTCGGTCAGCCTCCCAGATAGCCAATCTCATGGAATTAGATGAGTGGAGGAGTGCTTCCGGTGATGAAGACAGGAGCTGAAAGACAGATAGAGGGACAAAGCACAACACTGCTAGTAGGAGATTTCACAACATAAGCATCAATTCTGGTTGAGATGAGCAATCTGGTAGACTTACTGTTTCAATTAGGCGGCTGAAGGGCTTTTTGGCTTCCATTTCTTCAGCTCCGTTTTGCACCTGATCATCTGCTTGATGAGCAGCTTTAGGTGGCGCTGCTGATACCAGAGTATGAATTGCCTGGTTAGAAGAACCACCATTTGCTACTGTAGGTGCTACAACACGGTGCTGCAAGAATTCAGTAACACTGTCAACGTCCAGTGACACTGTGGACTTCACAGAAGCACATGGTGAAGCAGCTCCTGCAGTCTCTGGCTTGCCAACAGGAGATTTCAGTTTAGATGTCACACAAGCACGGCATGAATCAACTTCTGTAACTGCTGGCTTGCTAAGCTGCGATTGCGATGTGGATTTGACTGGAGTGCAAGGTGAGGCAGCTCGTACAGTCCCTGGCTTGGCAATAGGAGTTGGCAATGTGGATTCAACTGAAGTAATATTGGGCGAGGCAGCATGCGCACCTTCTGGCCTGCTAGGGGATGATGCCAATCTTGACTTTATCGAAGCAGAGTGTGAAACAACTCGTGCAACACTAGGCTTTGGAACAGATGATTTTCCATAAGCACTGGGTGAAGTAACATGGGGTGAAGCTACTTGAATTGGTTGAACTGTCTGGGTTACCGGGGATGGGGTGAAGCACTCCTCAATAGTATTGGTTGAGGAAGGTTGCAGTGCTTTTGGTGAGAAACAAGAGCTTGGTACTCCTAGTAGGTGGCAGCCATGACTTTCTTGTTGAGGTGTGGGAGTTCGGGTCATGATTGCTTGCTCCATCCTGGAAGTTTTAGCACTGATAACTTGCTCTTGCTGTTTTTGCTGTCTACTGCAAAAAAAAAAAAGATATAATAAATGTATTACACATATTTATCTCCTATGAAAAGAATGAGTGGATATATAATCATTAACAACTTTTTGGGATTTATACTATCAAACACAATGTGAAGTTACACTTTCAGTTGTCATTTAATTCTAACTTATTTTTCACTATGTTTTGCATCAACATGTTCTGAAATAAATGTGAAGTACACTTTCAGGAATGTGTCAAATTGAAACTTTGAACAATTAGCTTCTACTAACCTTGCATCACAAGTGAATGGGGCTGTATTGCTACCAAGATTGACGATATGAGAATTCTCACTGCAATTCTGCGACTGACACCCTATTTTTGCCACTGTCTTCCGAGCTTTACTTTTTGATATGGAAAGTCGCAATTGCCCCAGGTACTGCTGGAATATGGGGAATATATTCTGCATACCCTTGCGCACGTTGCTTTTCTGGGTATTCAACAAGTCTAGCATTATTGCGATAATTTTCTTGACATGTCTTATACGCCTCAATTTCTCAGCATTCTCAACAGGTAATGAACGGAGTTGCTCCTACATGACAATGAAACGGACGATATAAGAGATCTATGCACGAGAAATAACAAGGGATTGAATTGAAGAAGAATTGTTTGCAGGAGCAGAATTGAAAATGAGAAGGGCAGAAGACCTCTGTTAACTTCGGAACATGAACGATTTGATCATATTCCAAAACTTCGGAAAGGTATGCATCCTTGAATGACTTGATCTGTAGATGAAGAAAACAAAAATTTTCAAAATCATGACTATATGGGATTAAACCTAACGGGTCGATCATGGAATAGCTAGTGATACTTGTACAGTGGATGACCCAAATATGTAAATAGAGGATCCTCAGTTCCTCACCTTCTGAAATATTTCTTCCCTCCAATCCACTTCTCCGGCAATTACGATCGGTTCTGAGAGTGACAAACAGAATATGAAAATCCGGTGAAAAACAAATAAAAATATAGCTTTGAGCCAAGTGTTATGGACTTATGGTGTTCACAGTCCATTGTTCATTAAAATGTTCTCAGAAAGTTAAGTACCTAAAGTTTGAGGGCTATCACAACCAAGACTGCTTTGTTGAGCTGTGGCAACTTGACATTGAGGCGGAGTCATATGCTGACATGACATTCCAACATTCTGCTGATTGTTCTGTACTGCAGGATGACCAATCTGCATCTTGCCAAGATGGGCCTGCTGTGCTGGAAGAATTTGGTTTCTCTGGGTGAAATTCTGCTGCTGGTTTCCCCTCATATGTTGCTGCTTCATCCTCAACAGCTGGTGCTGCTCCGGTGTCTCAACTAGTTGCCTCTGTTGTGTACCACTGCCACTGGCATTCTGCCCTAGTACATGATTCTGCTGAAAATTTTGTCCACTAACTGATTGTCCTTGAATCTGATTCAAGCTAGTTGGGTTGTATCCGACAACGTTTGTGGGGTGTAGTTGCTTGGCCTGTTGTTGGTGTTGTTGACTCTGAGGTTGCTGGCTAGGATGGACACACATTGCCACTGGACTAATTGCTGTGGTATTGAAGTTGAGGTAACAATCCGGAGCTGCCACCATCACAGTCTGTTCTTGGCTAGCTTCGATCTGTGAATTTGGTGCAGAAGCCCTGTGCTGGTCTGGCACTTGGCCTGGATTTTGTGGTGTGGTACATACATTTTGTTGCTGGGAAGATGGCCTCTGTGTGCTAGGTGTCGTCCCTGCCTGCAGTGATTGTGATCGTCTTACTTTCATCTCCATATTCATGATTCTTTGAGCTATGCATCTCAAATAATCTTCCTGGAGAACCCCACAATTTATCAATTAATTATAACCACAACAAACTAACATAGAATTATTTGTACAGCAAACATAATTACATAACAAAGGAAGCAAACTAATTGAAGATTGATTTGCAATCATATAGCATTCGCTTAAGTAGAAGGAACATATAAATGAATTGTTGCACCGAAAACAAATTGGACACACCGCAATATTGCACTTGCACGCGAACGATGATATGAATATTTATTGGTACAGGGAACAAATTATCTATCGATCGATAGAGCAGGAAGCCAGGAACAGATTAGCTGCACAGATATATGTATATACCTTATTGGTGGTCTTGTTAAGCGCGTCCTGTTCACATCTGATAGCATAATTTTGGATCTCCCGGTAATGATGATCTTGCTGAGAATTGGTAATGGTCATAAATTTCTTCACCCTGAAAAGCAGTCGATATTGTAACCCGGTCAGATTTTATCAATTCAAAATCTTTGAATCACACCTCATAACAACATGTTGACATCAGTTGATCACATCTTTGCAACCAAGAATCAGGCCCATACAATCAAGCAATGCATCAGTACATTAATAAATCTATATACACCATCTCACTTAATTAGCAACCAAAAAGGAATATGGCAGATTTCCAGCTTTGAAAGCAGCGCCAAACAGAGCAAAGTAATTTGGGATAGATTGCAATAGCATGCACATATACACAAACAAAGCAATATTAGAGCTAATTAATGGATCGTCGGGATCATAATAGAGCGACGGCGGCTAATCAAATCCGTGAATCTCCAACCCTGAATTCAGTACGGCACGCATCGAGCATCAATCGACCATGTCGGTGTCATGGAGCAAAACCCTCCGCAAAACCAGCATTACACCTCGCCGCCGCCGCCGCCGACCCGGATCAAGAACCCCCAAAACCACAGCAGCTAGAGCAACGACGGCGGCGACCAAACAAGCCAACCAAAACCCCCGGCCGCCGGAGACTCCGCAATCCAAGCTAGCTCCTCCCTCACAGAACTCCGATTAATCCCCATGAGGAAATCAAATAAAGAAAATAAAAATCGATCGTGTTGAGAGGATTTAAGAGGAGAAGGGGGGGAGCGGGTGGTGACGCACATGTTGTTGATGATGTTGCGGCGGAGGCCGAGATCCTCCGTCGCCATCCAGTGGGCGGCGGAGACGGAGGAGGAGGCGGGGTGTGCAGCGGTGGCGCGCTCCATCGGCGGCGGGGGCGGCGGCGATCGGAAGAGGAGGCTTGCAGGAGAAGGGAATCTGGAGATGACGCAGTGGTGGGAGGCGGCAGCGAGGAGAGAGAGAGGGTATTTATAGCGGACACGCGCCAGGTGGGGCCCATGGCCGTCCACGCTCTCCGTCTCGGCTTCATCACGTTTTCTTCTCACTTCTTGACCACTTTTTAGTTCTGTACAAATCTGGTTTAGTCATGTCTTTTTTTTTTTTGTTTTCGCTTAGCTCATCTAGTTATGGCTGTCCTTTAGGAATTTGAACGTTTGCCAACTGTTTTACTAGTAGGTGGGATAGGTATGTATTGTGATGATGGTATAAAAGTAAACTAGTTTAATTGTTCGCTAAACTTTTTTCTTTTAGTGCGTCGAAACGTCTCTGTATAAAGAGGAGTAGGTTTATATCTATCTTGTTTTGTGAGGATGTGACCGATTTACACATAATGCTTTTTTTTAAAAAAAAAGTGAATTACATTAAACACCACATACTATGGTATAAGTCTAACAAAATTATAGGTATTTTGACACATAACACATACCTTATGTATTATGGTTTTCTAAAACTTGGACCATAATAGGTGGGGTTTTACGAAATTTATTTTTTTAGCACGTTCTAATCCCAAGTCACGATAATATTATAATACTAATGTAGAAATGTTCTGACGTGTGCGTGGACCTTTGCATCGTAGAATGCATGTATTTTGTTGGCAAGGAACATATGGCCTTGCAACATGCTAATATCTATTAGCCATACGATGATGCATGGCATGCTTTTTTTGTGGGAAATGACAACGGAAATGATATAATTTCAACAAACTAAAGGTATGTGCTATATAAAAGAGTTATTATGGTTTTTCTTTACAAATTTTTGAATGTTTGCCACTGTTTTACTGCTAGGTGGAATAGACATATATTGTGATCATAAAGAAGTAACTGGTTAAATTGTTTGCTAAACTTTTTTTCATGTAGCGCGTTAAAATGTTTGTTTGTGTATAAAGAGGAGAGGGTTTATGTCTATATTGTTTTGTGAGGATCGATGTGACAATTTCACACGTAATGTTTTTCTTCTCTAGCCCGTCGTGATCTCAACGGCAGTCACAATAGTATTACAATACTAAATTTGAAACGCTTTGACGTGTCCATGGACCTCTGCATGGTAGAACACTTGTACTTTGCTGGGAAGAAACATGTGGCCTTGCAAACTGCCAATATCTATTAGTTATGATGTACTACATATGGCATGGTTTTTCTGAAAACGATAAGAGAAATTTATTTAATCTCAACGAACAAAAAGTGTGTGAATGAGTTATTATGGTTTTACTTTAGTAATTGGAATGTTTTCCAACAGTTCTACTGGGTGGAAATAGATGGATATCGTGATCGTAAAAAGTAATTGGTTTAATTGTTGCTAAATGTTTTCTTTTAGCGTGTCGAAACGTTTGTTTATAAATAGAAGCGATTTTATGTCTATCTTGTTTTGAAGGGATGGGACTGATTCACACGTAATGTTTTTCTTCTATAGCCCATCCTGTTCACATCGGTAGTCACGATAATATTATAATATTAAAGTAGAAAGGTTCTAACGCTCCGACGTCTGTGTGGACCTCAGCATGGTAGAACACGTCCTTTGTCGGGAAGAAACATGTGGTCTTGCAACATGTGCCAATATCTACTAGCTATGATATGATGATGTATTACACATGCCGTGATTTTTTCAAGAAACAAAAAAAAATTGACTTAATCTCAACAAACTAGAAGTGTGTGCTATATAAATAAGTTATTATGGTTTTCTTTAGTAATTTGAATGTTAGCCAATTGTTCTACTAGGTGGAAATAGATGCATATTGTGATCGTAAAGAAAAGTAATCGGTTTAATTTTTGCTAAATTTTTTCTTTTAGCGTGTTGAAACGTTTGTGTATAAATAGGAGTGAGCTTATCTCTATCTTGTTTTAAGAGGATGGTATCGATTCCCTCGTAATGTTTCTCTTCCGTAGCCCTTTTTTATCCCAATGGTAGTTAGCACATTATTGTAATACTAAAGTGGAAACACTCTTCCGTGTGCGAGGACCTCTGCATGATGGAACACATGTCCTTTGTTGGGAAGAAACTTGTGGCCCTTCAACATGCTAATATCTATTAGCTATGATGTGATGATATACTATACATGGCGTGGTATTTTCCGGATACAACAAGTGAAATTTATTTAATCTCCACAAAGAATTTTGTGCTATATAAATGAGTTATTGTGGTGTTTTCTTTAGTAATTTGAATGTTTGCCAATTGTTCTACTCTGTAGAAATAGATATATATCGTGATTGTAGAAAAAGTAATCGGCTTAATTGTACTAAATGTTTTCTTTAGCGCATCGAAACTTTTGTGTATAAATAGGAGAGGATTTATCTCTATCTTGTTTTGTGAGGATAGGACCAATCCACACATAATGTTTTTCTTCTGTAGCCCATTGTGTTCCCAACGGTAGTCAGCATAATATTATATCATACTAAAGTAGGAACAATCTGACATATGCGAGAACCTCTGTACGATAGAACACATGTCCTATGTTGAGAAGAAACTTGTGGCCTTGCAACATGCTAATATCTATTAGCTATGATGTGATGATGTACTACAAATGGTGTGGTTTTTTCCCGGAAACGACAAGAGAAATTGACTTAATCTCAACTAACTAGAACTAGAAGTGTGTGCTACATAAATGAGCTATTATGGTTTTTCTTTAGTAATTTGAATGTTTGCCAACTGTGTTCTACTAGGTGGAAATATATGTATATCGTGATCGTAAAAAGTAATCAGCTATATGTTTTCTTTCAATGCGTCAAAACAATTGTGTATAAATATGAGCGGGTTTTTGCCTATCTTGTTTAGAGAGGAAGGGGCCAATTGATGCGTAGTGTTTTTCTTCTCTAGCCCGTTGTGATCCCAATGGTAGTCGCAACAATTTTATAATACTAAAGTAGAAACACTGACACAGGGGCGGAGCTACATGTTCGGAGAGGGGTGCCTAGGAACCCGGTCAAGAAAATTTCTTAGCTATAATTTATCTATTTTCACCATATATGCACCCCCCTAGGTGCAAACTTAGACATTCATATCAGCTTGAATTTGATCCAAAACAGAGTAAAGCAAGCATGTGGCACCCCTCTCCATTTCAGTCAAGCTGTACCTCTGCATGGTAGAACACATGTCTTGTTTTTGGAAGAAACATGTGGCTTTGCAACATATGCCAATATCTGTTAGTAGCTTCGATTGTACTACACATGGCATGGTTTTTTTTCGAAAATGACAAGAGAAATTGATTTAATCACAACAAGTTAACAAGAAGTACTCGCTATATAAAAGAGTTATTATGTTTTTTCTTTAGTAATTTGAATGTTTGCCAGTTGTTTTTTCCTTGGTGGAAATAGATGTATATCGTGATCATAAAAAATTAACCCGTTTAATTGTTGCTAAACCTTTTCTTTAGCGTGTGGTTTATATTTGTCTTGTTTTGCGAGGATGTTACCGATTCACACGTAATGTGTTTCTTCCCGTTAGGATACCAATGGTAGTAACATATAATACTAAACTAGAAACACTTTGGCGTGTGCATGGACCACTATACGGTGGAACATGTCCTTTGTTGGCAAGAAACATGTGACCTCGCAAGCTGCCAATATCCATTAGCTATGTTGTGATGATGTACTAAACATGGTGTGTTTTTATACACAAATGATAAGAGAAATGATTTAAGCTCAACAAACTAATTTACACGCTATATTAACGAGTTACTATGCTTTCCTTGCATAAATTTTGTCACCAGGAAAGAATGGAAGATGAATCCTCAATTCAAATGGCTTACTTGAATGGTATACAAGGATTATATAGTCGAGTCTCTCATTTCTTTTTTCTTGAACATATAGGAGAGTTGCGGGTCATTTCTGTCACGCCCGGAAATTCACTAGTAATTTCCGAACTAATTTGTGCATAAAATCCTCGTCCAGGAATCAGCCAAGGTACACAAACTGACAATTTAATATACAGATTCATCAAATTAACTAAAACGATAAATACTTACTTAAGAGGCACTTAGTCCTCACCAAGAAGAAAACTGCAGCAGAAAAATAAAATCTAGCGAAGCTCCGGCTCCACTCCCACAGGCAGTTTAACTGGGGTATAAGCCAAACGTCTTCTCCTTCTGGATCCTTTTTCTTCAACTGAGTTTGATTGATTATTGCAAGAATGAGCATATGACATACTCAACAAGCCACACAGCAAATATGCAAGTGCACAAGGATACCAAAGGATGGCATAATATAGGCTCATTTGCAAAAGCAGCATTTAGCAAAACATTTAAGAGAAATAAAACAGTGGAGTAATTAATCAGAAATTTTAATCAACACTGAACAGCACACCCATGCTGCACAGGCCCAACCATCCTGAACAATCATACCCGGCTGTACAGATCTAACTCCAAACCAGGAGCTAAGCAAATTATTACCAGTTATTACATCCATAATTATTGTGAGAGGTGTGAGACTAATCACGAAAAACATTGCTCAACTCGCCCATAACCGCGGGCACGGCTATTCGAATAGTTTTACTCTGGCCAGAGGTGTACCACTGTACCCACAAGACACAGCCTCAACATCATGTCTACCATGCGTCGCGATACTGGAAAGTACCCGAATAGAGGCTGTGACAATACCCTCTGCATAACACAACTCACCACAGTGCACCATTCCTGGATCATAATCACCCCCTCTACAACCAGAGGCATGGACTCCCCAGCGACCCCCATGGACTTCTCGCCACTTCACAGTCTGGCACACTATAATGAATCATGCTATACAAGAGATAAAGCCGTTGCCCATGCTGGCTTGTGGTTGGTACGGTTAATGTTTCACAACAGTAGCTCGAGAACCGGTCCTTAATTGTCATGAGCACAACCATCAAAACCATATGCTCACAACCCACCTTAACCAGGTTTTAATTATCAATTAATTATCATCACACGATTAACCATCGTGAGCTACCATTAAAAATAACCATAAATAATAATGTAGTATATATAATTCATCCCATTAATGAGCTAATGTTTCTAAGCATTGCTAAGCAATTATATATATATAACATTTAGCTGAACCAAACCAATACATAAGGTTCAAACTAATCAATTTATTACCCAAGGTATCAAGGAATAGGGTATTCAAAGCAAATTAGCCATAACAAAGGAATAGGTTCACACCACCCGATGACATTCGAAAATAAATGCACAGTTGAAATAAATAAAGAATTTAAATATAGGATCAACATACTCAAAGGATTGTGTTTAGGATCTGTGTGACTTGCCTTGCAATAATCGATCTTCAATTAATCTTCCTGATCACTTCCGACGCACTCACGAACCTTCGCAACGACGGAAACGACAAGCTAACACGCAAAACGAAGAAAAAGACTAATAAAAACCAAATAAACAGTACATAAAAAGTAAACAAACATGTAGATCATAATTTTAGATGAATTATGAGACTTGAACGGCCTCATTCTGACTTCAAATGAATTTATTATGAATTTTACAAGATCAAAACTAATTAAAGCCCATTTAAAAAGAATTAAATAAATTTAATTCAATTTATGGACAATTTTAATATGTAGATCTTTATTTTAGAAAAATGTAGCAACTTGAACCACCTGACACGGAGCTACGGTTATTTAGTTATGATTTTCAGAAGATTCAATCTATTAGAAAATTGGAAAAAAGAAAAAGAAAAGGAGACGATGACGTCATCCTGATGTCAGCAATGGCGGCCGGTTAGGGTTTGCGAGCTCGCTGGAGATTGGATGGTCGGCTGCGACTTTGGAGGACATGTACACGTAGAGGACGACGAGGCGAACCCAACGGTACTCACCACGACGACAAACGATGCACGACGACGGCCGGCGACGAGAGGGCAACGGCGGCGGCTCGGCTTGACCGACGACGACGGAACTCCGGTGGTCGGCGGCGAAGGGGAACGGGTGGCCGAGGTCCCTCTCACCACGGCGCACCTAATGGTGGCGACGGCAAGCGGCGGCGACGGCGAACGCGGCGGCGCGACGCGGCCGAAGACGGCCGGCGACGGCGGCGAGCTTAGTGCACGCGGCGGCGGCGCTACGATGCACGGGAGAGCTCGGGAGATGGGGCAAACGGAAGAGGGCGACGAGGGGAAGCTTTATAAAGCATTGGATTGAAGAGATCGAACTCCAAACGAGAGGAATCGACTCGGGAAAAAACAAACTCGGTTTTAGGGATAAAATCAAAACGAACTCGATTCGGATCAAATCCTCAACGATTCGCTCCGATTCTTGGGGGAAAAGAAAGAGGAGAACGAGAGGAACAAAACCCCTCAAAAACCCGGAGGAATCGGGGTCGGATTGAGGCGGATTTGGAGGTAGAAGGCAGCGGCAAAGCGGCGGCTCGGGCGGCTCGGCCGGAGGTTGAAGACGAGCCCGACATGTGGGCCCCACATGTCGGTGACTCGAGAGAGAGGAGGGCGGGCGGCGGCTGGGCCGGCGTGGGCCGCGCGGAAGAGAGAGGATGTTGGGCCGAATTCGGCCCAACGGCTTTAGGGAGGGTTTTAAAACTTTTTCAATTAAAATAATTTGTGAAATGTTGTTTCATTTATTAAAAATACTTTCCTTGCTCAAACAATTCCCAGAAAAATCTAGAAAATAGAGGAACAAGCAAAGTATTTAATAAAATTTTATCTAACCCAAATTTTATATTGAAATTTAGCAAATTAAAATTAGATCTTCTCTTTTAAGCTTTTAAAATTGTTTCTAATAATTCCTTTTAAACAACAATTTATAATTTAAGGATTTTTAAACAAGAAAAACTCTTAACAATTATAATTAGATCATTTAATGATTAATTTAATATTTAAATAATTGCTGAACTTCTCTTTGTATGATTAAAATTAATAATTGAGCTCTGAAAAATCCGAGAAAATTCCAGAGAGTATAATTAACCATGGAGAATTTAAAAAAAAATAAATCCATCCATGCTTTATATTTAGGAAATTTTATTTCCCACATTTAACTTCACTTGTAAATTAATGAACATTTAATATAAATTCTATTATTAATTTATTAAATAATTTATAAACCCTAAGACGAAAATCAGGGTGTGACAATTTCTTTAAAGAAGAAAAGAGTGCGACATAGGCATCATTGTAGTGGATTGAACATGCGGCCATTCCAATGTTTCCAATATTCCCAAGCAACCAACACGTACTACAACAAAAACATGATGTAGAGGCAATTTTCAAATGGCCTCTAAAATCAGGAGACACTTTTAGAGGCACTTTAAAGATTGCTTCAAAAAATTTTACTCTAGAGTCACTTTAGAGACATTTTCAGCACATTTTATTGAAATTCTCTAGAGACACTTTGGAAATATTTTTAGCACATTTTGTTAAAATTTATCTTATATAGACATTCTTTCAACACTATAAACTTTGCTTGAGACATTTTCAGCACATTTTGTTATGTAAAGGCATTTTCTTGAGACATTTTAAGCTTAGTAGAGGCACTTCAAGAACTAGATATGAGTAACACAAGGCACAAGTAATGACATAAAGTTGAGTTGGGTAGTGTGTTGAAGATAAAAAAGGAATCACTGAAGAGGTCACTCAAGGATTAGCAATAGCAAGGAGAAATATTTTTTATGTTTTTCACACTGGTTTTATATGGTTGCGGTACAATTTACTGAATCTAGAAAATGTCCCTACTCTTTTATAGACATAAAAAACGCCTCTATTAAAATGTCACAAGACATAGAGACATTTTTATAAAATGCCTCTTCTCTACTCTCTACTACTTAAAAAATCCGTAGTGGTAATGGTGAAGCCAACGTAGACGTAGCCTATTAACCATTGGATTAGGCAGACACGCGTAGTATACACCGTTCGATCGCCCAATCCAACGGCTCAGGATCGATCCCTCCCACTTCCCACCCGACTCGCACCGCCCCCGCCCCGATCGGCGATCGTGAAATCGCTCCCCACCCCTCCCCGCCCGCAACCCCACCCACAACGCCGCTCCCGGATCGATCCTCTCCCCTCGCGCTCGCGGCGCTCTCCTCGCGCTTCTCCCTCCTCCGCCTGCACCCCCGTCGATCCCCTCGCGTTTCACCGCCCCCATCGTCTCTCGCCTCGCCGGTATCCTCCATCACAAGAGGGCTCAGGACGACCCCAGCGGCGCATGAGGGTGAGGGCACACGACGACCCGTGCCACCGGAAGCCAATCTCCTCTGCGCCACCCCATTATGCGAGTCGTTTGCCTCCTCCACCCCGCCCCTGATCTTCGCCGCCTTTTTTCCCGCCTCGCAGGTATCCTCCGACACAAGAGGGCTGAGGGTGAGCACGCGGCGCATGGCGTGCTGAGGGTGAGTGCAGCTGACGACGGCACATGACGAGCCCATCCGGCTGCACGGTATCTATCCCCAAACCCTAAAATTTTCCCATCTCTTTCTTCAAATCCATCTAGAAATTTTCAGATCGGGGAATTTGTCTTTGCCTGTGATGTCTGTACAATAACATGTTGTATACATGCTGGGATGCCTCAATGTATGGTTGCTGATGATGGAATCAGAAAATGGTAAGTTCTTCAGTATTTTCAAATGCGAAAGCTGTTTTAGAATTTGAGAATGTTGGCTCATGATGACAACAACTCTGTACATGGACATTCTGCAGGTATAGAAGCTTTTCTTGATGGAAGCATTTTAAGACTTGTACTACACCAGACGTGCCCCCTTGAGAAACAAAGTTAGTATTCTTCTATCAAGTTTTTTTTAGATTGTAGCAAATAGAGATTTTGTTAATTTTTAATCAACTGTGAAGGTAAACTGTTTTCCATAATTCAGGTAGTGTTTTTTTGGGAATGCCATCAGGGGCACGGATCTGAGTGTAGTCAAAATCCTTCAAATTTTCAAATCCATTTGGTATAAAAGTTACCATTTTCTGAATTTCATGCAAGGACTGACTTTTGAAAATTTTACTCTATATTATTGTTCTATAATTTGTTTATAAAACTAATGTAGTAATGCTATAGGAATGATGGGACCCTAGGAGTTAGTGGTATATATCAGCGACACACTTGCATGGCCAGGGGAATCGCAACTCAGGTGCTCACCGAGGATCAACTGTTCAGGATCCAGGATTTTTAGCATTTGTTTTTATTGAACGCTGGAATTACATTTCTCCTCGTGCCATCTAAAGGTAACTTCAAAGCTAAATGGCTGGCCATGTATAATCTTAGGAATCTTTGTTTTTCGTTAGTGACTGCTTTGAACTATTTTAGAATAGATAATGGTGAAGGCTGTTGCTGTGGTACTTACTCAAGTGTACCATTCTATACTGATTAATCAATGTAGTACCTCAAATGGTTCATTTAGTAAGTATATATGAATCCTAATTTTCCTTATGATATCAACTGTCTGCAGATATTTGGCTGCAGTTCGATGAGTATGTCGAAAAAGGCAAAAAGCGCATCCATTGAATGATCCATGGTGCAAATACTTGTGGATCATATAAAATCATTTCAAATTGTCATAGATATTTAGATATGTTGTACCGAAGAACTCTGATAACTCATAGTGCTCTACTTCATGCTTATCTTACAAATTTATATTCTGAACCATCTATATAGTACCAGCTCTTTATCTGTAAAATTTGAGACCATCGCAAAGTTAAATTGAAGTTTGATGATGATTAATATATTTTATGATGCTATTCTTGCCTTTTCTGCAACAATATTAAGGTGGTGGTGGCACAGAGAAGAATATATAAATATTTTATTTCAAGAAGACTGTAGCTAGATGATTGCTAGAAGAATTGTTTTCTGAATAATAGTGTAAAACTATTTTTTTTCACATGCATGCATTTATCACATTCTTTTTTTTCAATTATTGTTATAACTAATTCTATCAGTATTAGTTAAGAATAAAATATTAATACACTACGTGCCTCACTTGCATGATCAGATTTGCAGAGTGACTTCACCAAATATGAATATATTGATTTGTTCATATATGTACACATATGAAGAATCTATTTCAGTCTATGTAACTGCCCTTATGTTGTCAAAATATCTAGCGTAATTATCCAACTGATCTGTTCCTGTATGTTGACAAATAAGATCTAAGGCTCGTATCATCATTTTCTGTGATCATGGTTTTTCTATTAGTTAGACATATAAGAAGTCATCTCGGCATATTAAATTATCCAAATTATTAGCTGGTTGTATTTTTAAATTTGTAAGCCTTGTTGATTTTTTCCAAATTAATTAATAGCAGGTTGCTTCTTTGATTTGTAATCCAGGTTAGTTCTTTATTTAGAAAGAGTTAAACATCTATTACAAGAGTATGTTGACGAATATGCTAAAAAAAGCAGTTTTCATTCTACAGGTTTTAGTCCTTTTGATATCCTTCTGCTAAGGAAAATGGCAAGCAAAGCATGTTGTGACGACAAACAAGTGAACTCGTGGCAAAAATTTCTTGATGGAATTTAACATTGATTAGAACAATTTGTATGCAAATTATGCGGCACAAATCAGCACCCAACTAGTTATTTAAAGCGACAATTCACTGTAAGGCACTTGAAAAGTGTCTCAATAGTATTAAAAAATTGTCTCTAGTATTTTTATTGTAGTGATGATGAGAGATAGAGTAGCCCAACGCCTTTCCACTCCAGATATGCTGCAGGTTTGCATATTCAATGCTGGGATGTCTGCTCGTCAAATTTTTTTCTAAGAATTAGAACATTACCAACTAAATATGGATGCATAGCAATTCTCCTTTTTTTTTAACTAAATGGTATAGCTATTATGATTGTAGGATAATAATTACATTAATCATTGCTTTTTTTCTTTTTACACGTTCATTCTAATTCTTAGAAAAAATGGATATATATTAATTGGTACTAATCCTTTTCTGTTAGTGCGTTAAAATACCGGTATAAATAGCTATATCTATCTCGTTTTGTGAGTATGAGACCGATTCACATGTACATGTCTTGCTAGCCCATTGTGATATCAATGGTGCTTCTTCTGTTTCATAATGTAACTCATTCTAGCATTGTCCGTATTCATATAGATGTTAATGAATCCATACATTCATATATGTTTAGATTCATTAACATCTATATAAATATGGACAATGCTAAAATGATTTATATTATGAAACGGAGGAAGTATCACCATAGAAACACTCTGACATGTGCATGGAACTCTAGACATTACCGCACATGAAAAAAGTATGTAACCTATCGTAACATGCCAATATTTATTTCTATGTTGTGATGGTGCACTACATTTGGCGTGCATTTTGACTGAATATGACAAGAGAAATGATTTAAGCTCAACAAATTATTTTTTCTACGTGCCGAAGTGGCTCACATAAAGTACCCGTGATATCGCGATGCGATGAGTAAATATATAAATGTGCGATTTGTTCTCACATGCACAAAACCATATTTGAACCTGGACCTGTTCATATGAACGTTTTAAAGCCAAAAGAGAAAAATAGCATCAATAAAATTACATTTTTTATGATTACAAAGTTGACAATGATCCAATTTTTATAGAAACATAACTAGATGACCACTATTGAATAAGAACTGGCAAACGTGGCAATTTAATTTCCAAGTAAACCATTTAATTTCTCTAAGAAAGTGTACAGTAACTCATTTGTACTGGTGTGTTACACAAAACATACTTTTTGACCGAAGATGACAAGAGAATAATTTAAGCTCAATAAATTACTTTTGAGGTGCACGCTATGTATACTTTCTTAGATAAATTTTACCATGGGGAACAAACGACGATCATACTTCCTGGAGGAAGTTTGGTCGATCGGAAATCAAAGCCATGCTGGGTGACCGAACCCTGGACCAGAATCAGAGGATACAATTTCGGAACAAAATTTTAGAAATTTCGGTAATTGCACCCTCCACCAACAAGCACATATCTCATCTAATTTTTTTGTTTTTTTATGAATTTGCTCAAAATTTATTTAAATTCATTCATATTTAGTAAAATTGTCATATAATTTCATAATGAAAAGTACCGACCACCGAAATTCTGTAATTTTGTTGGAAAACAAAAGTGTAAACCCTGCTGGACCTGATGGCTTTACAAGCAGTGCTGGGAGCTGACCAAAGAGCATCTGATGGCAACGATCAACCAGCTGCTCTTTCGCCTGGACAGCATCAGTCGTCTCCATAAGCTTAACTGAGCTTTAATTTGTAACTGGCGCTTCACCTTGAGCCAAGGATGACAGCACGAATCATAGTGCTTTCATCAAAAGTCGGTGCAATATTTTGGACAACTTGATGGTGGTCCGGGCGACAATCTGCCCGGAAATTAATTGCACGGTGCAAATTAAGAGGGCGAGTGTCTTCTTCAAGCTCGGTCTCGCTCAGGCGTCCGATTTCGTGTCATGGGAAGGTTTCAATTTGCAGCAAGATCCCTAATGCTGCGCGCAGGAAACACACAGTGCTGGGTGTACAAGCTATCCTCGAATACCTGCGCCTATTAGATACACCCTCCGTCCCAAGAAAAAGATAATTTCTAGATATCAATCTCAACAAATGCTTATACAGGTTTATCTCTAAAAGTTGATTTTTAGGGACGGAAGAAGTAAGTTATTGGAGATTGTACAATTTTTCTTCTTCTTGATGTATACACTGGCCTTTTGCATATTCTTAGAAAAAGCTCCATCCAAATTAAGCTACAGAACGTGAAACATACCAACTACCAGTAACTAGTATGACTGGCAACCGGCACATAACTTTCTTGCCATTCACACAGTAATGACATTAAAAAAAAGAGGAGATTTGGAGGAAGAGACATCCCTCCAAACCAAACATTAAATCCAGGACCTTGGGTTGAAACCACACACCCCTTGTCATTGCTCTGCTAAGTCCATCTCATAATTAATGACAATAAATAGCAAAGCTATCTACTTGATTGTGAGTGCAATATTAGGATCCAAAACTGTTTTGGGCACATACTCTATCTATCAGGAAGCTGGAACCAATTAAGCAGATGTTTGCAACAAGTCAAATCAAATGTCAGCAGCTTGTGGTCTCCAACAACTACGAGTGAATCAATTGTGATCTCGGGTTGCCAAGAATTACTGCAGCACTCCAGAATCCAGATTAATTTTCGACCAGCAACTTGAAATAAAAGAAGTAATTAGATGGAGTATCAGGCCAATCCAGATAAAACTCTTCACAAAGCCCCTCATTTATTCATTATTATTTCACTCATATCTTTATACAATACGAGGTATCACAGAGTATACAATACAAGATATCACAGAGTATATGGAAAACACAAATTACAGACAAACATAAATGTCTTGGCGAGGCCAACAAATTCAACTTTGAGGGGGCCAAAATAGGATGAGGCAAGCTCCACAGAACCTCTCAATGACTTGTAGTCGGAGGCTTCATCAGACATCTGAATAATAATTGTTGGATAAAACAGGTCGAACTGCAATGGGGATCTTGACATAGTGAGCGCCGCCATCATGCCAAGCTAGGCTACCAAACAGGTAGTTACCTTGAACCTTGTGTGTCGTGGTGAATGTGACCTTGAAGCTCTGCTTATTCATGCCAGCGCTGAATTTTAGAATGGATGGCTCTACTAATATCTGCATGCCCGGAGGAGATTGCACAACAGCCTTGTAAATTGCATCAGCTTGGCCTACATTTGTCACTGTTCTTAGCACAGTTGTTGGTTCCTTTAGATTTAGGATCGCAATTGATGGAATGTTCAGATTTCTGGATTCTGATTCACAGCTTGAGTTGCCAGCTAAAAAACAATCATGGAATGGGATATAGTCTTTTGGATCAACATCATATGCTAGGCCAGGATCAACAGCTCTGTTTAGATCAATGAAGCCGCCACCATAGTCAAATGGATCTACTGGCTTTTGAGGTAACCCATCAGCCAATATTGGTAAGCCAAATCGATCATTACTTGCTGCGCGATGTTGAAGTTAAGGAAAACAAATCAGTGCCACATATATATGCTAGAAAAAGCATTTCGTTGTTTTGGAAATTTACAAATAGTATCACCTGTAGTCACTATTGCTGATTTGATGATAGCAGGAGACCAATCTGGATGCAATGCTTTGAGTAATGCAGCTACACCTGACACATGTGGGCATGCCATTGAAGTTCCTGACTTGAACGTGTATGGATCTTTGACAGCTGCCAAGATATTAGATCTAGGTGCCGCAACATCAGGCTATAGAAATGTAAGAGTATAGGTCAGATATGGATACGTCCAACAAGGCACAAATAATTGTAGAAAATAGCGACATGTAATTCTCTGGTTTGTATCTTTTCAATATTTTATATTTGCGAATCAGCGCACTAATTTCGATTCACCTGTAATCTCCCTTTTAAGTTCATTACTTTCCGTGTTCAGTGGTCAGTACAAACTATAATAGTGTTCCCTACGACTTCTCTTTCTATTTTGCCAAAATGTTAATTTAGTCCTAGGGTAATGTTTATAAAACCTCTATTGCTAGTCCATCATCTATTTATGCAATAAACCCTCAAAATTGTTATAGACCAAATATTAGTTACAATAATAATTAGGAAAGAGAAATTATCTATGTCCACATTATTGCTACTGGGTTCCTGGCAGAGGATCAAACTCAGATGTACCTTGAGGAACTTTTGAAAAAGTGGACTGGGTCCTCTGGAGGAGAATGTTGAGATTTTTGGAGCAAGCACTCCATTCCCTAACCATGTAAGATCAGGGGTCACCTTAACTACCAGTTCAGTGTTTTGAACGAGAGCGTAATACAAGCCCGTTGCAACATCGAAGTCCACTAGAACACATGGCATGCTGCCACAGATTTCGAAGGCATCTAGCATATCAAAAGCATATGTGGCAAGAATGATCCCCTTTGCACCAGCCTCCTTGGCATATTTCACAACCTTAGAGGTGTAGAAGATTGGTGATATTGTCGTCATAGGTGCAGGATTGTAGCAGAAGACAATCTTCCCAGAAGCAAGCGTGGCATTAATTAATCGTGACGGAAGTGTCATCAAAGCATCTGCATGCACGAACATACAAACATTTGATGAAACATTAATGTATTATATTCAACTAGGAAAGTCCGAACAGTATAGTATACTTTGACAAGCTTGAAAAGCAGCATGGCATGATGGATCATTAATATATAACCATACCTGGAGTTATAAATCCCATACCAGTTGTTGTTATATTTTGGCTCATAGAATAACGGATTGACCCTGGGGTCAATGTTAACAAGATTTCAGTGTCATAATCCATCAATTAATGCCTCTTTACATGCATGCATACACCAAAGAACTTAACATGAAAAGAACAACTGCTAGGAGGAGGAACTTAACATACCACAAGGTTACTGGTGCTATTGGCAAGTGGGGAAAGTACGGTCTATTGTGGCCGACGCTACTGACATGACCTAGGGGGATGCATTTGTAACAGTCCTAGGAGCAGAGCCATCATTTCCCGCCGAGAAGACAACTGTTATATATCCCATGGTTCACAGCGTGGAGGCTAGTATAATATTCAAAGCTGGGCCCTCCAAGAGAAAGATCAATCGCTTGCAACACGGCTGCCTCGTTGCAACTCCTTCCTGGCCCCCAGCAAGCCTTGTAAATAGCAAGTCGCGCGTGAGGCGCAACGCCCCTGGCATAACCGGTAGCGAGACCGTGAAAGCTAACATTCGGCACCAGGGCACCAGCCGCGGTGGACGCTACGTGTGTCCCATGACCGTTAGTATCCCTGGCCGACCTGTACTCACCCTCAAGATCCTTTGGCTTCAGATGCCCGTCATACCATCGAGCTCCAATTATCTTCCTGTTGCACAGGTTAGATTTGAATTCTTGCCCAGCTTGACATGTGCCTTTCCACTTGGAAGGCACAGGACCAAGCCCATCATCGCTAAAGCTTGCAGACTCTGACCAGATACCTGATAGAGAAGAGGACAATTCCAGGAATCATCTCTCATCTTCCTTCATTAGTGTTATTCTATTTATGACAAATTTAACCCATCCCCACATGTGTATATCAACTATGAGTACAATTTAGAAATAACTGAAACTCAAAATTAAGAATAAGAAATTTTGGAATAACAGTACATATAGAACCCGATATGAGATTAATTAAAATTCAAAAAAAATAAATTTCGAAATTAAAAAAGGGAAAAACAGAGTTTCCTACGTAGGAACGTAATTTAGAAATAGCTGAAATTCAGAATAAAAAACAAAGAATATTGAAAAAACAGTCAATCTATAACAGTACAGGATATCAATTAAAATTTGAAATAAAAGTAAAATAAATTCCAAAATTATAGAAACAAAACAGAGTTAAAGTATAATTACAATTTATAAATAACAAAAATCAGAATAAAAGAAAATAAAAAAAAATACTGAAAGAGCAGTTTGTCTAGAACATAACGATGACAAATGACAATAAAGAGACAGAGGGCATCGAGGGAGCCATAAAGAAGTAGGGTGGTAGTGGTTGATGGGATATCTGAAATCTCTAAAAAAACTCCAGTGACGATTAGATTCGATTATTAGAATCCTAATGATGATTAAGAGAAGAGGCAGTGGGCAAGCCGTGAAGGAGTAGTGTCGTAGTGGTTGACAGGATTTCTAGAAAGTTAAAGAAAAAGAAACCAACAATGATCTGGTACGATTTTTAAATTTGAGTGACAATAAAGAGGGGGTTCGGTGCGCAGACCGCAAAGAATTACAGTGGCAGCATTTTCAAAGACAGAATCAGATGATATAATGAAGTCTGATTTTCAAAGGTTGCAAGGAGAATGAAAAGAAGTCATAATAGACCAGGCAAGCAAATAAAAGGCGGCATAGTAAGTGGTGGTGACTGATGAGACTTTTAAAAACTATAAAATTAGAAACCCGATGATGATTAGGTTCGATTTTTTTTAAAAAAATCCTAGGACAACAAAATAAGATGACTATTTAACAAATTAAAGAAAACCATTTGTAAAAAAATTAGATAATTTCGTACGGGTGCTAGCTACACAATTATGTGGGCCAGCCAAAAAGGAACATGATACTCGTATTTTAATGACTGAACATTTTTACACACATTTTTCAATATGGAATGATTAAACAAATTTATTACTAACTAAAATAACTGCAAAAATTGATGTAATAAAAATATTACTGCAAACAAATTGAGAGTAATGCAAAAGATTTACAGGAGTGAAAAATATACTATACTCCTACTATTATCGAGCCCTGACTTTGCTCAGTAATTACGGGAGTAAAAATTTTACTCCATGCAAAGATAGACATGATTTTTTTACTATAGTAACTTTTTTACTCAGTAATTTTTTTTACTTATGGTGGGAACCGATATCGAAGGCCACGTGGAGACCAGAAGAAGGAAGTACTTTGGCACGTCAGTGAGGAAAAACCAAAAAAACCGGAAATGTGGTGCTCTGTGAGGTAGCCGGTAATTTTTTAACTCGAGATAGGAGAGGGGTGGGAACAAAACAGAGGAACTGTGGCGCTATGTAGCGCCACCGTGTGTGTGTATGTGTGTGTGTGTGTGTATATATATATATATATATATATATATATATATATATATATATATATATATATATATATATATATATATATATATATATATAGAGAGAGAGAGAGAGAGAGAGAGAGAGAGAGAGAGAGAGAGAGAGAGAGAGAGAGAGAGAGAGAATTAATTGACTGTTGGTTGATCATTGCAAAACGGGGAGCTAGAGGAGTACCTACCTTTTTCGATGCATTCTGTTGAGAAACCACAGAGGATGTTTCCATAGGAAGCAGGGTTTGCTAGGAGGAGGATGGCCGTGGCTGCCATTGGAGGCATCCGGGGAAGTATGGTTGCAATTCCAGATATGGCTTGTATGTTGTCGTAGTGATCTGAGACAATTTGTTAAGCCACCAGTAACTGTGATATTTGTAGTTGTTTTTTTTCCCTTGGATAGTACGTGCTACGTACATGCAGAGTTAAGTGCATTTTTTCCACAAAAGCCGCCAAATAATTGCACATCTCAATTATTCACTTTTAAACAAGACTGAAGCGTACACATGTGCATCGATCTAAACGGTCGTTTTCTATAATTTCTTGAGATCTCATATAGTACAACTAGTCAAGAGTGATGGTCTGCAGGAAGATTCCATCTGACGTACTCCTTCCGTCCAAAAAGACTCAATTTTTAGGTTTCCGTGTCCAATGTTTGACCGTCCGTCTTATATGAAATTTTTTTATGATTAGTATTTTCATTATTGTTATATGATAAAACATGAATAATACTTTATGTATGACTTTTTTTTTAAATTTTTTTTATAATTTTTGAAAATAAGACGGATGGTCAAACGTTAGACACGGAAACCCATGAATTGAATTTTTTTTGACGGAGGGTGCTTAACTTATTCCTTCCTTATGCTTACGTGCTAAGTTACTCACCCTGTTTCAAAATATAACAATTTTTAACGTTGGGAATTTATCCCAAAATTATATAATAGCTTCTTGCCAACATTAATCACAGTCCTTAACTATTTATTTTTCCCATCTACTTTCATTTCCCTACCAGTCACAATATATTCCTATTTAATTCTACCTACATTCCTAATAACTATATCCAACTCTAAAACTTTTTATATTTTGGGACGAATGTAGTACCTTATATATGCCTTTTCTAGCCCTGATGTGCGTTTATAATTACTGATATGCTCGTTGAACATGAGTTGATTGTTGTTTCCTTGGACATGAGTGTTTGTTTCAAAAAACACAATTCTTAAGGTAAAAACAATTTCATATCTAAAAAAATCGAAGGGGTGGAATTATTTGACAAAATTTGAAAACCAAAATATTAATATTAATATTAATTGAATTTGTCAAAAAATTAAAGGGTAATTTCAACCCTCTCTCTCTCCCTCTATCTCTCCCTCCATGGAAAATCTCTTTTGGTTGAAGTTTGTTGAAAAAAATATAAATATTTATATATTCCAATTGGGACCTATATAAATATATATAATGAAACAAAGAAAATAAAGTAATGTGCATGATAAATTATGTACTACCTGAACTAGGTATTTGTCCATACGCTGAATGGCGCGTAAGATTAGCAATGGATCACATAAAAGTACGCAATTTGACAGGTTAAACGGTAGAATTATGTGTAGTCACATATGGCCAGAATTAATTGAATTTTACACCCTCTTGTACCTAGGTGTAAACGCAACTATGAAATTTCAAGGTAGAAAATAACCTCTTGACCATGACTTCTTGACTTGTACTACTGATTAAGAGTTCATAAAATTGCTACCTACCATCAGTAATTACTTCCTCCGCTTCATAATTCCGTTTTATAATGTAAGACTTTCTAGCATTGTCTATATTTATATAGATATTAACGAATCTAGAGATATATGTGTGTGTTTACACCCAAATTTGGTATCTAGGATTGAATTAGGGAAAATTGCCAAGATTTAGGAGATCTGCTGGTTTCCTCCACAGGGCCGGTCAAACCCGCGGCCTGAGGTCTGGTCTGACCGGTAGAGTCCAGACTCTGTTTTGTCGGGTGTCTGGTTCCTTACTCGGGAGGTTATATTTCGGGTTCTTTTGGTTTCTACCCCGAGTTGGACGTGTAGGAGGGCCTATAGAGGGCAAGACCAACCCCTATTTAAGGAACAAGGCCGGTTCAATTGTAACTATCAAATCACACAACGATCAATCAATCGAAACACTTTTTTCAAAATTTTGCCGAATCTTATGGCATTAAGTTGTTGAGTTTTTCTCCTTATAACGCTCAGGCTAATGGACAAGCCGACTCGAGTAATAAAACATTGTTGAAATTGGTCAAGAAGAAGATTGAAGAACACCCAAAGAATTCATTCCTTTTGAGTTGGTTTATGGACAAGAAGCCGTTTTACCGGTTAAGGTAAGTGTTGGCTCTCTTTGGTATATAAAGCAAGACGACTTGTCGGTTGAAGATTACAAGACCTCGATGGGAGACAATCTTGATGACGCGATTGATAAGCGTTTGAAGGCTTTGGAAGAAATAGAGAAAGAGAAGAAGAGAGTGGCTAAGGCCTGCAACAAAAGGGTGAAAGTAAAGTTGTTTCAAGTTCGAGACTTGGTGTGAAAGATAATTTTGCCTTTGGATTCTCGATCTAGGGAGTTTGATAAGTGGTCGCCTAGTTGGGAGGGTCCTTACCGAATGTGCGGGATTGTTTGAGAAAATGCATATTTTTTGGTGACACTTCAAGGAGAGCATTTTCAGAGAGCAATCAATGGGAATTACTTCCCGAGCATTTAGCAAG
This sequence comes from Oryza sativa Japonica Group, assembly GCF_034140825.1. Lineage (NCBI taxonomy): Eukaryota > Viridiplantae > Streptophyta > Magnoliopsida > Poales > Poaceae > Oryza > Oryza sativa. The sequence goes on along the minus strand of NC_089038.1, from coordinate 1,820,066 downwards.
ATGCTTAGAAGGTTCTATAGCCGGTAATTGGATTATCGTCCTAAGACAACATGTTCTATACTTTTAGATTCTAGATGTTTATCAAAAAGGCGGGGGCATGTGTTTACATCCAGATTTGGCACCTGGGATTGAATTAGGGAATATTGCCAAGATTTGGGAGATCTGCCGGTTTCCTCCATAGGACCGGTCCGACCGCCGTGTTTGGGCCAATCAGACCGCGGCCTTAGGGCCGGTCTGACCGGCCGCATGTGTCCGGTCTGACAGGCAAAGTCCGAGACAAACTCTGTTTCGTCGGGTCTTAGCATTTCTTATTCGGGAGGTTATGTTTCGGGTTCCTTTTGGTTTCTACCCCGAGTTCGGTGTGGAGGATGGCCTGTAGAGGGCAAGACCAACCCCTGTTTAAGGTACAAAGCCGGTTCAATTGTAATTATCAAATCACACAATGATCAAACAATCGAATCGCTTTTTTCAATATTGCTTTCTACTTTTCATATAGCTCTACTTTAGTTCGTCCATCTTTGTCGATTTGCGCCGTAAATCGTCCGCCTTCGTTGCGAGAGTGCGAAATCCTTCGTAGTTTTGTCCCGTAAACCTTCCATTTGCCCACGAGACGGGTAGTTATCCATTGTTCTATCTAAATTAGTTCCGCTAGCTGGTTTAATCTATCAAAACCCATCTTGGTCTAGCTTTTTGCTAGATTGGGGTTGTTGGCAACTCCATATCACTGCAAGACGTTTAGGTATTGCGACCGTGATTGTCTTCTTGCCAAAAAAGTTGCCAACAATGTATCTAGATTTATTAACATCGATATATATGAATGTGCGCGATGCTAGAAAGTCTTGCATTATGAAACGGAGGGAGTCGCTGGTGCGCGGTTAGATTTTGCTGTGTAAAACCAACGATCTATATTTGGCTGGAGAATTTTATATCATTGCATTTTATATTATGCCAATTATATTTCATATACAACAACATCGACCGATCAATTTTTTTTAAAAAAATATTGAACGATATGTTAGAATAAATGGGCTAGGCCCGATTTATTCCTAATAAATTTTATTGGCCCGCAATTAATGTTAAGGGATTAATAATACCTTAAAAATTTATATGAAAGGATCTCAATTTAAATAGGTTGCTATTGGAGAGCACTTGTTAACAGGTTGAAGTGGAGGTGGGACTGCCACGCGTGTGTGCCATGTCGGGCAAGCCGTGGCTGGCTGCTCTCTCTCTCTTATTATATTTTGCAACGGACGGGAATCGAATCGGATTATATACATGATTCAATCTCACCTTCTATCTCTACTTGACGGGACATCTGGACCATACACAGGTGCATGCGTAGATTTGGTTAATCTATCTGTCTGGCTTCCTCTTTCCATTAAACTCAATGATTTCTTCCTCTAGGACATAAACATAGTACAATTCATCGAATGTTGACTCCATGATCTAGCATCGCCTAGCTAGATGCATGCAACACAAATGCACAATTCATCAAAGTTTAATTCGATAATTCTAGTTCCTCTAACCTTTGCCATCCGTATATATAGCTACAGACCATGCTACTTTTGCTTCTGAGGTTTTGTCGATGGCGTGAGAGTTCGAGATGGCCACATCTCGAGTCGGGACGGAAATAAATTAGCTAGATGATGTTTATAAATATAGATTAGAAGCTTACGTGATGACATGCATACATATACGGTTAATGGTTATATGAGCTCTAGACGGGCTTTAAAATTGGATGGAGATTAGATCGCTTTAAAGATGTGATGTGCGATTTGGTTTAATTTATGACCAACGGTGAAGAATATCCCATCTATTTAATCATCAAAGGCCAGATTTTCCTAGTTATTGTTGGAACTTGTAAAAGTGATTAATTAGTATAGGTATAGATAGATAGATAGATAGATGCCGATAAGTTCAAATCTGTTATTATTTTCACTTTATGGACTTTAAATTTGAACATTTGAATGTTACTTGCCAAGCACATTGTGTAGATCTACTGGTGTTACAGATAATGTGGAATCCGTAATTCCCTATATCATTTATAAATTGACACATCGTAATTTTTGTATGCTGCAGGTTCTTTGTTAGACATGCCATATTTTGATGCTTCGATCGATGGGAGCAGTTCCTGCGAATTAATCTCGAGTCAAATGTTTTCCAGCATTTACTTTGTTCGCCATGCACTATAATTTTTCTTTGTTGACATTTTCTTTTGGCTTGTAATTTACTCATCTAGAAATCCAAATTTAAGTGAGCTAAGCTAGGCTGATCAATGTGCTGTCCAGAGCAAACAAGAAGCGCGTCATCTAGTCTAATATAATCCATATGGAGCTTGACACATCACAAACCTCCATGGAGATCCATCCAATTCCAAGCCACGGAACATGAAACACACCAACTAGTATGATCGGTATCCGGCGCATAATTTTCCTGTCGTCAATTCACACAGAGATGAGATTAAACAGCAAGATATCCTGTCAATTTGACTTTTTAAATCAACTTTTGTATATAAATTTTTGTAAAAAAACACACCGTTTAGTAGTTTGAAAAGCTTGCGTGCAGAAAACGAGAGAGGTGGGTTGGGAAGATGGAGTGCCAAACTCAGCCTAAATTCAGTGCATTATTACGATCCAAAAACTGTTCTAGACACATACTCTATTTGGAACAAATTAAGCAGATGTTTGCAACAAGTCAAACAATTGTCAGTGTGGACCCCCGTTTTTATAACAGGAATTAATCGTGTAAACAGTACCATTTCTCTGGATCAAGTAGTCTGGTACACACGAATTCATAGCTGAAATACCAAGTGCACATACACGAGTGTCTAGTACGAATTATTACATCATAAGCCCGCAGGCATAGTCTTAAATCATCGGACCGAACGGTTCGGAATACATCCCAAAAACAGAAGTAGATAAGGCAACGGAGTTAAGGCAACGGCACGCCATTGCCACAGGCAACGACCGTAACTAAGACCTACTGGGCGCTATCGTCTTCATCACCCTCCTGGTAATAGGCATAGGGATCCTCCGAAGCTTCATCTCCGGCCTCTGATTAAGTTTATATTTGCAAGGGTGAGAACCAACCGTACTCAGCAAGCCACCACAACAACAATGCATATGACAGGGGTATTCAAAAGATGGCTATGGTTCTTTTGCGCAAAGCAAGTTTTGTAATTCTTTTCACAAACCTAAGACCTAGCACAGACTGATCAAATTTTAGTACCAGTGTTCATATTAAACAATGACGGTTCTGTCCACCATCCATTGTGATCCCAAGGATAGCTTCCCGCCATTGAATCGTCATGGTTTTCTGAGGACGTCCACCTTCCCTCCTCTCAGGAAGTGGCTCCATCAGCATAGAAATCATCATGCAACATCCCATCCCACACAAGTTAAGAATTTAGAGTCTAGCCAAGTGTAATACATGTCCCGGTGCTCAATAACCGTGAGCACGGCTATTCGAATAGATTTGGTTTACTCACACTGCAGTGGATGTACACTTTACCCGCACTCCGTGACTGCCCAACATATGAGGCTCGTCCCAACACATGAGACGCGTCACGGCAAAGCTTTTCGATAACCTCGCATTGGCAGTACCCGCTCCATGAACTTTACATCCTCATGCACTCTAGGCGTACACGGTTTCTAGCAGTGAGAGGAGTTCTGGCGCACCCGGGAAGGAAAGACTCCCACGTGCATTAAATTATAATTATGTTTAAATTCTCTCATGGCAGTCCTACCGATGGCGACACCACTATAGACACCCGCCTCGCGGTTCTACCAATGGCTGCCCCACCATAGAGCCCCTGCCTCACACATCAAGAAACCACTATGCATGGATACTACCTCCGCTCAGCTATCTATTCCGCTAGGTCTATACCCATAGGAGAAGTGCGGTTGTACGGGGGTCGTTTCATGCTTAACTTCATGGCTCGGTCCTTAATTGACCAGGGACGGTACTAGCCTTTTCCGGATACCACCCAAATCCTCCGTCCGCCCCAGTCGAAAACAGTTGTTTAATTTTATTTCTCCTTTCACAAATCATGTCATCAACATCATGGCAATGTGGCGCTCATGTCTCCACATGCCGCATCTCAATTACCTTCCCAAAGGTAATTGCCCAAGCGTATAGCATTTGATAAATATGAGTATGCATAAATCTAGAGTAGCATTTCTAAGCATTTGTCATAGTTGACTAGGGACTTATACGTAAATCATGGTTACAAGGATTTAAGGGTAAACAATAATCAAGGCATGGCGTAATCACAAGTAGGATGTTCATCATTGCATGCAATTTTATTTGTAAACAAAATAATTTTGCAAATGGGATCAACATGTTCAAGGAATAGTAATGACTTGCCTTGCTCAAAGTCTTGCGGGTCTTGGCCTTCACTTGGATCCGCAACTCCCTCGGGCTCTATAGTTACGTGCGAAAATTGATTTGAATTCGGTTAGAATTCAAATAAAAGTCCAAATAAATCCAAATGAAAGTCGAATGCGAAAGTCGATTCCTTTATATTAACTTTACTATTCGCGAACTATGGCAAACCCAATTTCGATTTAAACTATTTTGCGGGTATAAATATTTTGTTGTCATAAGTTTTTAATTTAATCTACCGAGCATTATATCCATATAATAGGTTAGAAATTTCTATCGCGAGCTAAATATCGGACGAAATCCTAGAAATATTATACGATTTAATTTAGTCTATGACTAAATGATTAAATATAATACACGGCTAAAATCCCTAGTAATTAAATCCGAATTTCTACCGTGAATCGATTACTTATAGAGATTACCCAAAAATAATCTATAATAATATATAAGAATTCATCTATTTGTTTAGTTATTAATTACATCTAAATTACTACCGCGAATCGATTTCTTATAGAAATTACCAAGAATAATCCATAATTTATATTAAATTTTGCAATTCTACGACTATAATTAATCTATAATTAAATTCTAATTATTTTAAATTTTCTAAACTTCCCTAATCTCCCTCTAATTTCTATTTATTTTTTTCTTTTCTTTTTCTCTCCTCTTTTCTCTCTTTTCTTTTCTTTTTCCTTCTCTTTCTGTCTTTTCTTTTCTTTTTCCTTCTCTTTCTCTCTTTTCTTTTCTTTTTCCTTCTCTTTCTCTCCCTCCCGGTTTCTCTCCTTCTTTCTTTCTTCTTTCTCTCCCTCGGCTTCTCCCTTTATCTCTCTCTCTCTCGGCTCTCTCTCTACCCGGCGGCACGGCGACAAACAGGGGGGGGGGCAGCGGCTCGACGACGGCGGCGGCGACGACAGCGCACGGCGCGGCACACTGGGGCGGCGGCGCGGAGGCACGAAAGCGGCGGCACGACAGCACGAGGGCGGCGGCGCGGCGGCACGACGGCGGCGGTGCGTGGAGAAGGGGAGAGGGAGAGGAGGAGGGAATGGAGTGGGGTGGAGAAGGGGAAGGGGCCGGGGTTTTTATAGGGGAGAGTGGGGGAAAAAGGAGAGAAGGAGGGGGAGGGGTGAAACGACAGCGGCGCGGGGCGCGAGGCGGTGAGGAGACGGGTGCGCGGCGACGGAACGGGCGACGCGACGGCGCGCGGCTCGGGGTGGCGACGCAACGGGCGGGTGACGCGACGGGCGGTGACGGGGCGCGTGGGCGCACGGGGTGACGGGATGGCGGCACGGCGCGGCAGCGGCGAAGTGACGGCGTGCGGCAGCTCGGGGCACGAGGCGCGCGCGGCAGGGGAGATGGGACGGGCGCGCGGCGAGGCAGGGGCGCGGGGCGCGAGGCGACGACGCGACGGTGACGACGATGGCGCGCGGGGCTCAAGGCGGCGACGGCGACAGCGGTGGCGCGCGGCGCGGGGCGACGGCGCGTGGCAGCAGGCGGCGATGGCGCGTCGGCGCAGGCTCGGGGCGGCTAGGGGCAGAGGTGGGAGAGGAGGGGGAAGGCTAGGGGCCGCATCGAACACCTACGCATAATGAACAGTGTATTTTCTTATTTATCCCGATTTTAGTTTATTTCCTATATAAATTTGATTCTATAATTTCTAAATCTTGCATAAATGAAGTTTACTCAATATTTGTGTTATCTCAACTAATGAATTCACCCTAGACTAATATTACTCATATTTTATTTGTATAATTTATTTGAATTTTTAATTAGGGTTAATTCTTATTCCATCGCATTTAAATTTAATTGATACGAATATGATCGTGATAATATTTTATTTATTTCTATCCACACCTAATCTTTATTTTAAATTATATTTATTTTACCAATTTGCTTCTAGGGTTTATTCCTAATTAACTATTCTTTACTCACGATTAATGAACTTCGAAATCAAATCCAAATAAAATAGGCGAATAAGTTCGACATGATGCAATTAATTTAAAAGTTTTCGAAGGTCCGTATTTTTAGAGTGTTGCTCTTATTGGTCAAATTTTCAGGGTGTTACAGTCCGGCAGCTTGATCGATCTCCAACCACTATGAATGAATCAATTTTCACCGGTTGCAAGAATTACTTTGGCTACAACTCCAGAAAATGCAGCTTGCTCGATCAGCAACTTGAGAAAAAGAAAAGAAGCCCCCTGAATTCCATTATTTTTTCCAACACATTTCCTTACAATACAAGGTATAACAGACAGAGAATGATGATATCACAAATTAATTGCAAACAATCAAACAAAATCGTATAGTAAAACAGTAAAATAGTTTTGGGCGAAGCATGCCCCACAGAACCTCTGAATACTTGTAGTCATATGCGTCATCAGATATCTGCATAATTGTCATATTATTATACCAAACTTGCGGCCAAACAGACTCTCAAGTTACTAACTCGGCCCACTCTAGAGGGAGGAAGTGAAGAAGATCTTTCACTAAACCAACAAACATTCAAAAAGTTAATCTGTTTTTTTTTCACACGCTAAAAGGAAACAGTCCAGAAAAAGACGGCAGAGAATAGTTTGTGATGTCTCATAAAAGATAGAGTAGTACAGTTTAGCGCGGTAGATCTGTCCAAGAAACGAGCTCTTGCTCCATGGTATAGCAACGAGTTGCATCCTGATCAGTGGATATGCCAATACCTGCACGAAGCACAACACTCCTGGTCACAGATGTAGTGCTGGAATTGGATTGTACTGATGGCCCAATTCCATTGTTCCTTAGTAACTCCTGACGGCTTCTCTCAGTTATCATAGCTCTTAGGAGCTGCAGCCTTAACTCCACCTCTTTCATTTTAGGCCTTTCTTCTCCTCTGATTCGTAAACATATTTCTGCAAGCGATGCCATTTCGTTTATTTCACTTTCATTTGCTTCCTTAGCAATTTGGGGATCCACTATTTCCATGATTGTTCCATGTTGTAGTGTTTGAAGAAAGCAATGACCTAGGTTTTGGTTTTCACCGAAACAATTTACTATGATAGGCTTCTTCCTTGTTAGGATCTCAACAAGTATAACACCAAAGCTGTAAACATCACTTTTCTCAGTTAGTTGGCATGTATGGAAGTATTCAGGATCCAAATACCCAAATGTCCCTTGTACAATTGTCACCACACGAGTTTCGTCAATGGAGATGGATCTTGACGCGCCAAAGTCTGAAACCTTCGAAGTGTAATTGTCGTTTAAGAGTATATTGGCTGATTTCACATCTCTATGGAATATGGGTATTGATGCAGCAGAGTGGAGGTAAGAAAGAGCACTTGCAACCTCAAGTGAAATTCTGATAGAATCTTCCCACGTTAATGAGAATGTTGTACTCTGTTCACCATGAAGAAGATCATATAATGTACCATTGGAGATGAACTCATACACAAGTAAAGGTACCTTTGATACAAGGCAACAACCAAAAAGTTTTACCACATTCCGATGAACAATTTGAGACAAGATGGCAACCTCATTGATAAATTGATCAATTTCGTTCTGCTCCACAATTCTGGATTTCTTAATAGCAACCACGCGTTGATCTAACAAAATTCCCTTGTATACAGTGCCATGGCCTCCACAGCCAAGAATACGTGTTGAATGAAAGTTGTCTGTTGCCTTCTCTAGCTCTTCCAAGGAAAATATTTTTGGATCATGTGCTACATTTTCATCAGACGACATCAATTGTTCAAGTAGGAGGCCTTTGTTTTTTTGGAAGTATTCCCTTCTAATTTTTCTTTGCATATGTCTCCTCCACCTTCGAACAAATAAAATTAGACCTACTACAAGAAAAAGGACTCCAATACCACAGCTAAGTCCAATTAGAAGACCTGTAACACAGATGAATATACTTGGAGTTACATTTCACTACTTTTCATGGCAAACTTATTTTGTCAATAAAAGAGAGGTATCACATACCAGCTGGATGAAGGCCATGTCCATATATGCATACACGTTTAGCAGGATCAAAAATTGAACCACGAGGGCAATGTGAGCACCTGTAGCTCCCTAGGAAGTTCTGGCAATTTCCATTACAAAAGTTGGGTAGACTACACTCATCAATATCTGCAGAGTACATACGTAATCAAACGTGATCAGTTGAAGTAGATAGTATAACATGCTGGTTCTCTTAATTACTTTTTGTTTTTTCTACAAAATTTGTTTGCTTAGTTGATTTAGTATAAAAAACAGTTTTTTTTTGTCATAATGAACCTCTGCTATCTGTACAACCGAGGAGTGATGAAATAGTAAAGAGCCATTTTAGGGTATAAATTTGAAATTCATTTTAAAATTACAACATGGATATTGAAATTTTATTTAAAATTTAGAATTTACTGGTCTATATATTACATATAATTCAAATTTCTACACATTAATAAAATAAGAAAACAATGTTTCTTTCATAATTGGAATGCAATAACTGATATTAGTACGCTTCAAATGTTAATATATGTCATCTTACCACCTATGAGGCAAGAGTAAAACAATTTGGTGTACCTTAAAACAGTCAGATAGTAAATACGATAGCGATCAAGCTTATCAGAGACAGCATACCCTCACAGCCATCTTCGATATAGGCATTTCCTCCGTAGCCCAAAGAGCACTTGCAATGGTAGCCAGTAGATCTATGAACACACAAACTGTTGTTGCTCACGCAAGCGTACGATAGCTGATCAGTTCTCGCTGTGTGACATGTTTGATTGGCGACAGCCCATCTCCAAATGCCTTGGCTCCCAGAGAAGTCGAAGTCATGTAACTCGTTTGCCACCGTTGGCGTTGTGATGATATCTCCAAGGTTTGAGGGCTTGTTCACAAATAGGACACCATCGTCTAATGATATATTTATCACCTGATATTGCGCTGGCGGAATTCCGATAAGTGTTTTATTTGATGTACAGTTTAGGAGAAATCTTTTACTGCCAGAGCATGCGGATAGAAGAGCGAATGGGAAAGGAATGGACATAGAGCCACATGACCGTTTACACGGATTTTCTTTATTGGGATCATACTCTTCTGTTAAGAAATATTAACAATAAAAAGTGATGTTAGACATATGTATGATAGAAAATTGCAAAAGAATAGCTAAATAAGGTTAATAAGCAATTCAGACTTTCAATTAACCTGGCTGAAGAAAATATGATAAACAACTTGGTTCCAAAAGGTACAAGAAAGATTTCTTTTAGAACAAGTAAAACAAAAGGTTTTACAGTCGTACAAAATGGAACTATAGATGTCAATGAACAATTTTAGTATATATCAATTACATTAGAACATTTTTCATAAAAGAGAATTACATTAGAACGTTGTATATATATATATGGACGGTATGAAAGATACAGTAAAACTTAACTCCAGATCCCCAATATGTATATTATCTGGTTCCCCTGCTCATTTTTTTACATAGATGTGGCAAGAGACTTTCTGGTTTGCATTGTTGAATAGATATATTTTCATGATGCACTAATTTCCCTAAACTTTATATTATGTATTATATTATTATTTAATGGTACTTGATATAGGCCTTATTAGTCAAAATCCCTGCTCATCCAAGTGGATAGGCAGATTTTAGTTCAAAATATTCGCCTATACATACGAATGTATGGGGATTGAGGGCTTGAGGTCCACCCATGTAAAGGCGCACGTCGTAAATGGATATTTTGTTAGTATTGAAAGTCTATTTGATGCCACATACTGTTCTAAAGTTTGGAACTGAAGTATGTTTTCTTATTTGAAACAACATATACAATTGGTAATGTAATAAAAGAAACAAAAACACTACTACTAAAACTCCAAACTTTGAACATACATGGCATTTGAAATCGAGGACAT